>NC_037686.1:20269846-20611327 GCF_003255815.1 Theropithecus gelada | reverse complement strand
AAGGAAGGAAGGAAGGAAGGAAGGAAGGAAGGAAGGAAGGAAGGAAGGAAACAGAACAAAAGGCAGGCTTTTGGATGAGTGAAGAGGGATTCCATCTGCAGTCTATCTTTGAGATGTTCATTTCATTGTATTGCCTTGGCTTTTAAAACATCTACATGGATAGTGATAAGCAAACATAAGGAAAAACAAATCGTAGGCAGCTTCATGTGCCCTTGACATAGACATTACTTGATTTTGCAGCTCACATAATAGCTGATAGAAGAGAACATTTTTTTAATTAAAATTTTAAAAAATGAAGTAAGTCCTTTAAAAAATTCTGAATATAAACTGTTCACCCAATTTTAAAAGTTCATTTACCTTCAGTTGACGATGTAGAAAAGGACAGATAATTACCGCTGTCTATGTCAACCTTCTAAAGAGCTTTCCCAAATCAAAAAGCATTCAGAAATTTTATTCAGCCTGCAAAATTTTCCTTAACTGCACTCACACTTATTAAAACCACTCCCTGAGCATTTTCACCCGCTCTTACAGCCCTCTATATCATTAAGTAAAAGCCTAGCAACCATTTCCCTGCAAAGATAATAATTTTTTTTCTCACCAACAAAAATTTTCATCAAAATCAAAATGAAGGACAGTGGAAAGCTGTCTAACAGAATGCTAAATTTCCTTCAGGGCTATATCAAGATGATATTAAAATAGCCACCCATGGTAATATTATCTTCATTTTTCACTGTATATGCCACGTAACTGATTTTGTACAGATTTTGGCAGAGATGATAATTTGCTTTGGTGTCATGTCGGTATAGTGCACGTTTAATATCAGATTTTTTCAAAGTTCTGTTTTACCACTGCGATGCTTTGTCCATGAGGTCTAAAGCTTATTTTTCATGTTTAAGCCATAGAGAGAACATACTAGGAAGAAGTCATAAATAAATAACTAAAGAAACAAATAGTTTCCCATATTGCTTGATATGCTTTCATCTCCATCCTGACATCCCACACTGACGAGAAAGTTTCTGCAGTGGTAGGCTTTGTCTGTAGGGTTAGTTGCTCTTTATTTTGTATTTGTTATGCTGGGGGGAGGGGTTCTCATCCTGGGAATTTCATGTATTTTCCCCTTCTGGCAATACTAATAGACTGAAGCTGACAAACATCTATTGTTAAAATCAGAAGTTGCAGACTTCAATTTAGTGCCAGGAGTTATTCGGAAAGACATTTCTTTCCTAATAATGGTACCCTCATTTGTATTTCCCACATCAATTTGGTAATTAAATGAAGCCAGGAAATTCTGGAATTCCTCGTACTGCAAATTATAAACTTTAAAAACAACCAGGACACATCCCAGTGGCCTCAAAACTGCCCTGGGTTCAGTTGTCACTGTGTACAGTTTTATCCTCCAATATTCGCTGCCAAGTAGACTCCTGCTGAGGCTTGACGGAGTCCTCTGGGTATCTGTGTGAGCAGCAACACTTAAAATTCACACTCTGTACTCCTCAGCATTGGCCATTGCTGGAGACTGTTTTCAGACCAGAGAATGCAGCACACTAGAACAATAGAACATTTTCTCCTCCATCTGAACTGAAAATGAAATCTGAAAGGAACTTTGTTTCTCATTTTCCAGTGAGATTTTATAACCAGGCCATTTCTAAGACTTCTTAGCAATGTCTTTAATTGGAGGCAAAACTCTGACAACAAAGCCAAACTTTTGAGGTGCTGTTGAGAAACAGAGCCACAAACCATTCCAGTGCAGTGTCTTGGGTAATTTATGAGATGAGGGTGGTGATACTGGGAATGATGGTGATAATGTCAGTCAAAGTATTTATTGATTTTTTTTTTTTTTTCTGGAGATAGCAGTTAAGCAAAGTGAGCAGCTCCATTTAACATATGATCAGAATTCCCTCTATAAATGATTTTCAGGGAGAATCAACACATTCTATGCTTTTTTTTTTTTTTTTTTTTTTTTTTTTTTTGGTAAGACAGTCTATTTTGAAGTAGAAAGTTTCCTTAGGTACTTTCTATAATAGCAGTGTAGCATCTTACAAAATAATTTCTAGATCTAATACCATACAGGAAGCACAGTCAGAGACAGTTGAGAATGGAGTGTCCAGCATTTTCTAAAGATGATAAGCAAAAGGCCTGTGGCAACCTTGGTGGAAAAGTTCATTGAATAAATTTCCATTTGAAAGGCAGTTCAATATGGTAGATCCATAGAGTTACCTTACATTGTAATTACAATGTAAAAGTCAAGAGATTGTTTAACAAAACAAACAAATAAAACAAATAAACCTTACCTCCACTCTCAAAAATAGAAGCATGCATTTTGGAGACTCTATTGCTTATCCGGAGATCAACAAAAATTATAATTCTTCAGCCTAATTTTGTCCTCACCCGAGTCCATAGCAATTTTTTATATGTAACAGCAAAAATTATAATTCTTCAGCTTAATTTTGTCCTCACCCGCGTCCATAGCAATTTTTTATATGTAAACTGTAGCTTTTATTAACACTTCCTGGGGCCAAGAAGAGTTCATAAGTTGTTCTTTAAGGTGTTCTGAGGGCCAGTGGCAGTCGTTTGGGCTTTGGACCAAGTACAGTTTTGCAGAGTAACCTACGCTACTCCTACATAATCAGGAGCTGCCAAAACGATGTCTCCTACCTGCAGGATAAATGTCACATTGCAAGATCATCAGCAGGCTCCTTCCTTAGAGTCCAGCTGTTGAGTGGGCTCTTTCTGGTAGCAGCATGGAACAGGACGCAGGCGATGCCAGAGATGATTAAAGAAAGGAAGTACCAAGAGAAGAAATACACAACAGCTGGAAAATGTGCAAGAGGCCTTTAGAGACGGTGTGCAAGTCTTTTGAGAAGGTATCTTAATAAAAAACACATAGCTGAGCTTGGAACCCTAAAAGGAATGAAAGAATAAAAAACCATGACAACAATTTAAACTCCCTTTCGAGAATTATGTCAAAAAGGCCCATCAGAAAATAGGAGATATTTGAAGAGAAGATGTTTGTGGGTTGTTTTTTTTTTTTCCCCCTACTTTCAAGGCCTCCTACAACTTTAAACTTAATGTTTTCACACTATTATGAAAGTGCCTAATTGCTTCCCTTCAGCAAGAGAGAAGCCTGGTGCCTTTAGAATGTGAAAGTGGGAGGCCCCCAAGAACTTCAGATGAAGGGACTGGTGAAGAGTCACATAATATACACCTACGTACACAGAACATGAGATATGCAGTGTGACCTCATCAACAGAGCCCCTACTGAGAAGTCAGACCAATGCATCTACACACCTCCGCCTGGGGCTGGCATCCTGCAGAGATATGAACAAGAGAAAGAGAAAACAGAACAAAAACAAAACAACCTTAAAACTCTTTAAAATAACTCTGGTTCACTTTTTAAATTGTATTCATTTATTCTTTCTTTCTTTTGCTAAAAAGTTGTCCTCAACATTTGCCAAGCGTGATATGTTTCTCAACTTAGTTTTGCCACATGACTGAGTCTTTAGTATCGCTTAATGGGCTGGCAGATCATACGGATAGTCAACTCAACTAACTGTAGCCAAAGGTAGACACATCAGGACATCTAATGTTCACAGTGGGGTTGAATGTAATCTGGTTTCTAACCTGTAGGTGCAAACATTAGGAGTTTCTGAGCAAAATCTCCTCCTAGTTGAATGGTTTAATCTCCTGTCACAGGAACCTCAAATATCACTGTCTATGTCCGAATACTTTTCTCTGCCTGACACTCTCTCTCTGTCTCATCTAAAATTTCATCAGTGGAAAGTGTGACATTAGCTGTTGTGTAACTTAGCACATCTACTTGGCTGAGAGTTAATTTGGATACCATAGTAATTGTTGGTTGAGGTATGACTAAGGCCTAGACAGTTTTGATTTCTAGATCAAGTAATCGACCCAGTATGCAGCTGTTTGCAGACTTGCCCCAGCCAGGCAGAGGGGTGGAAATGCAAATCTTCTCAATCAGAAAAGTTTAGTGTGATCACTCAAAAGAAGGAAAACTAAGAATAGGTTCTGCAATCCAGGTGGCATCCTGCAAGTTACATACTCTTCACCATGTTTTTAATACGCATGATAAAAATAGCTTTTCTTTTATTCCTTTAATAAGCCAGATTGATTCAGGGACTTAGAATGTCTCTCAATTGTATGTCAGAAGTCCCACTTGTTAAATTTTGCTCAAAACCAAAACATCTGGGACATCCAAATGTTGAAATATTATCTACTATGGAGTTGAAACTCTAGAAAAGTATTGCTTCAATCTGTCCCTTGTTTCTGTGTACTCATTTTTCATTAAAAGGGATAGCAAGTGCCCTGAGCTAAACATTATAGACTGGCAGTTTTTCAATTCCTGGACACAAAGCCACAATATAAGATAGTGATAAACAGAAGGACAAATAAAGAGGGATTGGGCAATACTATGCTATGTTGCTTTTTCTTTAATAATGGAGTGGCAAAGGTAGGTATGCAGAGTATAATCTAGCTGGTCTCCAAAAGGAAGAAAGATGGCCTGTGAGAATGACCTATGGAGTGGGAAATCTAGCCCTAGCTTTAATTTCTTGTGTGTATATGACTCTTTATATGCAATGAATTTTTATTTTAGCCATTGATACGGTTTGGCTGTGTCTCCACCCAAATCTCATCTTGAATTTTAGTTCTCATAATCCCCACATGTCATAGGAGGGACACAGTAGGAGGTAATTGAATCATGGGGACGGTTGCCTTCATGCTGTTTTTGTGACAGTGAGTTCTCACAAGATCAGATAGTTTTATAAGGGGTTTCTTCCCCTTCACTCTCATTCTTCTCCTTCCTGCTGCCATGTGAAGAAGGATATGTTTACTTCCCCTTCCACCATGATTATAAGTTTCCTGAGGCCTCCCCAGCCCTATGGAACTGTAAGTCAATTAACCCTCTTTCTTTGATAAATTCCCAGTCTCAGGTATGTCTTTATTAGCAGTGTGAGAACAGACTAATACAGCCATTATCTCACCTTCAGTTTTGAATCTAATGTAATTTCTGCCTACTGGTGGTAGGAAGTACCAGCACTCCAGAACATTTTGTGACATGAATAAAAGCAGAGATTTCCCTAACCACTTCAACTCACTAAACCTGAAAGTTTCAAACACCCCAGCCCACCAACACATAATCTATAAGCCATGCTCCTCAAATATAATAAAACTGAACAGGTGGGGTTAAAAACTTAACTCTTTAAGCCTGGGCTTTCAATGTTTTCTTACTGTTTTCAACTGTTTCAGTGTTTAAGTTAGCCTTAACCTGAAACAGTCAAGTCAAATCCAAATTATTGATTTAAAAAAAATATAACAGTAGAATGGAAAAATCTCAAGAGTGGCAATTCTAGTTTGGGGAAGGAGAAAGGAAAGCACTTTCCATTTGAAGACATAAAGAATCATAAGCAAAGATCTAAAAATCCTGCAGTAAAGATATCACTTACATATACTGATATATATTACCCATAAAATTAGTCATGTGTTATTATGCAAAATGCTGTGTTCTTTCTGAGAAGATTCTTCAGTAAGCTTGATCAAGAATATTAAATATGAATATAAGGAAAAAATCATTTAACATTGTTGAAAAGTAATTAAAAATATATTTCACCATATGTTTCTCTGTCGTTAGTTCACTTCAGAAAAACAAATTCCTAACACATTTATTATTCCCCATCATTTTTAAAAGAGACCTAATGTTCACATATGGCACTAAAGCCATGTAGATAAAATGAATCAGCTCTGAAAAGAATTTCAAGAAATTTATTTGTCTGAATTCAAAGAATTATATGAAATGACTTAATGTGGAAATTCTTTCCCCTTTTATAAGAAAATTGTTGGTAAGTTTCATTTCCACATATGGCTTATTCAGACTATACTGGTTGAAGGCCATGGTTAATGGACTGAATTTGGGCCTCCTCAAAATTCAAAATTACTAATACTCAATGTGATAGTACATGGAGGTGGGCCTTGGGTAGGTGATTAGTGCTAAATGAGGTCATGTTGGTGGGTCCCCATGATGGGGTTTGTGTCCTTAAAAGAAAAGAAAGACACTAAAGCTCTCTTTCTCTCTGCCATGTGAGAATATAATGAGAAGTCAACAGTCTGCAACCCAGAAAAGGGTCCTCACCAAGAACCCGACTATGCTGGTACCCTGATCTGAGACTTCTCTTTTCCAGAACTGTAAGAAATAAATGTCTGTTGTTGAAGCCGCCAGTCTATGGTCATTTGTTACAGCAGCCCGAGCTGGCTAAGATAGTCATTTAGAAGGCGCACAGTCTATACTACCCATTTAATGATGTCAGTATGAGCGTTTTCCATTTAATTAAAAATGGTTCATCAAACACAGAGTTTTCACTTAAAATCCTGGATAGTGCCTTTACGGAGATGCTCATTTTAGATTATTCAACATGATTTTTTAATTCATGGAAAATATTCAAAAAAAGTATACTTCTTTAGGTAACAATGAAGCTTCAAATTCACAGAATATAATGTTAGCCAGATAAATCACTTAATCAGAGAAAATATGAAATGAGGGATTGTTTTACAAATAATAACATAATACAAAACTTTTTTTTTCTTTGAGATGAAGTCTTGCACTGTCGCCTGGGCTAAAGTGCAGTAGTGCGATCTCAGCTCACTGCAACCTCCACCTCCCGGGTTCAAGCTATTTTCCTGCCTCAGCCTCCTAAAAGCTTTCTTTTTAAAATAATTTTCAACTTTTATTTAACAATTTCAACTTGGGGTACATTTGCAGGTTTGTTATCCGAGTATATTGCATGTTGCTGAGATTTGGAGTACAGATCCTGTCACCCGGGTAGTAAGCATAATTCCCAATGGGCTGTTTTTCAACCCACACCATCCTCCCTCCCTTCTCCCTATAGTAGTCACCAGTGTCTATTATTCTCATCTGTATATCCATGTGTACTCAGTGTTTAGCTCCCACTTATAAGTGAGGACATGCAGTATTTGGTTTTCTGTTCCAGACTTAGTTTGCTTAGGATAATGGCCTCCAGCTACATCCTTGTTGCCACATAGAACACGACTTTGTTCTTTTTTATGGCTGCATGATATTCCATGATATATATGTGTACCACATTTTCTTGATCCAATCTACAGTTGATGGGCACCCAAATTGATTCCATGTCTTTACTATTATGAATAGCACAGCAATGAACATATGATTGCATGTGTCTTTTTGGTAGAATGATTTATTTTCTTTTGGGTATAGACCTAGAAAGGGGATTGCTGGATTTAATAGTATCTCTGTTTTAAGTTCTTTGAGAAATCTCCAAACTGCTTTCCACAGTGGTTGAACTAATTTACATTCTCACCAGCAGTGTATAAGCCTTCCCTTTTCTCAATAACCTCAGCAACATTTGTTATGCTTTTACTTTTTAATAATAGCCATTCTGACTGCTGTGAGGTGGTATCTCATTGTGGTTTTGATTTGCATTTCTCTGATGATTAGTGATGATAAGCATTTTTTATATATTTGTTGGTCATTTTGCATGTCGTCTTTTGAGAAGTGCCTGTTCATGTCCTTTGCCCATATTAAAGCTTTCTGAATGGATGTAACATCTCCCATATTGTAAGGACCAATACTTCATAATTAGAGAGCCTGTGCCATATTCTTTGGATGGCATTTTGGCTTTCACATTGCTGTGGCTTTAATGGACCCTTGTCCAACTTGCCTTCTGTTCCTCAGATTCATTCCTGGAATTAGGTTCCAAGAAGATAGAGTCCAAATTCTAATCCTGCTGTATTCTGATCTGGATCAATAAATATGGCAGAGGAGGGAAAATATCTTTTATTGAAACATGGGCAGAATGACCACTTCCCTCAAAAAGTACATACAAATAAATAATTAAAATATATATATATTATATATATAATATATATATATATTTAGTAAATTAGTAAAAACCCTAATACAGATAATACTGTTTTGGATATAAAATACTAAGGCATAAAATCAGGTTGATACTATCCTTTATTACCACAAATTTTTTTTTTTGTAAATTACAAAAATTAAAAAAAGACAGTAACTCTATATCTTTCTCTTTAAAGGTTCTTCTTCTTGGACTCTTATTTTCCCAGGTTCTAAAGAAGAAAATTACATAGGTGGTACCATTGTGCAAAGAATAAAACCCTGGTCCTCCTAGTGGATTCTAGCTCACAGATTGGCACATAGTTTGGGATGGAGTTCAGCATTGCTTATCCCCTCACCAGAGAATTTTTTTTTTATGTTTTGTTTTGTTTTCTGTTTTGTTTTTGTTTTTTTTTCAATACACAACTCTGTAACGGTGTTGGAAGAATGGACAGATGGATAGATGTATAGATGATAAACAGATATAGATGGGTATATAGGTGGATGGATATATATTATGTGTCTTTTAAGGCAGGAAGTTTTCAAGAAAGAAATACAAAAGAGAAAAAGTTTGTTGTACAATTTTTTTTCATAGAAAACACAATGCCAAATGATGATGTCCTTTCTAGAAGTCAGAGCATCAACAATAAACCTTAATTATCCATGTAGGGATCCATGTCGCCATTTCCCCAATTGCCCTGACTTACATTTTCTTTCACTCTCAACATCAGCAAGATGGCTGGGAATAAAGCTAGAGAAATAAATGACTAACTGATTCTGCTTCCGGATGTATCTGAAATCGAACCCCTTCTTATTACTTCCACCACTAATCACACTAATCCAAACCACCAAGGCCACTTCCTTTCAGTACTGCAGAAGGCTTTTTTTTTTTTTTTTTTGTCTCCTTTGGTATTTCACTACATTTTACACTCAATCTAACAGTCAAATTATCCATTTAAAACACAAAATATATTGTCAGTCCTTGGTCAACGCCCCCGTGTCCCCCAATGGTCTTCTACAACATCTAGAATAAAGCCCAAACTTTTTTATTGTGGCTTCTCAGGCCCACCATGGTCTGGCTACTTGGTACATCCCCATATCATACAGGTATTACCTCTTCCTTGTTCTCTCTGTCCCAGACACACTGGCCTATTGGCTGTGTCTGTTATATAATCAGCACAATGCAGGGCCTTTTCACATTGCCTGAGGTGCTTTCCTTTCCCTGATGTAGTGTTTGTCCAGACCCTTTCTCATTCTACTCTCTGACTCCACTCAGGTCTCTGCGCAAACGTCACTTCCTCACAACACCTTCTTTGATCCGTCTATCTAAAATAGACACCCCCACTCTTCCCTGCTTTATTTTTTACAGAATATGTATTATATTATCTGGTTTTTTTTTAATCTCCTACAATTTAAAATGATTTTCATAAGTAAACAGAACCCTATCTGTCTTGTCTTACACACTTAGCAGCTACAAACATGACTTGTTCCTAAATTAATTATAATTATAATTAATTATAAATTATATAAATTAGTAATAAATTTGTAAATTAATGAATGAAAAGGACATTATATAAAATATAATTATAAGAACCTTTTATTAATTTCTGCAGAGCAGAATATATTATTCCCCCACTGAAAGAGGCAGTAGGCCCCAAGTAGATTATAAAATATATTGGATAAAGAAATGACAAAAGCCTATTTTCTAGAAAAAATAACCCAATTTTTCACTCATTTTATGGGATAGAGGTAAAGATAGGAATATGAATTTGAATACGTGTGGGAGCATTTCATTCCAATGAAAATTGTTTATCTCTTATGTAAGCTCCAGTTGATCTTTGTTTGCCAACTCAAGAAAAAAATTAAAATGAAGATAAAATTTTAAAAATATGGTGAAATAAAGGGACAGGGACTAACCAAGAAGTATAATTGAATTGATCCAACGATCTGAATAGAGTCAAAAAGAAATTATTTTTTCATTCAAGCCCTACTTATAATGAGCACTGTTGAAACATCCTTTCCTTACCATATTCATGTCTCACATATGAATTGAACTGCAAATATGTCCCCTGCATTAAAGTTTTCATTTTAGTCAGCTATGGGGAAGAGCCAGGTTTTTCCTCACGTCTCTGGATGATTTTAATAAAAACCAAATGAAAAATAATACTACTGAACATCCATTTTTCTCTAACCACGTCCAATTTATAGAAAATTCTATATTTTATCAAAAATATTACAAGAATCTGTGAGTTGGTATTCAACCCTTCTTCAGCATTCTATTATTGACTACTTCCTCTCTCTCTAACCCTGTACATTTAATAAAAAGTTTATTTCCTGAGTATGAAAATTGGATGTGACCTTAAAATGATATGATCTAAAAAAAACAATTAATTTTGAAGTCAAAATGAAATACACAGTAATGTTTCTGACTGTATCCCTTAGCCTCTCTTTATTTCTGTATTAGTCAGGGTATTAATAGTCTATGCTGCGATATCAAATATCTCCAAAATTGCAGTGACTTGACGAAACAAGCATTTATATCGCGCACATACGATTGTCAAAATGTATTGATGGATGGCTTCTCTCTCCCCAGTGTGGGACCAAGGTTGATGGAGGCTTCGTAATGTTAAAGATGCACATTCTCTACATATGGTCTTTGTGACCAAGGAAAAGAGAACTGAGTCATCATACCAGTTACTTTTTTTTTTTTTTTTTTTGAGACAAAGTCTTACTCTGTCACCAGGCTACAGCCTCAACCTCCCAGATCCCAGTGATCCCCCCACCTCATTCTCCCAAGTAGCTGGTACCACAGGTGTGTGCCACCACACCCAGTTAATTTTTAAATTTTTTGTCAAGACAGGGTGTCACTATGTTGTCCAGGCTGGTCTTGAATTCCTGGAATCAAGTGACCCTCTTACCCTGGCCTCCAAAAGTGCTGGGATTACTGATATGAACCACAGTGCCTAATCCCAGTTTTTAATATATAAATAACTAGATATTTGTTTCCTCTGACTGCCAAAACAAATTACCACCCACTTGGTGACTTAATACAACAGAAATGTATACTCTCACAGTTTGGATTATTAGAAGTATAAAAAGAAGGTGTTGACAGGATTTTTTCCTTCTGGTGGGTTTGATGGGAAACTAGGTCTGTATCTTTCTTTTAGCCTCTTAGCCTCTGGTGGTTTGCCAATAATCCTTGGCTTTCTTTACTTGTAACTGAATAACTCCAAAGTCAGCCTCTGTCTTCACATGGCCTTCCCCCTCTGTTTGTTGGGATCTCAAATCCCCGTTCATTTTCTATTTATATATATATATATATATATATTTTTTTTTTTTAATATTTCTATATAATATTCTTTTTTTCAACTTTTATTTTAAGTTCAGGGGTACATGAGCAGGATGGGCATGTTTGTTACGTAGGTAAATGTGTGCTATGCATTTACTGCACAGATCATCCCAGCATCCATTAGCTATCCTTCCTATTGATATCCCTCCTCCAACCTCCCCCCACCACAGGTGCCCAGTGTGTGTTGTTTTCCCCTGCATATGTCCATGTGTTCTCATCCTTCAGCTCTCACTTATAAGTGAGAACATGTGGTATTTGGTTTTCCCTTCATGTGTTAGTTTACAGAGGTTGATGGCTTCCAACTCCATCCACGTCCCTGCAAAGGAAATGACATTGTTCCTTTTTAAGTATTCTATGGTGTGTATGTACCACATTTTCTTTATCCATTCCATCACTGATAGGCATTTATGTTGATTCCATTACTTCACTATTGTAAATAGTGCTACAATGAACATACATATGCATGTATCTTTATAATAGAATGATTTATAGTCATTTGGGTATATACCCAGTAATGGGATTGCTGGGGCAAACTTTTATATTATATATTATATTATGTTATATGTTATATATGACCATATTAAAAATATATATATATAAATTATATATTTTTATATAAATAATATATTTTTATATAAATTATATATTTTATATATTTTATATATTTTTATATAAATAATATAATAAAATATATTAAAATATATAAAATATATATATTTATAAAATATATATTTTTATATAAATAATATAATAAAAAATATAAAAATATATAAAATATATAATTTATAAAATATATATTTTTTAAATATATATTTAAATATATAAATATATTTATATATAAATTTATATATAAATTATATATATATTTTATATATATTTTATATATATATATATATAAATCCAGGATTATCTCATCCTGAGATTCCTAACTCAATTACATCTACATAGGCCTTATTTTAAAATGAGGTCACATTCATAGATACACAATGAGGACTTGGAGATAGCTTCAGGGGACACTATTCAATTTATTACAGTGACACATATAGCTTCCACTTTCAGCTCATCAATCCCAAGTTAACTTCAAAGGAGGCAGAAGGTCTTTCCATGTGCCCAACAAAAATAGAAGAACTGAACACAATGAACACTATTAATCTCTTCAAAAACTACTAGTGCACAACTGAGAGAGCCTGGAGTAGTATTGGCTCAGTAGTGTCTCTGAAGCGTCTCAGAAGGGAGAGGTGAAAGATAAAAATTAGGAAAGAGACAAGGTTGGTTATAGTCAAAAACACAGTAATCATTATGAATACCTGTTTCATACATTGTTGTTAAAATAGAATAGTGCCTTTAATTTTGATATTTATGTTGATACAGTTCTAACAAAGTAGTTAAGAGAAATCAGTCTGGTCAAATTTTTTTTCACATTTTCTTATTATTTGCTGTAATGGATTGAATTGTATTCCCTCAATATTCATATGTTGAAGTCTTCACCCTTGACGTGACTATACTTAGAGATAGAGCCTTTAAGGAGGTAATTAAGAATAAACAAGATTTTAAAGGTGGAGATCTAATCTAATAGGACTGGTGTCCTTGAGAAGCAGAAAAGACATGAGAGCAGACTCCTTCTCTATGTGCACGTGTGCATGTACATATCATGTGAAGACACAAGAAGAAAATGCCATCTGCAAGCCACGGAGAGAGGCCTCACCAGAAACCAATTCAGCTGAAACTCTGATCTTGGACTTCCAGTCACCAACATTGTAAGAAAATTAATTTGTGTTGCTCAAGTCACTCAGTCTGTGGTATTTAGTTATGGCAGCCCAAGCTAACTAATACAGGTACCCTTATATCACACACTGTATCTCCCCATAAAAATTTTAAAATCTAGCTTAGTTGAGGTTCTGTAATAAATCCTAAAAGTTCCATATGTCTTAGCTTACTCAAATCTTACTCAAAGTGGTTATTTTTGCTTTGGGAAAAAATATGTATGTATGTGTAATGTGTATATACACACACACACACACATATTTTTTCCCAAAGCATATATATCTATGACATTTTGTTTTAATAGGTTACTTTCAAAGATCCAATGCTTAAATTTAATTTTTATACATTTCGTTACTTGCAAGTGGGCTTTTGACAAATCTTATTTGCTCAACTTTATTGATGTATCATTGGAGTGCAATAAACTGCACTTTAAGTGTGTAGCATTTGGTCAGTATTGAATATAGATACATTATGAAACAATAGCCGCAATAAAGAAAACAAGCATTTCCATTATATACCATAGTTTGTAACCATTTTTAATCCATTCATCCCTATAAATCCATCTGCAGGCAACCACTAATCTGCTGCTTGTCACTATAGATTAGTTTGCCTTTATATAAATTTAAGTAAAAATAATCATACACTATGTACTCTTTGTTGTCTAGCTTTCTTCCCTCAGTATCGTAAAAAGGCATACAGGAAACAGAAACGTATTACTCATTAAAAAAATAAATTTACCAAAATCACTCATGAGAAAGTCCAGATATCAGAATTATCAGAATACTTTGAACCAACTCTCTTAAACATGCTCAAACAGCTAAAGAGAAACATGGACAAGGAATCAAAGAAAATAGGAAAAAGATTTATGAACAAAATGAGAATATCAATGAAAACAAAGAAATTATTTTTTAAAAATAAGTAAATGAAAATTTTAGAGCTAAATAGCATAATTATTGAAATAAATACTCATTCAGGAGTTAAAAGTTAATTTGATGTCATCTCACAGCAGTTAAAATGCTTTTATCCAAAAGACAGGCAATAAAAAATGCTGGCAAAAATGTGGAGAAAAGGGAATGCTTATATGCTGTTGGTGGGAATGTAAATTGGTACAATCACTATGTTTTGAGGAACAGTTTGAAGGTTCCTCAAAAAACTAAAATAGAGCTACCGTATGATCCAACAATCCCACCACTAGCTATATATCCCAAAAAAGGAAATCTATACATCAAAAAGATATATGCATTCCTATATTTATTGCACCACTATTCACAATTGCCAACATATAAAGGCTACTTAAGTGTCCATCAATGGAAATGGATAAAGAAAATCTGACACATATACACAATGGAGTATTATTCAGCCATAAAAGAATGAAATTCTGTCATTTGCAACAACATGGATGGAATTGGAGGAATTAAGTGAAATAAATCAGTCACAGACAGACAAATGTTACATGTTCTCACTCCTCTGTAGGAGCTAAAAAAACAAATTTATGGAGATAGAGAGTAGAATGACAGTTGACAAAGACCGAGAAGGGTAGCAGGGTGGAGCAATAAAGTGGGAATGGTTAATGGGTACAAAAATACCATTAGATACAAGAAAGAAGCACCAGTATTCTGTACCACACTAGAGTGAGTATAGTTAATAATAATTTATCGTATATTTAGAAGTACCTAAATGATTAGAATTGGAATGTGCCTAACACAAAGGAATAATAAAGGCTTCAGGTGATAGAACCCAATTACCCTGATGTCATCATTATACATTGTATGTCTGTATCAAAACATTATATGTACCCAATAAATACATTCCACCATTCTGTTGTACATAATAGTTAACCGTAATTTTTTTTAAAAAAATTGAAAAAACAAACAAAAAAAATTGAAAAAACAAAGCTGGCAAAAGAACTTAAATTATAAATATTAAAGTGGAGATAAATAAATGATAGAAATATAGAAATGCAGTAAAGAGAATCAATGATACCAATTGTTAATTCTTTGAAAACATCAACAAAAATGACACAAACTTTTAGTTAGACTAACAAAGAATGAGAGAAAATGCAAATAAATACAATTAGTAATGAAAGTGTAGACTAAGTTTGTACAGGCCACAGGCAGTTCAGGACAGCATTGAATGCGGCCCAACACAAATTCATAAACTTTCTTAAAACATTATGAGATTTTTTGGTGATTTTTTAAATCTCAGTAGCTATTGTTAGTATTAGTGTATTTCATATGTGGCATAAGAAAATTCTTCTTCTTCCAATGAGGCACAGGGAAGTCAAAAGATTGGACATCCCTAGTGTAGTAATTACTATAGATCTTACGGAAATAAAAGAGATTAAATGACAAGATTAAGAACAGTTGTTTACCAATAAATTAGATAAATAAATGACAAATTTCTAGAAACATACAAATCATTTTAACTAACTCAAGAATAGAAAATCTCAGTAGACTTGTAACAATAAAGAGATGGAATCACTAATCAAAAACCTCCCAACAAGAGAAGTCCAGGACCAGATGGTATCCCTGGTGAATTCTGTCAAACTTTTAAAGAGGAATTAACCCAATGCTTGTCAAACATTTTCAAAAAATAGAAGAGTAAACACTTTCAAACTCATTCTGTAGACTAACATTTTCTTAATACCAAATCCACATAAAGACATCATAAAAAACAAAAATTATAAGCCAATATTTTACACTAATATTGCTTATGAATATAGATGCAAAATTCCTCAAAAATGAATCCAGTGGCATAGTAGAAGGATTAAACCTATTGACCAACTTGGGATTTATCACAGAAATGCAAGAGTGGTTCAAATATGAAAATTACATCACTAGAAAAATGGGGAAAATCCTCATAATCATCTCAATTGATGCAGAAAAATCTTTTGACAAAAATCAAACACAGTTTCATGATTAAAAAAAAAAAATCAGAAAAGTGAGAATAGTCATCTACAGGCTTAACCAAATCCTTACCAAATTTTTACAACTTTGTTTTGCAGAAAACGCCAATCTTCAAATTCATGTGTAATCGCAAGAAGCCCCAAATAGCCAAAACAAACTTATGAAAGAAGAGCAAAGTTGGAGAACTCTAACTTCCTAATTTCAAAACTTAGTGCAAACCACACAATCAAAACAGTGTGGTACTCATATAAGAATATACATATGAACTAATGTAATAGAATTGGAAGTATAGAAATAAAATCATATCTATACCAATTGATTTTTTATAAGGAATGAAATCCATTCAATGGGAATAGACTCCAATAGATTCTACTGGAATAACTAAGTTTCCACATGCAATAGAAAGAAGTTGGATCCCGACCTCACATCCTATAGAAAAGTCAACTCAAAATGGATTAACAGCCTAAATGTAAGAACTAAAATCATATAACTCTTAGAAGAAAACAGTAAACATAAGTGTTAATTACCCATGACTTGGAAATAGACTCTTAGATATGATATCAAAAGCATGAGCAACAAAAGAAAAATAGATAAATGAGATCAATTTAATTTAAGTTTTAAAATAAAAATTTTGTGCATCAAAGAGCATTATCAAGAAAATGAGAAGACAACCTGCCAGACTGGAAAACTATTTGTTAATCATATATCTGAGAATGGTCTAGCATCAAGAATATATGAAGTACTCCTACAACTCAACAAAAAAGAACCCAGTCAAAAACTGGGCAAATGACCAGAATAGATATTTCTCCAAAGACATGCAAATGGACACTAAACACATAAAAAAAATGTTCAACATTATCAGACATTCAGGAAATGTAAATAAGTCAAAGCCACAATGCAATACCATTCCACACCTACTAGAATATAATCAAAATATCAGAAAATTGCAAGTGTTCACAAGAATGTGGATACATTGGAACACTTGTACATTGTGGGTTGGAATATAAAATTATTCAGTGCTGTGGAAAGCAGTTTGGCAGTTTTTTGAAAAGCTAAACATAGAAATACTGTATGACCCAGTAATTCTGCTCCTAGGTATATACCCAAAATAATTAAAAATACGGACTTAAACATTTGTGTGCCAAGGTGCATTGCAGCATCCTTCACAATAGGCCAAAGGTGGAAACAATCTAAGTATTTTATCAATGGATGAATGAGCCAGCAAAATGTGATGTATAAGTACAATGGAATACTATTCAGGCATAAAAAGTATAGAGTCTGTTACATGTTACAACATGGATGAAACCTGAAAACATCATGCTGAGGGGAATAAATCATATGCAATGAGGAAAATATTGTATGATGCTGTTTATATAAAATGTCTAAAATAGAAAAATTTTGCACAGACAGAAAGATAAGAGATTATTGGGACTAAAGAAATGGAAAATGGGGAGTTATTGCTTAATGATTATAGAATTTCCACTTGGAATCATGAAAGGCTTTAGAAATAAATAGGCTTTAGAAATAATAGTAGTTTACATTGTAAATATATTTAATGCTACTAAATTTTACACTCAAAAATGGTTAGTATGACAAATTTTACATTTACCACAATCAAAAATAAGAGTCAATATTTAAAAGGCTAATATTTTATGGTTTCACATACTTATTTCATTTAAACATTATTCTAACAGACTTGGCATCAGAAATATTTTAATTAATAATGTCATTGAAATATGTATAACATTACATAACTCCAAAACTGTTTTTTCTACTTCTTTTTAGTGACAAAGGACCAGTAGTTATACATGCATATGACACCTTCCGATACTTATTATGTAATATAATTTTGCAAAGCACAATAAAGAAAATCAGAAGTCAAAGAAACACTTGTATATTTGACCAGTGCATTCCCAGCTGCTTACCTTTCAACAAATAGGAATAAATAGCAGAGCAAGGCCTCTGTAATGTATTGATTACTTTGGCATGATATTTATACATATATTTTTGTGAGTATATTAATATTATTGAATACTTTTATCCACAAATGATACCTACCTGCGTTCTCACTGTAGAAAATTGGAACATAAGAAAGCAAATACCATCTCCCTGTAACTACACCCTCCTACCCCCAGTGCCATTTCTCAGAGAACAATCACTGTTTTCAGTCATTTTTTACTCTTGGAGACATCAAAATAGACTGCCATATTGGGTTGGGGTGGGGAGTATTCTTATAATGTTACGTTTACCTGATTAATTTTATGGCATGAAAAAGCAACTGGGGGGACCTATTATATTTTGGAGGCTTGCTAGAGATACTGGATATTTTACACACATTATCTTATTTAACACAGCAAAACTTTAAAGTGTAGATCACTATTCCTATTTAGATATGAGGAGACTGAGGAGAAGATCAAGTGAATTTCCTGAGACCACACCGCTAATAAGTAACAGAATCAAACCTTTCTGCCTGTCAAAGTGCCTCCGTGATCATCTGAAGGGCACGCTAGAAAGGGCAGTTCATTACTAAGAGCCTATGCTGCCATATTAAGAACAAAACAGAATGAAAGGTGAGAAGGACAAAGAATGTTTGTTTTTTCCACTCCTAATAGTTCTACAACTAGAAATGGTTTTGAAGTTTGACTTTTTTTTTTTTCCTTTCTGCAGACAGATAGTCGTAGCATCATTTTCCGCAACATTGACAGTGGTGTGTAGCGGACATGTTCTGCAAGTCTTGTTTCTTCATCAATGTACAGTGATGAAATAAGATAGAAAGGATAGAGAGGAATAGGAGAAATCAGTTCTAGATATTTCATAATCTCCAATAGACAAGAGAAAATGCAGAGTTACTTTCCACTTGATGGGAAGTAGCTAAGAAATTTAATCATGCTCTTTTAACAGGGAATACAGTATCTTCACTAGTCAATGAGAAAATACAAAAGGCTTAAGCCAAATTGATTACACCCTGATTCCCCAGATCTACACCACTTTGTGCGTGAGAGAAGCTTCTGACCTATTTGAATGCTGGAAACAGTGATCCAGGGCAGTCAGAGTAGCCGGACTTTAGCATCAAATGGAAGCAAGTCTACCTTTTGATTTTTTTTTTTTTTTTTTTTTTTTTTTGAGAAAGTCGCTAACTAGACTAGCAGAGCAGTGTCTTTTTGGTCTTCAAAAATCTGATTCATCTCCAGCAGAGTAATATTGAATTTCCTGATTAGAAAAATTATTTCACTAAGACTTGAAGCAACAATTCTCTCTCTTTTAACTGAGCCCCTAAACAGGTACAGTTTCCCTCTGGGCTCTGCTGAGCTCCTGTACATGCTTCACTGTTCAAGGGACTTTCAGTAGCTGGTATTAGAACGACTGGGCGAATGTAGCTTACACCGTGGCAAATGATGGAGCACACTGCGCACTTTTAGAAAGACCATGCTAGGGAGATACAGTTATTCTATTAACCACAGTGAATTCATTTTAATTTCAGATTAAACCTCACATTTGAGGTTAGCAGGGTCAGAGCTCCCTTGTTTGTATGGTATTCAATTAATACTTTTTTTAAAAGAGGGTCCAATTTACTGAGAAGAAAACAAACTTTCAATCTGGAGTATTTCCTAAAGAGCAAATGTTCACTAGAACTATAGGCAGTTCCTTGTTTGCTTTGTTTTGTTTTTGTTTACTTAGGCATGCTGTCATTTTCAAAAGCTTAAAGACAGAGGCACCCCAAACTCTATATTCCCACAGTAGAATTTCTAACTGAGCTGGCCTCCAAGCCTCTGAGATGTCAGATGTCAGATACTGAAAGAGAACCAAATTTTTTAAAAAATCTTTTTGTTAAGGGGAAACTGTACATTTATTTTGCGTATCTGATACTAGTCTACAATTCTAATGCGATAGGACATGCCCATTGGTTACTTTATTATTATTAATTAGTTGCAGGAACATTTCTTTAAAAAAAGAAAAAAAGCTTAAATTTTCTTTTATTACATATAGAAGAGAATATTAGATTCCCTTTTTGGCTTTAGTAGCCAGAAATCACACAGGTAAATGTAATACTTAATTGTGGATACTATATTAGCCTATATCATTATATTTACTCTAGTTTTTACATTTCACTAATTTCCTCATTTCTACTTGAAGAACATTATCATATTTATATTATGTTATTGTATTTTCTATTATGTCACTTTAAAGATATTTTTAAATAGTTGGATTACAAGTAATAAATATAGTAAACATCTTCATATGTTGTAATTTCTACAAGGAAAATTATTAGCAACATTTAATAATCTGCATAAAATATAAATTTTACAAGAATTAGTGGATCACAAAATAGAAACTTTACAAGAATTAGTAGATCATTAAGAATATATCAAATAATAATTGCCACTTTGAACAGCATACCCATGAAAGTCTGTATCTGACTTAGAATAAGACATATTTAGAAACATTATTACTTTCTTGCCTTGTGATGGGCCACCCTTCAGTTTTCTATATTGAGTGATTCAAACCAAAGAACAAAAAACAGTCAGTGCCAGGCCACAGAGTAAAACTTCGAGTATTCTGGGAAATAATGTTTATTAAAAGGAAGAGTTTGTCTTAATGAAAGGCAATTATCATGAAATAAATGGTAGCAATAACAATATATGGATGATGTAATTTGGTGTAATAAAGAATCCAGCACCCCAATTCTTTAGCTGTTGTTTGAAAACTTAATTCAAAAAAATTAAAACAAAAACAGTACCATAAAAATATTTCTTTATACAGATTCATAATGTTATAACATTCAAATGATTATTCTAGAAACATTAAAAAGAAGGTTCTTTTCCCTATTATTAAGGGCTCCTTTTTAATAGAGTTATTTATTGTATTTTCCTTAAGAGATTATGTCTGTCTGTCTTCTATTGCCAGTTGTTTTGAGTAAAGGGAGCAAGTAAGGAGAAAAAGCAGATCTCTGGCTTTGAAAGTCTTAGTGCTAAATCCAGAAGTCCTCTTTTTTGCTTTAATGCAAGCTACACACAATGAGGAGAAAGCCCCGAGAAAGCCCCCATTCACTTCACCCCTCATTCATTGTTTCTTCCTCTAGTAGCAGACACTCATCAACCATTCACAGTCTCATTATGTGCAAAGTCCAGGCTGACTGCTGCTTCTAGCATAGGGAAGAAGAGCACATTTAAAAAAGCTTTCCATGACAAGGCTTTATTTCCTCACACCATCATTTAAAAACCTTTTAAAGAGCAATCTGGGCCTCTGATGGTAATGTCTTGCCTAGCAATTAGTGATAGAGGTGCTGCGGTTTAAAAGCCTTTTAAATTATCTTATGAATGGTCGTCCTACAATAGGCTTTCATTATGCAGGGGGAAGTCCAGTACTCCACCCATTTTGGGGGCACAACTGGTAAGCTCTTCTTAAGGAGTCATTCACAAAGATTGACAGCTGGAAATTTGCTAGACACAAAGTTTTAAGTAGAGCATGGCTGCAAAATGATACCCAGTTTAATATGGAAATTGCCTTTTTTCTTTGAGTGGACTAACTAGCAAACTTCAAAAGTTCCTTAGATTTGATTCATGTTTATCTGAAGTATATCCAAGGGCATCTGTGAGACTTTGAACAGAAAAAAAGAAAAAAAAAAAAAAAAAAAAAGCACGATCTTTTTCTTCAGTAAGAGGCCCAAAGTGCTAGAAATGCATCTCTGGCAATGAGGCAGCTAGAACATTTGTCTCAACTTTGAGCTGTCCCAGCACACAAGTAAAAGAGGAGGGGTTATCTCAGATACGGTTAAGAAGAGAAGCAGCTAAAAATGACTAAGTAGTTCTCATTGCAAAGCCCATTCTTTTTATGGATTGTCAGAGATTCTCAGTTTTACTGGAAAAGGTACCCCAACTGCAACAATATTGATTAAAAATCAGTTCAACCTCAGGAGCTGGAAAGGGCAACAGGGTTGGATTACAAACTTGAATCGTGGCTCTTTGCATCTCTTCTCTAGTGGTGTTTTCTTTATGCTAAAGAGAAGAGTAAGTGAACAAATTCTGGGTACAGCCATGCATCTCTTAATGGCAAGGATACATATTCTGAGAAATGTGTTGTAAGGTGATTTAATGTCGGTGGAAACTTCATAGAGTATACTTACACAAACCTAGATGGTATTAGCCCACTAACTACCTAGGGTCTAAGGTATAGCCTGTTGCTCCCAGGCTACAAACCTGTTCAGCATGTTACCACACTGAATACTGCAGGCAATTGTAATACGATGGAAAGTATGTGAGTATCTAAACATTTACAAAGTGAGATAGGAGGGATCCCGCCCCCCCGAACCCCTTTTCAGGACTTGCCACAGAGGTATGGTTCATTTATATGCTCCTACTCCTTGCTAGAGGGGTAGCATGCAAGTGAGTGGGTGCAGGAGCCAGGGCAAGTGCTTTTGGACGCTGACAAGAATGAACCCTGTACCACCCCGACATCATCTACTGTCCCAGCAGCATCTAGGGGTTGTTGATGATCTCTGGAGCCCCAGAGGGCATGTGTTACAAACAACACTCTTTTAGCTTTGCTATCCATGGAAGGCTTAGGTGTTAAATGGCTCAGTGAAGAGTCACTGTGACAGCCTTTTAGGGCTCCCACACCAGTGCATCCTGAATTCTTGTCCAGCGTCCAGGAAGAATCAGGTTACATGAATGCATTGAAGGATGGTGTATGCAGAGGATTTTACTGAGTGATGGAAGTGGCTCTCAATAGGATGGGGAGCAGGAAAGAGGATGGAGTGGGACAGTGGGACCTCTCCAACTGTCCCTGGCCAAACTCCTCTCTGACCACAGTCTTTGATGTCCAGCTGCTTCTTCTCTCAACATTCAGATGCTTCTTTTCTTCTCTCCTTCTCTGCTGTGCTGCCCTGCTCCTCTGTCAATGGAGCTTAGGTTTTTTATGGGTATAAGGTGCGGGGTGTGGCGGGCCAGGGTAGTGTTGAAAGAGGCAACATTTAGGTGGGAAAACAGGAATGCATGTCAGGTTTTCTATAGGTACAAGATGAGAGTGTGGAGGGCCAAGATGGTGTTGGAAAAGGCAACATTTAAGTGGGAAAACAGAAATGCATGTTCTCATTTAAGGCTGTGGGTCCAGGCTTGACGGTGGAGCCCTCGCCAGAGACTCTGCCCTCTTCTACCCAGTATTTTCTTGCCTCCTATCCGTATCATTAAAGTACAGTTTATAATCTTATGAGACCGCTGTTGTATTTATGTTTCATCTTAACTGAAACAGCCTTATGCAGTACATGCCTGTAACTGGAAGCATTAGATGGCTTTGCCATCTAAATGCAATTCCCTTAGTTCTTTTTGTTAATGACTGTGAACTTGGTTGCAAAAAGAAATACAACACGCCCAGACTGACGCTGACTCCTCAGCTGAGTAATAGTGAGAAGAAATGTTAAAAAACTAAAGGCTCCAGACTGTCGGGACCAAAGTGGTTTTGTTTTGCTTTTCAGGGGAATCAATCACAGAATCCAACATCTTCATCAGGCAACAGAATCTAACCCAAATGGTCATCATTTTCCCTCACTCAGAAAACCTTGAGTTCTGGGTAATGCAATGACATCTCTCTTTATACTATCAGGCTTCCAAGCTGGGGCATCCTTTCCCCTCCTGGTTGGTTTATTTCATGAGAGCTTTTCCAGGCAAAACTGATTTTTCTATACCTGCCTGCAAATTTCTGAGTCTTAATTGCTTTGTTAACTTTATACTTAGGCCCCAGTGAACATTCTTCATTAATATTTCAGGAAATAATATTTTTCTTCTGGGTGAAAGTGAATTAGGAGTCAGAAATACTTAAGGGTTTTTTCCCAGATTCATTACTGATTTATTTGGTAATTTGGGCTGTTCTAGAACTCTCTATGTTTTAGTTTTCACTTACAATTAGATCAACATTATTACTATTTTATTTTTTAATGATGTAATTTTGATAAAGGTTTTATTATCCAGCTGGGAAAACATATAGAAAGGAAATATAGCATCTTCTTTTTCAAAGCAAAGGATAATAAATCTTACCATGTGAATTCTACCAGTTTTCCTTTTCTAATATCTTTTGAATATATGCATATACAGCACCTGCTCTCCTCTCATTGTCTTTTAACAACTGTATGAGTAAAATAGTAACAACGAATCTTCATAATTTGAATAGAAATGTTGGGAAGTCAGTCATTCTGATCATACCCAGAAAAATTTTGCTTAATTGCTGATCTTCTAGACAGCTTTGATATCAAAGCACTACAGATTGATGTGCCTGTTGTCCTCAAAGTGGTACAAGTCAGAGACAGACCGGACTCAGCCAATGCCCCAGAAGTCTCAGACACTAAAGACACAACCTGCCAGAGTGAAATTATGCCTGAGAAGGGATGGTGACAGCACAGCAACCAGGGATACTTTCAAATTTCCACAAATTTGTTTTCTATTTTCTTTTCCTGTTAGTGAAAATAAAACATTATGTATGGCTTATGTCTGTTACTGATAAATAGTGTTGGCAATTCCAAACCCTATTCCCAAATGAAGGAAAGTAGATTATTGAGCACTGGGTCAGAAGCCGGTAGCACTGGTTTCTGGTCCTTAGACAGACATAAATTACTTATGTGGACTTAGGGAAGTCACTTGAACTTCTCTTGCTTCAGTTCCATGATTTGTAAACCAGACACATGGTTTACTATACTCTACTCTCAAGCCTTCTTAGGAAAATTTATTTCTAAATTATTTTAAAAATATAATGTATGAACTTTCATTATATCACTGTGCAACTGAACACACACACAGTAGAAAACCAAAAAAAAAAAAAATCTGATTTTACAAAGTCAAAACTAAGTAAACTGTTAAACTTATACTATTGGTACTGCTATTGTCAAGATTAAGCAATGGTTAATTTAAGAAAGATGTTATACCTTGATTATATATATATTCAAACACGTAAAATACTGACTGAAACCAGATTGCTATTTTTATTATTTTATTTTTTATGTTTTAATTTATTTTATTTTAAGTTCTGGGATACATGTGCAGGACATGCAGGTTTGTTACTTAGATAAATGTGTGCCATGGTGGCTTGCCACAACTATTAACCCATCACCTGGGTGTTAAGCCCTACATACATTAGCTATTTATCCTGATGCTCTCCCTTGACCCACCCCCTCAACAGGCCCCAGCATATTGTTCCCCTCCCTGTGACCATGTGTTATTGTTCCGCTCCCACTAATGAATGAGAACATGTGGTGTTTGGTTTTCTGTTCCTCCAGTAGTTTGCTGAGGATAATGGCTTCCAGTTCTACCTATGTCCCTGCAAAGGACATGATCTTGTTCCTTTTTATGGCTACATAGTATTCCGTGGTATATATGTACCACATTTTCTTTATCCATTCTATCATTGATGGGCATTTGGGTTGATTCCATGTCTGTGCTATTGTGAATAGTGCTGCAATGAACGTATGTGTGCACATATCTTTACAATAGAATGATTTATATTTCTTTGGGTATATACCCAGTAATAGGATTGCTGGTTCTTATGGGTATTTCTGGTTCTAGGTCTTTGAGGAATTGCCACATTGTCTCCCACTATGGTTGAACTGATTTACATTCCCACCAACAGTGTAAAAGCATTCCTATTCCTAAAGAGCCTTACCAGCATCTGTTGTTTCTTGACTTTTTAATAGTCACCATTCTGACTGGCATGAGATGGTATCTCATTGTGGTTTTGATTTGCACTTTTCTAATGAGCAATGATGTTGAGTTTTTTTTTTTTTTTTTCATGTTTTTTGGCCACATAAATGTCTTCTTTTGAGAAGTGTCTGTTCATGTCCTTTGCCCATTTTTAATGTGTTTTTTTTCTTGTAAATTTGTTTAAGTTCCTTGTAGATGTGGATATTAGACCTTTGTCAAGGATTCTTGTGAAAATTCAATAACATTCCTTTTGATTATTTAAGGCCACTAAGTCTACAGAAAAAGTTGCATGCTCAAATTATAACATTGAAACAGAACCACTAATATGATAAATTTCCAGAATACAATTTTACTTCCTCAGATTAGATAACTGCCAAAGTTGATCTTACCTACTAGGGAAGTTTGCCCACAGTAAGTAATCTGACTGTGCTATTGACATTCTGCCCTTACTGAATTCCTTTTATTTCTTTATAAAGATGAGCATTCACTAGGAAATAATTGGCAGTTTTAAGATAATTTCAGCATAGTCTTTTGTAAATTATTCACAGTGTTAGGGACTACATGACTGTATTAGTCTGTTCTCATGCTGCTATAAAGACATGCCCGAGACTGGGTAATTTACAAAGGCAAGAGGTTTAATGGGCTCACAGTTCCACATGGCTGGGGAAGCCTTGAAATCATGGGTGAAGGCAATTGAGGAGCAAAGTCACGTCTTACATGGCAGCAGGCAAGAGAGCTTGTGTAGGGAACTCCCCATAATAAAACCATCAGATCTCATGAGACCTATTCACTATCACGAGAACAGCATGGGAAAGACCCGACTCCATGATTAATTACCTTCTACTGGGTCCCTCCTGTGACACATGGGAATTATGAGATCTACAATGCAAGATGAGATTTGGGTGGGGACTCAGCCAAACTGTATCAATGGGACTATTATAGATTATGGGATTAATTTAACATAGGTATGTAGAAAGGATGCCAACGTGTAACAACATAATAAAAGGAATACAGTTTATAAAATAAAAGTGTTTCTCATTCACATACTTTGCTTACATATTATAAAGTGTTGTGGACTACCTTGAATTTGTCCTTTCAGATAAAATGACAGCTTTTCTTCAGCTCAAATGTTCTTGAGGAAGTCACATAGCAATCTTCAAAAACAGTTGTTTCTTAGCAGGTACTGCTTGGGAAGGTGCTCACTCATCATGGCAGGAGCAATCATGAAGCAAAATGACAGCAAAGATAATGCCTACGGAGAGCACTTTATAATCATTATGCTGTTTCCTCAGGAATAAGAGAGAACAATGAACACTGGACACAAATAACTAAGAGGAGCAAAGAAATTATCAGCTCAAGACATAGAAGTCTGAACAACACGATGTTGGGTTTTGCAATTACTGCTTTACCTCAACACAAATGCATTAACGAAAATGCTACTAGAATGTTTGGATACATTCTACTTGAGATTAAATTTGTTTCTGAGAAGCGTAAATGAATAATACTGCTTCTTGTGCAACTCCAACTTGGTCCTTATACTCTTTAACAAGCTGTCTCCTTGCCAGAGGTGTTGTCCTGCCTGGGGAGACATCTAGCAGTAACCTACTTCTCCAAGTGAAAATTCAAAAAGTACTTAGGAATCTAGTATATACTCAGTCCCACACTGCTGAAAGGAGGCTTTGCAAATGTGGTTTCTGAGAGGCAGAGTATTTCTTGCTAGAGACAGTAGATTTGCTCTAGAACTAACAATATAATATAGGCATTTTCAGTGGACCACCTCTGATTTGTGACTATCATAGAAACTTTACCGAGATGCTTTGTCATTTGAACACCAATAAAATTAACCAATGTACTGTCTCCTAAGATTTCTATCATGAATTTGACTGCACATATGTATTGTTCATCCCTAAATCCTGGAATAGCAAAGCTCGGCACTACCTCACTGTTTGGCAGATGAATTAACCTAAACCTACCACAATCTGAGCCAAAGGTTTAGATGTATAAACCTAAACCCTAAATCTAGACCACAGATCAGAAAGCTACAGTACAAACCTGGCCTACTGCTAGTTTTTGTAAGTAAAATGCTACGGGAACAGAATCTTGTCCAGTCATTTATATGATTTCTCTTGGTGTTTCCGAGCTACCACAGCAGACGTGAGTTGTTAGGATAGCCTGCAAAACCTAAAATAATTCCTATTTGGTACTTTACATAAAAAGTTTGCTACCTTTCCAAGCCAGATGCCCAGGGAAATCTTAGATATCTGAGCATGAGAGGGAACAATTGAATATGTTAATAGAATGAGCAAACCTTATCAAATTCCTAAATGTTAGCAAAAAGAACAGTATGGCCACATGAGGTGACACTGAGAAGAATCTTCCTAAACAACTCTGTGCTTTAAGTCAATTTTTATATTGTATTTTCTCATTTCCCTGCCATTTATTTAGAAACTACTATAGGTTGGTTCTGTAACTACAGAGATAACAACATATAGATCCTCAATGGCCTCAGGGGATAATGGTAACACAGACATATGAGTAAATACCTACAATGCAGTGGTGCAGTGCTCTAGCTACTGGAATGTATAAAGGGGAAAGTGCTGGGCTACCATGGCAGAGAGAGCTGTGAATGAGAGAGAACTGTTCACATGGAATACACTAGACAACCTCAGATTTGCCAAACAGTAATGGTGTGGATGTGGTGATGGGTAATTCCTGGCAGAGGGAATAGTATAAAGAAAGAACATGGTGTGGTTTGGGAAAACGAAATAACTGGGGAGTATATTAGGCCATTCTTAAAATGCTATAAAGAAATACATGAGGCTTGGTAATTTATTTTACAAAGAGATTTAATTGGCCTTCAGTTTTGCAAGCTGTACAAGCATGGCGCCAACGTCTGCTCAGCGTCTGAGGAGGCTTTGGGGAGCTTTTACACATGGCAGAAGGCAAAGTGGAAGCAGGCAGGTCACATGGTAAAAGCAGGAGCAAGAAAGAATTGAGGGAGAGGTGCCACATACTTTTAAATGACCAGATCTCACGAGAACTCACTCACTGTTGTGATGACAGCACCAGACCATGAGGGATCCACCCCCATGACCCAAACAACTCCACCAGGCCCCACCTCCAACACTGGGGATTACAGTTCAACATAAGATTTCAGTGGGGACAAAATTCCCAACTACATCAGCGAGTAAGAGACAGTGAAAGAGAATGGCAAAAGTTGCTACTGGAGAAGAAGAGCAGTATCAAACCATAAAAACATCTTACATTATATGCTGAGAGGTTTGGACTGTATTCTAGAGCAATATTTCTAAACTTGCCATTGTATCATTAAAGTTATGTTTTTTAAAGGAAAGAGCTGTCATAATGCTATCTACATTGCACAAACATATTCTAGGGGTTGTTTGGAAAATGTAAATGGGAGACAAACATTTGAAGACAGGAAACCAGCTAGATAGTTTCTGGAAGAGCTAAAGGAAACAATAACAAGGCTCTGAATTAGGGCAATGTCCATAGGGGAAGAGGCCATAGGTTTGAGAGATATTTCTTAGGCAATACCAACACAGCCTATTAGATAAGATAGAGAAAGTGAGGTAGAGAAAGAGTCAACTGAAAATTATATAAAGAAGAGCAACAGGTTATCAAGGGTTCATTTGTCCAAATAACCTTGTGTCCAGGAGTGTAAAATCCTGAGGGAATACGACCCTGATTAAACAATTTTCACTAGAGGCAAATAGGAACAAAGCCATTGTAATGGACAGTCCAATGGACACAACGTGGAGAAAAGCTGAGAGCCCAGCATGGCAGCACAGGAGCCTGCACGGACTTTGAAATGAAGGAGACAGATTTCAAAAAGAAGGCTGCGAATGGCACCAGAGATACCCCTCTCCTAGTTTACCTAAAGTCAGGTTTCAGCACAGTTGAAGAATTCGGGAGAGGTAGAGTAGTAAACACTTCCTAAACTTTGTCCAATAACATACAGGTTACTCAGAAACAATTTTCCAAGTGAAAAACAAATGGTAATGGTAAACACTAACAACTGGTACTAAATATGTGATCTTTTAATGTCAAATCATCAACGGCAGTATAATTTTTAAACTGTTCACTTGAAAACTTTCCCTGAGGTGAAAAGCAGTATTTAGTCATTTGATTAAATATGTCAACTACAGAAATGCATTAAAAAAGTAAAGAGCATCCAGTAACAACTGCTATTATTTTGTTATATTCGTTTTTATGCACAAACTATTTTTTATCTAATGTTTTACTTTCCCATATTATAAAATACAGTTTGCCCATATCCTCCAGTTTAACATTCTTTTCCTTATCTTTCAAACTAAAATTGGCTCAAACATCAAATTAATTACAGTAGGAAATCTAATGAATGCTCCGTATATTTCTGGAAATTCTTTAAAGTTTATCTTTTTCCAGAACAAACAGTTGCTGCTTCCAGTGAGTTATTGATGCCTTCTCTGAATTTTGCCACTCTTGGGCACATGCTTCATTCCATACTATCCTGCTTTAAACAGCAGCTAATACATTTATTCACCAATTTACCAGCTCAAGACTGTGTGACTATATACTTTACTGAAGATCTAACACAATAGAAGGCAATTATATTGCTGGTCAGTAAAACAGAGGATGTAAAATTGAATATTAGACATTCCCCCTTCTTAAAGTCCTCTCAACCATCAAGGTATTTTATTAATCCAAAATCACTCTCTTCCTTGGAGGAATTCTTCTGCCTGTCCTTAAAATAATATTTTTACTACCAATATAAGGATAAATAAATCATATTTTCAGAGCTGTGGTGTAAATCATATTTTCAGATTTACACCATAGCATCAGAAAGAGATAAAGGGAAAGTGTAACCATAAGCCAGCAAGTCTAATAATTGACATGTTCATGAATGTTTTGGAAGTACCATAGAAAGACATTTAGCTCAGCCCGAGTGAGAAGGAGGATCACTAACTGATCACCCCAAAGTTGAGTCTGATTAAATAAATAGGATTTATCTATGCAGAGAAGGAAAGAGGAGGTAAGAGGACCAATAAGGCAGAAAGATCAGGGTGAGCAAAGACTGAAGGGCAACAGACAGCTTGGTGTTTCCACAGAGCTAAAATCAGCTAAGTCACACACTAGCATGGAGAGGTCTGGGAGAGGAAGAAAGTAGAGAGTCTACCATGTCATGTGAGGGTGTCTATGCCATTTGCTGAGAGTGGGCAACCATTTAAAAGTTTTGAGAGAAAGCAACATGCTTGCATTCTAGGTGCCTCAACCTCATGGCGTATGGATTTGAGGAAAGCAAGAATGGAGGCAGATTTTGAAAGTGAAAGCAAGAGCTATTTCAGACGAGGGACGCTCCTGAACTGGAGCAGCAGTGACATAAATAGAGAGAAATCAAATTTAAAATAGCTGGGGATGTACAACTGACAATGCTTCGGGCATGAATGGGTATTCAGAAAAAAATTCCTATAAGACAACTGATGGATGGAGGGAATAAATTTGACAACATAGTAGATGAATTTTCTTTCTCGGTCAGTAGCCTGCAAAACTGACATGGAAGAGACTTTCTTTTACTTCCATCCAGGAGACTGAGATCAATTTTATTTATTTATAATCCCCACAGGACATTCTGACATCCTTTTCAACCATTCTAAAAGTCATTTCTCACTTAGTGTTAGATTAAAAAAAAAAAAAAAAAAAAAAAAACTTTTAGAAGTTGTTAGGAGCGAGGTAACCATGGACAAGGTATATGCTTTTCCTTGGACTTTCATTCTTAATCCTGACTATTCGTGTGACAATACAAGGCATTCATGCTGCCAGGCATCCCAGGGATGACCCAACGTAGTTAAAATACTTTTATTCTCTCCTGGCTTTTATCACCTCTAATGGGACCCTAACTTACATATTCTCTTTTATTCTTCATTATTTTTTCCAGGAGAAGATATGCCTGAAGCACTTTCTGTGCTCATACAATCTCTTCTTTCAACTTTATATCTCTCTGAGAAAGAACTTTTATAAACTAGGTTATATAAGAATATCTCAGATGTAAATGCCGATAGAAAAGAGAGGTACTGCAACTTGGGAAAACAACTTTTAAAAATACCCACTGCAGCTTCTTTGTAAGCATGAAGTTGGTATCAGATTCCACCGCAATTACTCAGCAAATGCCCTTTTGAGAAATGAAACTCCTCAAAACTTACCATCACATAAAAGAAAATTCAAAGTTAATAATACCCAGAAAAATGCAAATTAAGACAGTAAGACATGACTGGCAAACGTTAGAAAAATAGAAAATGTCAAATGTAGATGGGAATTTGCAGCTCTAGAAGGCATCTGCTCTGCTGGAAGTGTCAGCTAGTACGGACTTCGTAAATACACACTGACCCTATGACTCGGCTTGCATAAAATGTGTGCATATCCCCAGCTCACACCGCAGGTGACTCAGCTCTATACGCAGCACGCTTGTGCTGGTAGGGAATCTAGAGGAACCTGGATGTGTAAAACTGTCCGTGGATCAGTACAATCTGGAATGCAGTTAGAAAAAGAAACGTAGATGCACACATGGTACTCAGATGAATATTAAGAACACACTATTTTTGTGAAAAATGTAGGTCAGAAAAGATGTATATCAACAATATTATTTACATAAACTAAAATACACTGCACATAAAGCGATGTATGTTTTGCAAGGACATATGTAATAAAGACAAATTAAACACAGTAAGTACTTAGCTGTGCGGAAGAAGTAAAATTTGAATTGGGTCAGCAAAAAAAGGAAAATAAACGCTTTTATGTCTAAACGGTCATTTTTCTGATGTTTTGCATTTTTCTGTCTTTGATTCCTGACTTCCCCTCACTTTTCTTTTTCTCTTTCTATTCTACTAACAGTTTCTCTCAAACTGAAAAATAAAACTTTGAAGAAAACATGTGGTCAAAATGTGGAAATAGTCCGGGTTCAGTGGCTCACACCTGTAATCCCAGCACTGTTGGGGGCCGTGGCGGGCAGATCACTTGAGGTCAGGAGTTTGAGACCAGCCTGGCCAACATAGTGAAACCCCATCTCTACTAAAAATACAAAAATTAGCTGGGCGTGGTGGTACACGCCTATAATCCCAGCCACTTGGGAGGCTGAAGCAGGACAGTCGCCTGAACCTGGGAGGTGGAGGTTGCAATGGGTCGAGCTCATGCCACTGCACTCTAGCCTGGGTGACAGGGAGAGAGTTGGTCTCAAACAAACAAAAAACCCCACAAAATGTGGAAAATAAGAAATAAGCTGGAATTCACAGAGTGTGGTCAGGATACATATGGGATAGCAATTGTAGAATGATGTTTGTGATTTGTTTTCTTGCTGCAAGTTTTTTTCATCAACAATAAGGAAGTAGATATTCGTAAGTCATTCAATTCTCAGTGTTATGTCCACTAGTGCTACTTTCAAAACCATTTTGACCATAAAACCACCCAAGGTACTTGTCAAATGGAGAGTCCAGACACCCCTCCCAGTACCCTGATTATTCAGATCGAAAGGTGAAGAGTATGGCCAGAAATCTGTATTTTTAATAAATACCCTAGGCAATCATATGAGCAGGCAAGTCGGTAAATACTGGCCAGGCCCATCCAAAATGTTCTTTTCCTTCCTAGGAGGAAGTGCCCATTGGCTGCTTTACCATGAACATAATGATAAAAATGATAGCTACCATTTATTGGATGCTGGTTATGTAACAGAGCATTCATTTCCTCATCGGCACATCACAACAACTCTATGGAACAGGTAATTCCATCATTCACATCTGAAAAATAAGGCTGTGTAGCTTACATGAATAAACAGAACTTGCCCAATAACAAACTCAATTAGTGGTAGAAATGGTCTGGAAGCTGAGTTTACTAGATGCCTAAGTGTATACTCCTAACCATGACAGCTTATGATTATTTACTTATTTTACAAGTGTATGGATGATTATAAGGTATGTATGAGGTTGTTTTTTATTTTTCTATATATTATTAGTAAGCATTCGATAGAACAAGTATCTAGTAAGCATCTAGTTTTCATTAAAAGGCAGTTAACTTGAGACCCACTCACAAAGCATAACCCACACACAGTTTCAACTGCTTTGCCTGTGTTTGGTTACCACCTAAGCGAGGATGTATGTGACGTATCAGGGATTGCCCAGTTATCCCGGTAGTTCTCTTAAAGCCTTCTCTTTGCTCTAGGCTGTAATTATCTCTAAAAGCTAGTATTCAAAGTTGGTGGAGAAACTGTCCTCTAGGAGCAAAAGGAGTATCATTGCTATAAGGCCACACCTAGACATGGCTGAGTGAAGATCTCGATAAAAACAAGGATTCTCTATTCTTAAGCAATTCTTTTGAGATTTCTGTACTTAGAGAGAACTTCTACAAAATTCCTTCAAAGAGGCAAGCCAGTTATGAATGTGCTGTTCTACATGCTGAAGAGAAGTTAGCTCAACGGATTGTACACATAGAGGAAACAAACAGCATTTAAAACTGTTATATTTTAACAAGTACTGCTGTGCCAAAAAAAAAAAGAGAGAGAGAGAAAGAGAGACAGTATCCTTACGGATTTTTTTTCTCCTTTTTAAAGTTTCAAGCAAAAAGATATTATATAAAATACAATTTCTTTGTTTTGATTCAAAGGTTATAAACAATAAAATATGACTCAGAGAAAGTTGTTTGGAAATATTAGTAAAAGAAAAAATGGAGACTATAGCACTCTAAGTGCAATTCAGAATTAAAGGACAGTATAGTGACTACTTCCAGGTTATAAATCAGCACTGTCAACAGCTTTTTTAAAAGGTAATATTAACTTTCACGTAGTATTTTTTACTTAAAATGCATCAAACTCCTATTTTCATCCACATCTTTGCCAATTGAACTGAACAAAGAATACGAAGATAAGAAACCCTTCATGGACTCAGGGAACTAAGAAGAAAATCTGATCAATTAATATGAGATGTAATAAAGATGGAAACAAATTAAAAGTCTGACACTTATTTAAACACTTCTTTCTGAGAAAAGCACATGGTTGACATGGTGAGGGAAGGGTATGCCAGCACCCCTGTTTCACATCCCTGAATGGAAGTTATTTATCAACTTTCACCCACTTTCTTTACTATCAAATGATGGACACTGAATTGATTCATTATTTCTTTAAGGTTGCAAACTGATGATTTCTCATCCTATCATGCTTTCTATTGTTTGCTAGGACTTTTCTGTATAAAACTTTCCCTTACCCATGCTGGCTGTCATTTACCCTGAAATATATTTTATACAGGAAAGACAGGATCAATACTTAAGGATTTCACTCTTACCATCAATTTTCTGAGTAATAAGTTGATGCGACTCCAAAAGATCCAATGAGTTTGTTTTGCGTGTCTATTTCCTTTTCATGATGTTTTAATATAAAATATGTTTTAGTCAATCGAAGTCACTTTGAACCTCAAGTGGCCCCACCATAGGCCAATGGGAACCCCTTAGAGCAGGTTCCAGTGTCCTTTTGATGCAAGACCAACAGTGTCAGATCACTTATTTGCTTTCAAGCACGACAACCTGTTCCAGGATCAGTTTGTGTATTTTCTATTTCAAATCCGATATAATGTGGATCCAGATTTTTCAGAAGCAGATTATATGGTTTGAAGGTCCTCATTAAGAAAAAAAGTACAAAACCGTGAATATAAAATAAGATACAAAAGTAAATATTTATATAGACTGACAAAATAAATAACAACAAACTATAGCATTTTAAAGGTAGACATCCTACAAATATCACAAAATCCTGTAAAAAGACATAATATTGTTACTAACTGTTGAAATACCTCTGTAATGCTTTTTCTTACATTTTTACCTGAATTCTCTTCATATGACAATAATTTTATAATATCTTCTAAGCAGAGAGTAGAAAGGTAAATCCTTCTTTCCTCTATAACACTTCAATAAAAGTGATTATAATTATGTTGGCACAAAAGTGTGCTTTTTGCCATTAAAGGTAATAATATGAAGTATTGGGAGAAACTATCAAGTTTCTTTCAGACTCACACTTTAATATTTGGAGGTATTTCCATAGTTAGCTTCTGACTCTGTTTATCTGAAACTTTTTTCTGCTTCACTATTCTCACAGTGTTATGGGCATTAGAACATGTTCATATCCTCATATGACCTCAGCTTTGCCCCTCCTTCTTAGGATATTATATTGATTCCCATGGAGAGGCACATTCTATATCAGAATAGTTAACAGTAACGTCAAGGGACCATTAACTATATAAGAATATATCCCTCCTCAAAATTTCCTTAGCATGACCTCTAAAATCCCCATGGCCAATTCAAAACTACTCAACCAAAAAGAATTATGGCAAAGAGAAAATCAGAGTAAAACTAATTGCAACTTAAAATATCATCGTTTTGAGTATTTTGCAAACAAATATGTGTGTGTGTGTGTGTATATATATATATAACCATGTGACCACACTGCTAAGACCTCTCATGAATTGGGAAAGGGCTCACACAAGTGAAACACCCTGCAACTTCAGCTTCTTTAAAGCCACTATAATTTCATCTCAACCTGGAATGAGCCATTTACACAAGGATTTCATTTCCTTTTGTTGCTGAATACTCATTGCTACTGAGTTTCCATTGCTCCCAGACATTGTCACTAAAGTTAGAAAAACGTATTTTTAAAGAAGGGAAATATGATGTACTTATACTGATGTTTCAATTCCAAATTAAAATTACATAATTTTTACTTAAATGATTTATTTTTTATACTCCTATGTCTTGTATCTTATGCTGAAAATCTTAATCCCCCAAAGATAATTTTCAGGATAACTCATTTGCTTTATTCTATAATAGACATAATATAGATTCCCATGAACAATTCCCAATAATAAGTTGAATTGACTTTAAATACTGAATAGAATTGTATCAAGGTACAACCCAGAAACAAGTGGGAATCCTGAAGCATGAACAGTGTGTGTGAATTCTAGGGTTTACTGTAACCAGAATAAATCATATATTTGGGAGAGAATGCGTGACAGCAGATACGAACTTTGCTAAGTGCTAGTTAAGCAGCTTTTACATTATTGTGAATGCTCTTAAAAGCAGATACTTATTTTAATCAGGGGAATAAAATGAATCTGAATTTTTTTTTAAGTCTGGAATGAAAGAGAGAGCAGACTAGCAAGAAACCAGCATGGTGTGAAGAATAAAATAGGGGAGAGCCTCAGTGACTGTGTAAATTAGAAAGCCACCCAGTCCCTGCAAATGCTTCCTCAGGCTCACTCTAACAACAATCCAGGAGACAATGAACTTCAGCTGGCAGAAAATAACTGGACTTATTCACAAACTTAGGTTATCAGGGAAAAATTATCAGAAAGGAGAAAGGAGATAGAAATAGCAGTTCTCATTTCATCTCACTCCTATTAGTCAATAAATATGTATTGAGCTTTTTCTATATGCCAGCAACTGGTGGAAATAGAGTATTCAACAAGACAAACATTGTCCTTGCATTTTGTGGAGCTTACAGTATTGCAAGAAGAATGAATAAACGAACAAAATTGATGAGGCTCTAAAAGAAGCCTTTTAAATTACAAGTATGTGGGATAATTTTGATATTGTGGTTGTTATAACACTGTATTCCAGATGTTGCCCGGGCAAAATGAAACCATGAAAGTTTGGTTCCATCTGTCCTTTTTTCCATATGTCTTCTCACCTCTGAAAATATATCCTGTCATTTACCCTGAAACTGATTACCCTCTGTCTTTGTCTTAGACCCAGCTTGATAAGCAATTAAAATGATCAGCTAGGAAACTCAATAAACTAATGCTTACAATTCCTATTTGGTGTAATTATGTCTTAGAGCTGACTCTGTGTGGTAAAAACAAAAAAATATATATCCCCAGTTCTGTGATTTTACCCCCTTAGTATGATAGACTTTCACACCACGGAGTGCAGAATATGAGTTATTTTGAGTAAAGTGGTATGTTTTATTGCCTCTCAAAACACAACATGAAGGCAGGGCGTGGTGGCTCACGCCTGTAATCCCAGCACTTTGGGAGGCCGAGGCGGGTGAATCACAAGGTCAGGAGTTCGAGAGCAGCCTGGCCAACATGGTGAAATCCCGTCTCTACTAAAAATACAAAAAAATTAGCCAGGCGTGGTGGTGGATGCCTGTAATCCCAGCTACTCAGCAGGCTGAGGCAGGAGAATGGCGTGAACCCAGGAGGTGGAGGTTGCAGTGAGCCGAGATCACGCCACTGCACTCCATCATGGACACTAAGAATGAAACTCCGTCTCAAAAAAAAAACCACACACACAACATGAGAGCATTTTCAACCTGTAGGGCAGGGATCGCTGGATTATACAGTATGCTAACGGGAAAACTCTGTCTTTATATCTTGTGTAGTTACTCCGAAGACACCTTGAGAAGGCACCTTTCTTCATGGTTGGCTATTATTTTCTAACCGGGCCTACATAAAAATTATGGAGACTTTTGCTTTGTAAAAATAAGTACATAAACTGAGCACAGCGGTTCTCACCTGTAATCTCAGTGACTCTGGAGGCTGAGGCAGGAGGATTCCTTGAGACCAGGTATTCAACAGTAGCCTGAGCAATATAGCTAGATCAAGTCTCTGAAAAAAATTTAAAAATTAGCCGGATGTAGTGGCATGTGCCTGTAGCCCCAGCTACTCAAAAGACTGAGGGGGGGAGGATTGTTCTAGTCCAGGGTTTCAAGGCTATGGTGAGCTATAATTATACCATTGCACTCTAGCTTGGGTGACAGAGCAAGACCCCATGTCTAAAAAAATAATGATAGTAAGTATGTACATAAAAATTGAGTTTCAAGGTGTTGAAAGATAATTTCTTAAGGTCACATATTCGATGTATCTTAAGATGAAAACCAGAACAAATAAGGACATTTGTATGAGATAGCTTTGAATTTTCTGTAGAACACACAAAAAAAGTTCTCTGGATAAATAGAATTTAGAGACTTGAAGAGGAGAAAGTGTGGATTTGCTGGTCATAAAAAGGAACAACCCATATAAAACCTAAAAATTAAAGAACTGGTACATATCTTTCTTGTATATTTTTAGGGCTAAATATGTTGGACATTTTGGTTTTGGATTAATACTTCAATAATTTGCAAGTTGGTTTTTTCCACTTTCCATTTTGTGATTTTTATCTTTTAAAAATTATTCTCTAAATTTTATTCTACTAATTTATTTTAGCTAATTTTGTTAGTTTTCCTCACTTGAATTTTGTGCTTCCATTTTTTTTTCACTTCTTGTAGGTGGGAGTTTGAATCAATACAATCATTTTAAATTGTATTTGGCAAATTATATCTAAAGTCTTAAAATAATTCAGAAGCATTGACTTTGTAATTCCACTTCTAGAACCCTCCCTTCACCTAGAAATAAATATAGATATAGACAAAGACTGAGCTTCAAAAATGTTTACCATGGATTTATAATAGTAATACAGTGAACTGCTTAATTGTTCAATACGGAATGGATTCAATAAATGACTAATATCTATGCCTTAATGGATTGCTCTTCTTTAAACGTCTGCCCTCCCAAAGCGTGGTCTAGAATGTTCTCAAGGCATCACTTGAGTCTCTTTTCCTCTTAGAATCCTCTCCAACTCCTCCAGGAAGACTTGATTGACCCCTCTTCTGTACTTATCTAACTGTCCAAATATTGGCAGTCACTCTGTGGTATGATTGTTTTTCTCTTTGCATGCCTTTTCTCCCTTTTCTAGATTATGAGATGTTTGATAGTAGAAATCATGTCTCACTTATGTTTTTATCAGTCTTGCTTAGCAGAATGCCTAGCGTATTGTTGACATTAAAAAGCCCTTTATTGGATAGCTGAATCAAGGAATGAGTGTTGGTTGAGCAATTTTGATGACATTGAGCAACAGCACAACAATGTCACAATTCAAAATGCTGCTGATTGCAACTTATAGCTTTTTAAACTCTGACTTAGTCAGACCTGATAAATTGCTGATTATCTTTTCCTAATTACACAAGTAAAACAGGCTAATTCTAGAAAAGTTAGAGGATAGATACATTGTAGATTTAAAACATATATAAATTTCTCATAATTCCAGAAGGATCATTCTTGATTCATTTCCTTCCAGCATTTTTCCTGATTAAAAAAAAGGTAATTAGATCAAGGTAGATTAGGTAAATAGGTAGATATAAATGGATAGATATAATTGCATAAATACATATGAATAGACCATTTTTCTGTATTTTAATGATTTTAAAAATAACCATGAAACATTCCAAGGTATTTTGGTCATCATGTTAAAATTTGCATATGTATATTTCACTTGAAAACATTACAAAGAACTTTCTTCTTTTTATTTTACACTTCAAGTCACACTTTAGAAATTTTCTAACTGTTTTTCTAAGGGAATTTTTTTAAGGTAGTTTGATGACTAAATCAGACTTTATGTAACTTTCCAACTTTGTCTACAATCAGCTGTGGAGTTCCCCGGGCTTTCTTTCTTGCAAAATATTAGAGATGTCTTGACCTCATTAATAATCTACATAATAATGGAGTGTTTAAGGGTAGCAGAGAAAATTAAACTCATTTGTGTGCACTCATTGATAAAATATGTATTGCACTAAACTTTAACCAGAGCGCCAGTGGAGGTCCTATTTAGCCTTTAGTTTATAGTGTAACTGATGCAGACAGCTTAGGTTGAAATCATCACCAAGATTTCCATGATTACCACATGATTTAGATGTTCAGGTTTCCTACTGCCTTCAACTGAAGTAGCTCCAAGAGCTATTGATATTTTTATCTTGTTTAGGCCAAGAACAAAATCCTGAGTTTTCGTTCTTTGCCAAAATAGAGAAAATTATGCAAAGCATTTTTGATAGCTGTATATTTCATTTAAAAATTGACAAGGGAAGTAATGGAGTGGGTTAAGTTCTCAACTAACAGCTGTGGTAAGAATGGGCTGGAAATTTAGGCAGAAGCCATATTACAGAGGCTAACATCTCATTACTATATTAGAATTGCACAGGGGACTTAATCAAAAAACAAAACAAAAACAGGAGTCCTGGGCCCACTCCAGATTTATTATCAAGAAAGAAGATACTGGAGTCTGCATTTTAAAGATAAAAAACAGTTTATTCACATGCACACTTTATCTTTAAGAAGCACTGAGCTAAGAACTGTTTGCCTTTAACCAAAGTCAAGAATAGGAAGGAGTGGGCTGTATTGGAGATAGAATGGATGAGTTCTTTTCAGGCATGTTGAATTTGAGATACATGTTAGAAATCCCAGTATGGCTTCCCACTGGGAATTTGAAAATATGACCATGTGACTTAAGAAAGCCTCAGAAGTTAGCACACATTTTGGAATCAGACGACCCATCCATCCCATCAGTAGTAACGGAAACCTTGGGCACAGGTGCACCCATCCATGAAGAATGAGCAGAATGATAAAATATGAGAACTAGAAACCAAATCAAAGGTAGAGGAAGAGAATATTAGTCAGTCATGGCAACTGTAAAGTCCCTAGCACCAAGCAATCCTCTGAGGGGACCTGGAAGGCATTGGAGATGTAGCTTTCTCTGCCTTTTATGAGTATATAACAAGCTGTGATATGGAGAGCATTGCAAAGACAGAAGCCAGGATCAAGAGCAAGGGGCTGCCTTTTAGAAGAAAGACTTCAGAGTAGCATCACCAGATTTTGCAAATAAAAATACAGGAAGCACAATTAAATTTAAATACAAGATAAACAGTTATTTTTGGCATATGTACCAAATGTTGTGTGGCGCATACATTAAAAAAAAAAAAAACTATATGCCTTATCTGAAATGTAATTTAATTTAACTGAGTGCCCAGTATCATACCTGGCCACCCTATTCCTGGGTCTTCTTTACCTTTAACTCCAAGTCTGGACACATACTAACTGTGGTTTGAATGATATGATTGTTCTTGAGATCTTAGTGAAAAGAAACTTCAAAATAATTTGGCAGAGGGGTCATCTGATAAATTGATTTGGGGTTAACTGACCAATGGCCTTGGAAACACCTATCACCTTTCAAAAAAAATTTTAACATTCTTACTGACCAAGATTTGAAAGCAAATATTAAATACTCATATTTGTATTATAATTGTAAAGTGAGACTACATTTAATATGCCTCAAATTGTCTAACAGCAAAATCTCAGAGAAATGGCATGAAAAGACTCTGCTCTTTCTGAGAGTATATTGGAAATAATCATAAGGAGTGTCTGGGCAGTGAAACAGGCACAGTAGGGGAGTTCAGCAGAGACTACTCAGACTGGAAGCTATTATCTTTTGTCAAAGAACTCTCATGAACTTGCCACAAAGAAGAAATCCCTAGGTCAGTTCAGAACGGAGTCAAAGACAAATCTTCAGAACTCATGGGAATGTATACCAGAAATTGGATGGATCTCTTCCCTTTTATATAGGAACACTTCTAGAGTTTTATGATTATGCTGCACATTGAATCTCTGCCTTCAAGTCTGAACTTTAGAAAACTATAAACCGATTGATAGCAGTGTAGAATTAGTACTCAACCCTACATTAATGATAATTTGTAGAGATATGTTAGCATGGTAGCCTCTACACTACCCAGATTCCCCTTCAGGAATGAAGACCTTTTATTCCCAGCTGCTGAGACTGCTGCCAGAAGGCACTCCTCTGCTGTTAGCCCTCTATGGGAATTGCCTTAGCTAAAGAAAACTGCTTTGACCAACATCTCATCTACTTCCAGAAGCAGCCCTCATCTGATCATCAGTCTCCTAGTGCTAACTCAAGACAACTCTTGGTCAATCTCAGTTTTTAAAGCTCACTGGGAAATTAGCTGAGGCCTTTGTCAGACTACATTCCAGCTCATCTTCTCCCTCTAACAAATTCTGCTTCCTTCACCTCTCCTCACCAGTGTCAATCCCAAGAGTACTTCCTAATAAACGCACGCTTACTAATCACTATCTTAGTCTATATCCCCAGAAAACCAAAACAGTGACAATGTGGCCTTGGGAATAAGGCAATCCATGAATAATTTGAAGACACATGAAGACTGGAGAAAGGAATAAATTCACGACCAGGACTGAGGTGTCTCATTAGTTAGCTGTTTTCACCATTACTCTAGAGAGGATATATTGAGAGTTCGTACCAGATCACACTGTTAAGTTACCTTATATCAGAATTTTACAGTTATGTATTTAAGTGACTAATTAATGACATTTAATTAAGAAATCACTGTAAAGCAGACACAAAATAAACTGGTTCACTATTTCTTTTATTTCTTATAATAACGTTCTAGTCTCATTGTCTGTAACTAGTCTCATTGCCTGTAACTTACTTTAGAGTACCTTAGTGTGGACAGCATAATATAAATACGTATTAATCTACATGCTAGGTGCTTTTATTTAACATTTGAAGTACATTAATCAGGTATCCACACTGCAGGAATAATAAATAAGAATTTGAAAGACCCTAATTATGAGTCCACACTGCAGAGATGACAGACAACTTTCAGAACAAATCTTCACATTTGTCTATTAAATATGTAGTAAAGCTTTTGTTAATTAACATAAAAGATGTTCAGATTTTTTTATTTGTGTGTGTTTTTCAAAATAGACATTTTTCTCCTAGAAATCCTTCTAAAATATTATGTAGGCACCTCTATCCTTGATACAATTTGGAATAAGAATCTGAGAAGCCCAGCAGCTTAATACAGCTGACGTAAGTAAATATGTCGATTTTTAAAATTTCTTGCAAAAACTGTCCAGTCTCATTGTAACTTACTTTAAAATAATGTTGAATAATATTAGTGATAGCATCTATGTCCTCTTTCTGGCTTTAACAGAATGGCTTTAGCATTTTAAAATGATGCCTGCTGGAATTTTGGTAAATAATATACAGAAAACTCCATTCATTCTATGTTGTACCACTTAATGGAAAATTCTTTTACGTGTTCTAGAAAGTTAGTAGGAGGCTTAGTAAGTACCTAAAACATAGATTTAGTACCTGCTAACTCAAGCCTCCTCACTATTCCTTTTTTTAAAAAGTTACTTTTGCTGATTCTTCTTAGATTTTTTTTTAATTCTGTATGAACTTAATGATCATTTTATACAATGTTCCCCCACAATGGGATTCCATACATTATATTTATATATACATTTTGAGAATTCATATTGTCATAATATTAAGTTTTCTTATTAAAGATGATGTCAATTTGCTGTACAGTAGTAATCACTTCACCCTGTATATGTACATGTAAATATTATCTGTTACACCTTAAATATATACAATTTTAAAAGACGATATGTCTTGTCATTAGAACAAATGGATCTAGTAGATATTTACATTAGGCAAGATAGAGTCAGTTTTGTTTAGCAATTAAGGACCTGAAGCTTGGACCAGATCACTTGGATTCAATTCCTGGTTCTGATATGTCCTATTTGTGTGACTCTGGGTAAGATATGTTGTGTCTCTGTATTTTTGTTTCTTCTTTTTTATAATAGGAATGAATAATAATATCTACCTGATAAGAATCTATTTACATCAAATAATAAGTATAAACTTTGCAAGCCTCAAGTAACCTCAAAGTGAAATACATATGAGATACGTGAAAATTAAAAAGCAATATATTAAATCATACCACCAGAGAAAATCACCTTCACTAAAAGGAAGACAAAAAGGAAGGAAGAGAAGATCACAAAAAAACAAAAAAAACAAAAACCCAGGAAACAAATAACAAAATGTCAGCAGTAAGTCCCTACTTATCAATAATAACATTGATTGTAAATGGATTAAACCATCCAATCAAAAGACATAAAGTGGCTGAATGGATTAAAGAACAAGACCCAATGATCTGTTGCCTACAACAAATACACTTCACCTATAAAGATACACATAGACTGAAAGTATGGAATGGAAAAAGATATTTCATGCCAATGGAAATAGCTATACTTATATCAGACAAAATAGATTTCAGGACAAAAACTGTAAGATGATTAAAAGGTCATTATATTATGATAAAGAAGTCAGCCCAGAAAATGGATATAACAATTATAAATATATATGTACTCAACACTGGAGCATCTAGATATATAAAGCAAATATTATTAGAGCTAAAGAGAGAGTTAGAACTCAGTACGATAATAACTGAAGATGTCAACACCCTACTTTCAGCATTGCACAAATCTCCCAGACAGAAGCTCAACAAAGAAACATCAAACTTAATCTGCATTTTGAACAAATGTACCTTGTAGATATTTACAGAATATTTTGTCCAACAGCTGTAGAATAACATTCTTTACCTCAGCACATGGATCATTCTCAAGGATCGATGATATGTTAGGTCACAAGTCTAAGAAACATTTAAAAAAGCCTTGAAATAATAATAAGCGTAAAGCCTGGCTCAGAGTAAATACTATGTGTGTGCTCTTATTGTTATTATTTTATGTCATGTATTTCAATAAAATGTATTACCCTTTCTTTATATTTTTATTGCACTATTATTTTCAAATTTATTGATCTTACAGTTTTCATTGATATTGTGAGTTTTCCCCTTTCTATTATTAGTGATTGCTAATACAGATTTTTTACTTTTTTAACGATAATGTGTCTGTCTGTTTTTCCAAATTCCTTTAATTATACTATGTAATTTTCACTAGATTTTATGGACTTTTACTTGTATCATTATAACAAAAAGAGAATGAAGTAAAGAAAAAGAGAAAAAAGTAAACTAATTTTAACACTTTTTCCTTGTTTATTTAGAGTCATCATTTCAAATACCCAAAATAATAGAATTAGTGAGAGCACCCATATCCTTTTTCTGGCTGCATTTTAGAATATTGCTTGCTACTACATGAATTTTGGTTAAAAAAAATGTATGTTATATTTTAGAAGTTTACTTTTCTTCTTATTGCTTAGGGATTTAATTAATAATGGTTGCTGACTGCTATTAAATGCTTTTTGACCATTTTTATCATGGCTTTATAATTATCTCCTATAGTATTTTGTTTGAAATGAAGTATATTATTATTTTTCTTGATAACTGAATTTCTGAAATAGGCTCTACTTGGTTATAGTCTATACTGCTAGATTCTGCTTCCAAATATTTAATTTAGAATTTTTGCATCTGCGTTTATGAGTAGGATTAAGCTAAAGTTTTTGTTTTTCATACTACCTTTATCAGATTTCATCTTAAGGTTTTATTGAAGAAACCATGTGAAGCTCTTTATAATATAACATTCTTATTCCAAATGAGTTATCTGTAATATGTGAAAAGTGGTTTTATTTGTAAGAAATACTTCTGCTATTTGCTTAGGAGAAAAATAATTATGAAGGCCACCTCTCTAGTATTTCAAGTCTCTATTTCATTTAAAATAGTTTTTATATTTTATTCAATATTCTTTATTTGCAGGTGTTATTTAATGAAAACAAAACAAAAATTACCCAACTTATCATGAATACAGTAGATAGAGCCTGGCTCCAGTTTTTGATCATTGTTCCTGCAAGAGGGATATTCACATAAGCTTGTCTGGACATTCTCATGGAACCCTGAAATAGAGAAGTCAAGAATTCCAGGCATTTCCATGAAGATGACAGTGAGCATCAGTTATAAGTTTGAATAAGTAGTGATTTATCAACTCTCAAGTTCTTTACAAAACTGAATGAAACAGGGGAAATGCAATAGTTCCTTAATACAATTGATATTTTTATACCTTTGTGAATTCAACTTTTAAACATTCTTACCTATTGTAAGTGGTAAGCACTTCCTTGGTTACACCACAGAGAATGGGACTTAGGAAGTGACCATTCACTAAGTTCCTAAAAGGAACTCTCACATTGACACAAATTACATGAGAATTCACACTTGGGATCTAGATCATGTATATCTTCCTTACTCTCAAATGATCTGTAAAATCTGTAAATCCTCTGGTCTGTTAGATAAAATATCCTCACCCATAACAAAATTATTCCAAGAAATCATGGATTTGATATGCAGGTTACACTTTTTAAAAATAAATATAGAACTATTAAATTAAAACTTTACACAGGTAAATGATGGATGATTTATTTAACATGCCAATTTCAGAAATTTTTCATGATAGATAGATACATGTACAGTATGGAAATTATCTATCTGCTAAAAATTCCAGTGCACAGTTTTTTTGTTTGTTTGTTTTTGTTTTTGTTTTTGTTTTCTGAACAGCAAACTTATCTATTTAACTGACTCTCTGCTAGCTCTACATGTATGACTCTTAGGGAGCATAAAGCTTATTGTGTCCAAAACCACACAGTGGTACTACTGCAAATTTTCTCCATGTCTATCCTTCTGCATCTTTTTCTTCAAGCCACAAACTTAAGATATATTTTTGATTCCTTCTTCTCTCTCACTGCTCATGATCAATTCCTGAGTCCTCTCTATTCTGCATCTCAAATATTCATTTCATCTTTCCACTTCTCTTAATATCCAGTGCTACCTCCTTAATTCAAACATCTGCAATCTTTTATATGGACAAAAAACTAATTGTTTCTCCCAAGTACTCTGCAAAGATCGTATTTATAAATTTATATTTCTTCCCTATAAACAAATTTCGTCAATTTTAGGACAAAGATCAAAAGCCTTGATGCCATCAAAAAATATGTAGATTACATGAGGTATCTCTAGCATCATTTCCTCTACTCTCTCTCTCGGCCTCCAGGCTCCAGCTACAATGACCCTTTTTTCAGTTTCTTGAATATGTCAATATCTATTCTGCCTTAAGACTTTTATTCATGTTCCTGCCTTTACAGGCTTGCTATTCCAATATTACTTTAACTTCCTAATTTTTATCACCAGAGTTTGGGATTGTTTTATTTTTATGGTTCTTTATCAAATATCTTGTTCATTATAATCTTTTTGAGGATATATATAATGTTGTGTTCATCATTGCATTCCCATGCCTAGGATTGCCAGAATTAGCAAATCATTACAGAATACATATTTATTTTTCTTTCCCAAAGCTTATGCAAGTTCCTCATAGCCTAGATTTTAAATGGTTAATTGCTACCTCTTAATGTTACCAAGTAAAAAGGATTTTTCTGAAGGGTTACATCCTACCTGGCATGAGACATACTTGTGCTAAAAGAATTATCCATTGCTTTTTGAAATGGACATTTACCTGAACACTGTATTTTATCAGGCAACCCTACTTATCATACCCAAGTCAATGCCTAGAACATTATAGATGCACTATATATATGTACTGAATAAATTAATTTAGGAATATATTCTATATTTTGAGATTCATTGTCCTTAAGTCTTTGTTTTTATTATCCATAATATATCATATAAAGAAGGATGGCAGAGATGGTTAAGAAGAGCTGTGAAAGGGGCAGAATTTTCTAGTAATTATAGTCAATTTTTAAGGATGTTCAGAGTTAGCAAATCAAATAGTAGTATACCTTTATGAATGTCACCTGTATGAATCCTAATCACATCAGTATGGACCATGCATTATTTAATTATAAACCTAATTTAGCAACTAACAACATCTAAACTTCCTTTTCTATTGTTGATATAAACAAGGAAACAATTTCTAACGCAAGGTACTACTTTTTGAGCTAAATTGTTTGGTGAGTTTGAGCATGGAATTGTTAGTGAGACAATAAGTCAAACTCAAGTTGTTATTCAAATGTAGAATTTTCTAATCAGAAATTGCTTACTACTATTAAAATTTCTGAAAATTACTTCTTGAATGTGAACTCCTTAATGCACTGACTCTACCTATATCCACAAATGATAATGAGACAAGTTACAATAAAAGCACGAATATAAAAACAAAATAATATCAAATTAAAAGAAAGAAGGTGTGCTAGTTGTTTTCAGTTTGTTCCCACGTCCATAGCTGCCCTTCAATGTCCTGCTTTGGGCGCTGTGATGGGGTGAGGGAGCAGTTAACCTCTAAGAACTACATCATTCAGTCCATTGCCCTCTATTTATTATCTATTTTATGCTGGGAGGCACCATCAAGAGATAAGAGGATAGGAGAGAGAGAATGAGGTATTTAGACTTTCCTCTCCCTTCCTATCACACTGTTATTTTCACAGAACTACATCCTTCTACAGCAAAACTCCTGTAGAGTGACCACCATTCCATAGGAGCAGCTCTAAAACAGGCCCCTGGCTTCTTTATCCTTCCCATTTAGGCCTGATGATGATAATGGCTACCTGTTCTTTGTCATCCTGTGTGTTTCAACATCCCTTGTTGATTGTCAACTAAAAACAAATCCAGGCTTAGATAAGGAGAAACTTTATTAGAAAAGTCTATTGCAATAAGGAGGATGTCCTGATGGGAAGAATATGGAAGAGTCTCTAAGGTCAGGCAGAAATAAGTTGCTTTTATGGTCAGGGGTATGTAGACAAGGCTATAAAGAATCCAGTATGGAGAAATGGAATGTGCTGGAGATGTCATCAGATAGCTGAGCAGGACTTATCTTTCACCGGGCTATTAAGGAGGAGTTGTTCCATACTCCATTCTGATGCAAATTCAAGCTAAGTTCAAGTGAACATCAGTTAAGAGAGTTGCCTTGTGCAGAGAGAGAGAACTTTGACTACAGTTTGGTCAAGTCAGTTAGAAGGTATTTTGTCCAGACAGATCAGTGGGTAGCAATAATTCATGTTTTAATTATGAGTAAAATATCCTTCTATGATGGGGGAAAAGACTTTTAGTTCAAAATTTTGAGTAAAATTGGTTATCTTGTTTATGCATTTTAATTCCAAATAAGATTCATCTTTTCTCCCAAAATACTAATTGCTGTCTAAAAATTGTGTTAAATAGCATTACAACATGGCTCCTTTGGTTCTAATCTTTCTTTTTTAGATAGAAATTACTGTATGTCTTTGAATGCCCTTGGTTGTGAAGAACTGACTCACTTTTATATCTCAAGAACTAAGATTGAAGAAAATTTATAGATAGAGCCGACCTTATCATGCTTAAATAAAAAGAACACTACTATATTAAAAGTGGCACCTTTCAGAAAAGAGCAGATTCACACTTGTTCCAGTCTAAAAAAGAAAAAAAAAAAAGGGCTACTATATGTGAGAAGGAGATAAGCACAAAGGCAGTTAACATTTTGAAGCAGCATCATGTAGAAGGAACTTTTTCTAGTTCCTGGTCTGGTACTTGTTAACCATGGAAACATGAGCCAGTTCACTTAAAGACTCTGATGTCCTGTTTTATTTTGTGGAAAACACTGAAGATAATAATATATGCTCTACCAACTGCCTGCAGTTCTTGTAAATATAAGAAAGAGATAATGGAATTGAAAGACTCTAATAGCCTGTAAAATTGGAATGGCAATGTAATATGTTATTATAGATACTTAAGAGTATTCTACCAAGATGTGAAAAGAGTTAGCTAAGGATACATGACCCCATATAGTTCTGATTTGACTGAAATATATACAATTTCACCGGTGTTTGAAATCTTAAAGGGTGAGGATTAGATCATTTTATCTTACTGAAGTTTGAATGCAGACTTCAATCTTGAATTTTTAGATTTTTAAAAATGAAACGTCCTCCTTCTTAAAACTCATTGTTTCACAAAACTTAACAGAAATCAAGGAACTGTAATAAATAAAAATATAATATAAATAATATTAAAACCTATATAGAGAGGTACAGCCATAATATAAACCACATAAAAATGAAGGTCATTTTTTATTAAATTATCTCTTTGTAATTGCAATTGTAATGTAATTGTAGATTCACATGTAATTGCAAGAAATAATAGAGACCTTGTGTGCACTCTATCCAATTTTCCCCCGTGGTTAAATCCACAAAAATCTAAATCTAACAAAACTGTACTACAATATCACAACCAGGATGTTAGCATTGATATAGTCTTGGTACAGAGCATTTCCATCACTACAAACAAGGGTCTCCCACATACTATCCTTTTGTAGTCACATCTACTTCCTCCTCATTCCCAGCCTTAACCCTTGGCAACCACTGATCTGTTCTCTATTTCTATATTTTATTTCAAAAATGTTATATAAATTACATTAACATATACATTACATTGTATATAAATTATAGTATGCCATCTTTTAGAATTGGCATCTGGATTACTTCCAGTTTGGAGCTATTATAAATACATCTGTGATAAATATTTATATTCAGGTTTTTGAATAAACTTAAATTTTCATTTCTTGGGATAAATTTTCTATCAGAGTTCTTAGGTGACCAGGTGTGCATTAGTTCATTCTCATGCTGCTATAAGAACATATCCAATACTGGGTAATTTATAAAGGAAAGAGGTTTAATTGACTCACAGTTCAGCATTGCTGGGGAGGCCTCAGGAAACTTACAATCATGGTGAAAGGGGAAATAAACACGTTCTTCTTCACATGATGACAGGGAGTAGAAGTGCAGAGTGAAGTGGGCCGGGGAGAAGCCCTTATAAAACCATCAGATTCATGAGAAGTCACTTACTATCACAAGAACAGCATGGAGGCAACTGCCACCATGATTCAATTACTTCCCACCAGGTCCTTCCCACAACATGTGGGGATTATGGGAACTACAGTTCAAGATGAGATTTGGGTGGGGACACAGCCAAATCATATCAAGGTGCATTATCAATGAGAAGTACTATTTTTGAAAAAAAATCTTTTTTTTTCTTAAAGTTAGGTCTCAAAAGTGAGCTTAAAATGCTCAATCAACATGCTGTGAACAGATCAGCTGTCATTGAGGCTTTGTTGTTCCATTTATACAGCATGGAGAGAGAAACTTTGGTATTATTCTTAAGTGATGGAAGACTTTTGCAAATGTAAATGAACACTGGCTTTGACAGAAAGTCACCAGCTGCATTAGCACCTAACAAGAGAGTCAGCTTGCCCTTTGAAAATTTTAAGCCAGGTATTGACTTCTCTTCTTTACCTATGAAAGCCGTAGATGGGATCTTCTTCAAATAAAAATTTTGTCTATGTTTAAAACATATTTAGTATAGCCACCTTCATCAATGATCTCTGCTAGATTTTTCAGATAACTTGCTGTAACTTCTATACCAGCATTTGCTGCTTCACCTTGTACTTTGATGTTATGGAGATGGCCTCATTGCTTAAGCCTCATGAACCAATTTCTGTTAACCTCTAACCTCTAACTTCCATTTTTCTACAGCTTTCTGACCTCTCTTAGCCTTCACAGAATTGAAGAGAGCTAGGGCCTTGCTTCAGTTAGGCTTTGCCTTAAGGGAATGTTGTAGCTACACATTTCAGCAATAAGGTTTCTTATCATTTATGTGTTTATTGGGGTAGCACTTTTAGTTTCCTTCAAGAACTACTCCTTTGCATCCACAACTCGGCTGTTTGGCCCAAGAAGCACTGCTTTCAGCCTATCTTGGCTTTTTACACACCTTCCTCATTAAGTTTAATCATTTATAACTTTAGATTTTATATAAGACATGACTCTTCTTTCTACTTACAGGCCATTTAAGGGTTATTAGTTAGCCTCATTTCAATATTCTGGTCCTTCTCCAAGCAGAGGGAGTGATATGAGGGAAGGACTACTTAGTGCAGCAGTCAGAACACACAAAACATTTATCAATTAAGTTTATCATCTTATATGCACACAGTTCATGACACCCCCAAAACAATTACAATAGTAACATCAAAGATCACTGATCACAGATCACCTTAACAAATACAATAATAATGAAAATGTTTGAAATATTGTGAGAATTACCAAAATGTGACAGACACATAGAGTGAACAAATGCTGTTGAAAAAACGGCATTGAAAGTTTTGCTCAATGCAGGGTTGCCACAAATCTTCAATTTGTAAAAAATGCAATATCTGCAAGATGCAAAAAAATGAAGCACAATAAAGTGATGTATGCCTCTCTAAAGTCACCTGTAGTGTTTCTGTAGATATTCTGTGATTTGAGAAATTTTCCTCTATTTCTATTTTTTCTGAAAGTTTTCATTATGAATAGTTACTGAATTTTGTCAAATGCTTTTTCTGCATCTATTATTATGAGTGTGTGTTTTTTCATCTTCATCCTGTTTGTACAATGGATTACATTGATTGATTTTCTAATATTGAACCAATCTTGCACATCTTGTAATAACTCCACTTGGTAATGGTATATCATTCTTTAATACATTGTTGAATTCTATTTAGTAATATTTTGTTAGGAATTTTTGCATCTATATTTATTAGGGTTATTGGTTTGTAGTTTTCCTTTCTTTTCTCTTCCCTTTATCTGGTTTGGTATCAAAGCAATGTTAGCTTTACAAAACATATTGTGACGTATTCATCTCTCTTCAAATTTCTGGAAAAATATGTAAAATTGATCTTGTTTCTTATGCACAAGTTTTTGTTTGTTCGTTTGTTTGTTTTTAATTCTTCAGTGGAACTATTTAGACCTTGTTGTGGAGTTGAGAATTTCAAAATTCTAAATTCTGTTTTTGTAATAGTTATTTTAACTTGTTTAAATGATCTGTTCCAAAATGAGTGAATTGTTGTAACTTGCATTTTTAAAGAATTGGTCCATTTTATAGATCTTTATTATTATTTTTCTGTTATAGGTTTCACTTGTTTGTGTTCTAATGTTTCTCTGTTTTCGTATCTTTCCTTCTGATTGCTTTGGGTTTATTTTGAACATTTTTTTCTAGATTCTTAAGGTGGAAATTTTTATTATTGACTTGAAATATTTTCCTTTCTAATGTACTGCATTTAATGCTATAAATTTCCCTTTTAGCATTACTTTAGTTGCTTCTCACAAATTTCGATATGTTCTTTCTTTTAATTTTCATTCAGTTTAATGTATTTTTAAAAATTTTTCTTGAGATTTTCTCTTTGAACCGTGGGCTATCAAAGTGTTGGCCAGGCATGGTGACTCACTCCTGTAATCCCAGTACTTCGTGAGACTGAAGCAGGAGGATTACTTGAGCCCAGGAGTTCAAGAACATCCTGGGCAACACAATGAAACCCCATTTGTACAAATAATAAAATATTGGCCTTGTGTGGTGGCATATGCCTGTAGTCCCAGCTACTCAGAAGGCTGAGGCAGGAGAATCACTTGAGCCCAGGAGGTCAAGTCTGCAGTAAGCCATGATCATGCCACTACACTCTAGCCTGAGCAACAGTGCAAGACCCTGCCTCTAAAATAAATGTGTAAATAAATAGTGTTGTTTAGTTTCATGTATTTAGATATTTTCCTGTTATTATTTGCTGTTGGTTCTAGTTAGATTCCATTGTGATTGGAAAACATTTCCATTCTTTAAAATTTGTTGAGGTTTGGTTATGGCACAGGATATTGTCTGTCTTGATTTATGTCTGTGGGCACGTAAAAAAAAAAATTATATTGTGCTTTTTTTGAGTAAAGTGTCCCAAATATATGTTGATTAGAGTCTTTTGTTTGATGACATTTTTGAGTTCTTCCATATCCTTGCTGGTTTTCTAACCACTTCTTCTATTAAATTGTTGAGAAAGTAATGTTGAAGTATCTATATAACTGTGTATCTTCCATTTAACTTTTCAGTTTTACTAGTTCTTTCAGCTTTGTTTCACAGAACTATAAATGTGGATTTGTTTATTTCTCGTTTCTGTTTTATCAGAATTAGCTTCAAATGCTTTGATCTCTCTTATTTAGTGCATCCACATTTAGAATGGCCATGTCTCCTTAGTAACTCGGCTCTTTTATCAATTCACAATGTCTTTCTCTAACTCTGGTAACTTCCTTTGCTACTCTATCTCCTATTTATAAAGCTGTTTGTGATTTCTTTTGACTAATATTTGTATGTTTTTTCCTCTCTTTTACTTTTGGCCTGCTTATAACATTATATTTGAATTCAGTTTCTTTTAGATAGCACATAGTTGTGTCATAGTTTTAATTGATTTTTCCAGTCTGTATTTTAATTGTTATTTTCAAAGCATTTACATTTTATGTAGTTATTGATATAGTAGGGATAAAATCTGCCATTTTATTTTGTTTTCTGTTTGTTCTCTATTTTTGCTTTTGCCTTCTTTATTCTGCCTTCTAATGGTTTACATGATCATCTTTTAGACTTTCATTTTGATAGAGCGTTTTTTTATTGTATCTCTTTATATAGTTTTACAGTGATTGTTCTAAATAATACATTATGTGTACATCATTCACCATGTATGGCTGGTATCATTTTACCAGTTCAAGTGATGTGGCATTTCCCTTTATGTCATTTTACCCTTCTGTTTATAATTATCTTAGATGTATTTCCTCTACATGCATTTAGAACCTTCTGTTTATAACCTAATTATCTAAAATATTTCCTCTACATGCATTTAGAACCACATTATAATTCTTTATGGAGCCATTAAGCATAATTTAGATAATTAAGAGAAAGAAAGTCCATTGTATTTACCCATATTTTTGCTTATTATGATCTTTCTTCCTTTCTGATGTATCAAGATTTCTTCCTTTATCATTTTTTTTCCTGTTTAGAGAACATCTTCAGCCACTCTTTCAGAGTAGGTTTGCTGCCAGCAAATTTTCATGGCTTTTCTTCATCTGAGAAGGTTGATTTCTTCCTTCATTGCTGAATGATATTTTCATTGTATTTAGAATTCTGGGTGGACAGAACTTTTCCTTCAGCATTTGGTAAATGCTATTTCACACCTTCTGGGCTCCATAATTTCAGATGAGACATCTGTCGATATTTGACTTGTTTTCCCATATATGGAAAGTGCCATTTCTCTCTTACTGTTTTTAAAATTTTTCCCTTTGTCTTTAGTTTGTATAAGGTTTACTGTGGTGTGTCCAGTTGTGGATTTTTTACGGTTCATTGTGTTCTCATTCCTTCAGCTTCTTCTTTCTGTATGTTTATACATTTTGTCAAATTTGGGAAGTTCCGATCATTATTTCTTTGAATATTTTTTCAGCTTTACCCCTTTTCTTTTTTTCTGGAATCCCATAAAATTATTACTTTTGTTATACTCCCACAGGTTCTAGCAGACTCTGCTATTTTTTTCCAACTTATTTTCACTCTCTGTTGTTTATATTCTGTAATTTCTATGGCTCTATTTTCAAGTTAACTGATTATTTTCTCTTTTCTCTCCATTTGCTATTGAGTCCATCCAGTGAGTTTTTATTTCTGTTATTATATTTCCAGTTTTAATCGTTTCACTTTTTAAAAACAGTTTACCTTAATTTGCTGAGACTTTCTATGTTTTCTTTGTTTCAAGTGTGTTCATAATTGTTCATTAAAGGATTTTTATGGTAGTTTCAAGATCTTCGTCAGATAATTCTAACATCTCTGTCATCTTAGTGTTGCATCTATTGATTATCCTTTTTCATTCAATTTGCAATTTTCCTGTTTCTTGGTACAATTAGTAATTTTCAGTTGAAACCTGGACATTTTCAGTACTATGCTGTGATATTCTGGATCTTATTTAAACCTCCTTTAGCTGAAATCTTCTGACCTGCTCTGGCAGGATAAAGTGAAGGTGACACAAAGCAGGTGAGCCCCAAAACTGGGGCTTAGCATAGGAAGGTTCTTGGGTCTTATAGGTTATACAGTGTGACCCCTGGATGACCCAGGGTAGCCAACGTGCAAACTTGCAAACTCTATTCCAAGATTTTTGTTGTTGTTGTTTTTGTTTTTTGTTTTTTGAGACAGAGTCTCACTCTGTTGCCCAGGCTGGAGTGCAACAGCATGATGTTGGCTCACTCTGCAACCTCCGTCTCCCAGGTTCAAGCAATTCTCCTGCCTCAGCCTCCTGAGTGGCTGGGATTTTAGGCATGTGCCACTACACCCAGCTAATTTTTTGTATTTTTAATAGAGACGGGTTTTCGCCATGTTGACCGGGCTGGTTTTGAACTCCTGACCTCAAATGATCCACCCACCTCCCAAAGTGCTGGAATATTCCAAGTTTTTGATATACAAGGGAAAGCTACTCCTAAAAGAACAGGTGGTTGCCTGAAAAGTCGGAAGTGGTTATGGAGTGTGATGTCTACCCTTTGCCGCCAAGTTGGATCTACAGAGATATTTCTATCTTGTTCTAATGGCAGTGGTTGAGCAATCTTTGTTTTCCGAAAGGCAACAGTACTCCTACCTCCCCAGACTAGGCAATTGTTTTGTCCCTGTATGTTCTGATCCAGAAGAAAGCACCATGATTACAAGTAGAATCCCATTTACCTTGCTGTGGCCTGGGGAACTTGGTAGGTAAACTTGGATCAGAACATCACAGGAAAACTTCCACTTATGTGTCATTAACACAACAGGGGGTCGAAAAGATAGAATTACTAGTGCACTGGATACAATTAATGCAAAAGACAGAATTATTAGTGCACCCAACTTTCCAGGTCCAGGTAATAATTGTGGGGGCTTTCAGACGGAGTCTGTTAAGTAAGGGAGGTTTCCATTTAACAACTAGCATTTTGGGTACTTGGGATCACTAGGGTTAGTTAGAAGGTCTGGGGAGATGGCCATGAGATTTTCTGGAAGATACAACTGTCTATCCTGAAGATGTTGACAAATCCAGCAACCATGAAAATGATTCCTTGATGCTATAATTTTTGAAATATTTACTATAGAGTTTTGTTCCCATCAACACTGTATCAGGGTAATTTGGAGAGCAAACAGGATTAACACTGGCAACATGGTGTCTGGTTGGGCCTTAGAACAACAGAACAAAAAGAGATGTTTCCCAAGAGGAGGCAGCTGGTTAATGTAATAGAAAAGAAATATAGTCAGGAAGAAGAGAAAAAATAATGCTCCTGTTCCTGTCTGCAACATCACGTTACCACTTCTGACTGAGAGCTGATTATTTTCAGTAGGTAGCAGAGCTCTTTCAAAGTTTTATAGATCTAGTTCGTAGTGTCCCCCAACCTTGTGCCTATAACTCACAAGAAGCACATTTAATCGTTGATAGGTGTACTCAATTATTATTTCCTGAAGTTTAATAGCAGTGAGGATACCCAACCGCACCTGAGAGGGGCTCTTCCATTTTGGTTTTAGTTGATCCTCGGGGGATTCTTCTTTTTAAGTTTTTAGTAAATCTAAGTCTCCTGGTTGAACAGGGGAACTATTTCTTTTTTTCTTTGTGGGGAAAAGCAATATTTTACTTTTGTATTGGAGGGCCTTTTGAACCTGGCCTAAATTCCAAAGTGGAGGGAGAGTGTTTGTGTAGCTAATTACTACAAGCCAAGACCACAGCAGCTCAACACATCTGTTGAGACAGTCAGTTTTACAACCCCATTTCCTAGCTCTTAGTTTTTGGCTCTTACACAGCTCAAAAGGGGTTCAAGGGCCAAGGAATGCCCACCCGCCTCCACTCTCATTTGGCCCAGAACATCCAGCTGACTCTTAAGTCCCCTAACTCCAAGTCCCCCTCCCATGGGAGGCCCACCAAGGGACATGATGGACACGGGGCAGGAAGCACACCACCCCAGTGTTGGCACAGGACAAAATAAAAGCTTGGCCATTGACACTGCCTCCAGCACATACTGACAGAAATGGAGAAAACAAACCAAAAAATCAAAATCCATAGCCCCTACCCACACCCAATAGACTGAATAGATGTCCCCCTCCCAACCAAAGGGAAGGGAGTTGGGCAGGCACTCACCAGCCCCCAAAACCCTTCTAAGCAATATAAAAGTCAAAAAACAAAAGCCAAAAGAAGGTTACACATAAAGAAAATCTGAAAGCATAGAATTAGGCTATACTGGAAAGAATGCTGCTCCCATAGACCTCTAAGACAAAACGCTTCAGCGTCAGGTCATAATAACAGTCAGAACTGGAGGAGGAAAACCCACAGAAGCTGACAATAAATGCAAAGGAGAGAGTTACATGAATCTGAGAAGCTTCCAAAAGAAATAGATTACAGAATTGAACAACGAAATTTCTGATATTTTATCAAAACAATACCTGAAGAAAATCTGGTTCCAAAATACAGACCACTTTTTCAGAAAACCTACCACAAACCATTTTTCTTTAATCAGCAAGTTTAATCACAGGACAAAATTTATTTTGTAAATACCCTTTTGTCAACCTTATTACATTGTATGTAGACCATCTATTATGTGTGAACTTACTGACTTGACCTCTGGTACCTCTTTTTCAAATAACCAGCTATTTTACTCTAGGACAAGAATTTACTATACGAAACCCCTCCTCATACAAAATCGCTCGCTCTTTTTTTCTTTTCATAACATTTATTACATCTCTCTTTTTTCTAGTCATTGGTTTTATTATATTTTGAACATCCTTTTTAATAACCTCTCAATTTGATAAAGATTATTATTTTTCTCAATAAAGAATACATCTCTTTGGCACATTTTATATAAACCTAGGAACAAGAGATTTTGAACTGCCCACCAGATATTGGCATTCTATAGATGAGAACCATTACACCATTTTAAGACATTAAACCACACAAAAACCGCACTAAGCCTCTATTCCATTCACATGCATTTAACTTTTCACTTTTAACAGTTTTATCTATACCACCTCCAAGAACCAAGATACCATGCAAAGCTAGTCACCATTTGAAGCCATTTTAACAATTTTAACACTTATGACATTGGTAATTTATCTAGGTAAAAATTTTAAAGTTAAATTTTAGAAGACAGAGCATTCTCATCAAACTATTAAGCTTAGATTAGTCTTATTTAATTTAGTAATACTCTTTTATTTATAAGTCAATTTGATAGCACGTTACATGAAACATATATAGGTATATATATATATTATGAGATATATACCTATATATGTATATATGTTGCATATACCTATACATGTTACATGCAACATATATACATATATAGGTATATATATAATACCTATATACACGCACCTAAAAAAACCAAAAAACCTTAAATAAAATGACCTATACAAGACAACTGGATTCAAGTTATTTACAAAATTGGGACCCATTCTCTTGGTCAAATTTTGTTTGCCTGATAGATATAGAAGACAACAACAGGCTGGGAAAGGAATCCAATAGCATCAGATAAGAAAGAGACGGAGCAAATTGCTTTGCTCGAGGGTCCCGAAGCCACTGGAGGGCTTACCCAGCAGTGGAGACACCAAAGAAAAATATTTGGGCAGGTGCTTCTCTGCCACTGCTGGAAGCTGTCTGTCTGTTCGATCAAGGGTCCAAGTGTCAAGGGTCCAAGACCTCCAATAAACTTACTTGGCCTAGGAAGCTCTTTGGGGCTAGTGGAAGAAGGTTAGTTCTAGAATCGATGGGGAGTTTTTTTGTCTCTCTCACCAGGGACAGTTAAGGTATTCTCATTATCACTGGCCCTTTTGCTTATTGTAGGCACATTGATTCTGACCCAGAAGTCAGCAAGTCTGGGGCTCCTCTCTGTGCATCCCAGTTGCCAATCTCATGACATTTTCTCAGGATGGGTAATTCTGAGGTGGCAGGGTTCTTAAAGGAACTGTTAACAATTATACATTTTGGCTATGTCTCTTTTTTTTTTTTTTCACTTTTTCTTCCCTGTCCCTATTATTGTAAACTTTAAAGGCTGTGCTTAAGAGTTGACTCAAAGGGATTTGAGGCCCCATTGCTGCTGTTTGTAGCTTCCCCCTAATATCAGGGACAGATTGAGTAATAAAATGTATGCCCAGGAGAGCTTGTCCTTTTGTGGAGTCTAGGGTCTGCTTTAGCATTTTTTTGAGTACCTCAACCAAATGACCCTGAAACAGAGCAGGATTTTCATCCTTTCCCTGAGTTATTTCTCTAACCTTGTCATAATTCACTGGGTCAACCACACACTTTTTCCTTCACATTTTTCCCATGGCACAGCAAGCAGATGACAACACTTGCAAGTCATGACAAGTTAAATTAAACAACATGATAAACTCAACAAACTCCTCTATAAACTTTTCTAGATCTTCTGAAAGCTGGCCTATTTTTTCTTTGTATAAAGCAAATTAGACTAGAAAATGGCACACGTACACTAAGTATTCCTGCATTTTGATCAGTTACTTCCCGCAATAGACACGGTTTGACTTTAGGGGCTGCTAGGGGGCCCCACTCCTGGTGGTAGTGGTTGTGCTTACTTTCTTGGGCAGTCGGGGGTGGGGTATAAGCTGGGGCTGGGGCATAAGAAGAGAGGGATGTCTGATGACTTTGCGGTGGAATCCTTCATTAGAAAACTGACAAGAAACCCCTCAGAATTTGGGGACTGAGGAGGTGTCAGGGAGGGTGTAGGTTCTCTAGTGGGAGCAGCTAGGAATGGCTCCTTTATGCATGGCTTTCTGATGCCTTGATGTAACATGAGCCAGTAAAGGGCCATAAAAGCCTACACATAAGGGACATCTGCCCATTTTTTCTTCTTTTTTACAGAATGAGTTCAATTGTAAAACATCATTATAATGTATAGAATCATGTTGAAACCAAATCTATCGGTTTTCTAATTTGTATTGAACCCAAGAAGTGTTGCAATAGAAAATACAGTTTCTTTTTCTATAAGCTGAATTGGAATGTACTCCAGTAACCTAAAAGACATCCTAGTGGACAGTCTTCTGGGATGCTCATCATTTTCCCCATGACTAAAAGGATTTTAACTGGATACAGAAGTTTTTCTAAGTCTAGGGAGATGGAAAGCAACTGGGCCCTTGTTATTTTTCCCTTTAGATTCCCACTTCCTGCAGAGAAGGTGTAAGTAGGTAGCAAAGCATTACAAAAGCATATTACAAGCTACAGTTGGGCAGTAAAATGTTGAGCCTAAATTTCACACAGAGTGAGTATTGGGCAGAGAGAGGGGCTAAATAAATGGTGACTATGGAAGGAAAGAAGGCAAAGATCTAAACAGCATTGCCCAAGCAGAGACCTCAGAAGCCCTGACTTGCTGGAGAACCTACCCAGCAATGGAGACACTGGAAAAAATATTCAAGTGGCCACTTGTCTAGCATTTATAGGTGGTCTTCTATCAGGCCAGGGCCCCAGGAACTCTCAGTCCCTTCATTCAAGAGGAGTTTGAGCAAGGCAGTTATAAGGCAGAACACAGGAAGGGGCCTGCAATTGGTTATTAGAAAACTAATAACTTCCAACTTCAGGGCAGAAAAAGATGAGACCAATATTCCCCTAGGAGAGGGGGTATAACCCACAATTCTAGAGGGAATGCCAATGCCAAAAACCCCAGAGCATCTGTGGGGAGGCCAATAATACCAATGCTGAAAACACAGAGTGCTCGAGTCTCAGCCAGTGAGGGTCCCCTCACCAAATGCCAAAACCTCAGGGCACCTGGGGGTGGACAACAGTGAAACCAAGACCAAGCTGGGGTCACAGAACAACATGACTCAGGCATCCTGGAGTCAATACAACAGGAGACTTCTCACAACCAAGTGTTCTGCCTTAAACAATTGCCCAAACACAGTCAACAGAAAGTCAAAAGCAAATATAAGACAGCAAACAAAACGTACATTTTAGGACTGAAAATAAAACCACTGATGTAACAATAAAATGGAATCACAGGAGGAAGGACTGGGTGAAGAGGTGACAAGGACATGCTTTGGGGCACTCAAATGACAGGGGACTTTTACCCCTTAGCCAAAAGCTTTTATCCCCAAGTTTACCCAATATCATGGGGGAGGAGGAAGAGGGGACACTCACTCATTCACAGGCACCAAAATTGCACTGACCACTCTTGCATGTGCGACTCAGGTGAAAAACTACACAGGTTGGGTGAGCTCAGCTGCCACGTCAGGGAGCCATCACAGGGACCGTTAGCCCACTGACCTGCCAGTCGGAGCTGCAGGTCCCTAACAAGCAGCAGCACTATGGCCACTTGCCCATCTGCTCAGCTCTGCTGCTTGCCAGTAAAAATGATGGCTCTGAAAAGAGCCTTTGATTAGTTGTATAGCACTGTTGTGTTAGCAGATCTTTATTGGTATAGCCTCAGTGTTAAAGCTCTTGCAGCCTTGATTACAGACTGTTTTGCAAATCTCGGCATCTCTCCACTCATCCTCTCTCCAATTGCCATCTCCCACCATCTCTAACCAATCAACGTCTTTCCGCTGATTGCCACTGTCTTCATCCCTCCATTGGTCAGCAGATGATGCAGAGCAGATGGGCACCAAAATTGGGGCTTAGCCCAGGAGGGTTCTTCGCTTTGCTCAGGAAGAAATTCAAGGGCAAGCTGATGGTATTAGACAGGAACTTTTATTGAAGTGACAGTGTACAGCAGCAGCAGAGGTACTGCTCGTTGTGGAGCAGGGCTGCTCTGTAGGCAATGTACTCACAGGAGCACTCAGAGGCAGTTCTGCAGTCATACTTATAGCCACTTTTAATTATATGCAAATTAATGGGCAGATTATGCAGATATTTCTAGAAAAAGGGTGGTAACTTCTGGGTTAGGTTGCTTCTGGTTGTTAGGTTGCTGCCATGGAAATGGCTGGTCACTTATGGGTGCTGCCATGAAAACGGTAAACTGACATGGCACATTGGCATGAGTGTCATATGAAAAGGTGTTTCCACCCCTTTCCTGTTTTAGCTAGTTCTCAACTTGGTCCATTGTTCAAGTCCGGTCTCCGTAGTGGAGTCCTGCCTCTGGAGTCAACTCCTGCCTACTACTTTAAAAGGGGTTGTGGGGCACTGCCTTTGTCCTTGCCAAGTGTGTATAAAGCCAAGTCCCCCACTCTGCCTTAGTTGGCCCCCAAGGGGGCCGTTCCTCCTTTTTGCTGGGGTGGGGTAGAAGTCCAGACTTCCCATGTGGTCTCCACTGATACTGATGGAGGATGGAAGGTCATGAAAGTCCAGCTTCCCTACTCAGCCATTTCTGACACCACCTCACCAGGAAGCTTGGGGTGCCTTATTACAGTCTTTAGCTCCCCACTTAACTTTTGCTAGGGGGAAGGGACAAAGTCACCCAGGATTTTCTGTGATACTTGTGCAGAGTAGAGAGGTTACTGTCTAAAAATGTTTTATCATTTTAGGCTGCTCCTATCTAGGTCCTTTGACTAGAGAGAGTAGGCTTTTGTGGCATCTGGTTTTGTCTGCACTGATTGGCTCTCTGGGTTGCTACATTTTTCAAATTTAAGTATCAGACAGATGAGACCAAAAGAAAACCTGGGGTATTCACCACTGTTTTGTTTATTGCATTCCCAGGTCCCTCACTGCTCTGCCTTCTTTTCTTTATGTTTCAGAGTCTTCTTACGTTGTTTTATATATAATGTTCAGGAATTGTAGTTATACTAAGTGGAAGGGACAGGAACAAGGTGCCTGATATAAATCATATTAATAATCTGATAAAGATGTTGTATTAGTCCATTTTCACACTGCTTATAAAGACATACTTGAGACTGGGAAGCAAAATAGGTTCAACTGGACTTACAGATGCACATGGCTGGGAAGGTCTCAGAATCATGGAAGGAGGTGAAAGGCACTTTTTACATGGCAGCAGCAAGAGAAAATGAGGAATATGCAAAAGTGGAAACCCCTAATAAAACCATCAGATCTCTCTAGACTTATTTACTACCACAAGAACAGTATGGGGAAACCACCCTCATGATTCAAATTATCTCCCACTGGGTCTATCCCACAGCATGTGGATATTATGGGAGTACAAGTCAAGATGAGATTTGGGTGGGGACACAGAACCAAGCCATATCATTCCAGCCCTGACCCATCCAAATCAATCTCATGTCCTCACATTTCAAAACCAATCATGGTTTCTCAATAGTCCCCAAAAGTCTTAACTCATTTCAGCATTAACTCAAAAGTCCACAGTCCAAAGTCTTATCTGAGTCACGGGAGTCCCTTCCACCTATGAGCTTGTAAAACCAAAAACAAGTTAGTTACTTCCTAGATACAATAGGGGTAAAGGCATTGGGTAAATACAGCCATTCCAAATGGGGGAAATCGGTCAAACAAAGGGGCTACTGGCACCATGCAAGTCTGAAATCAAACAAAGTTGTCAAATCTTAAAGTTTCAAATGATCTCCTTTGACACCTTTACCTTGCATCTGGGTCACACTGAGGCAATGGATTGGTTCCCACTGTCTTGAGCAGCTCCACCCCTATGGCTTTGCAGGTTACAGCCTCCCTGCTGGCTGTTTTCACAGTCTGGCATTGAGTCTCTGCGTCTTTTCCAGGTGCATAGTGCAAGCTGTCAGTGGATCTACAGTTCTGGGTTTTGGCAAATGGTGGCTCTTTTCTCAGAGCTCCATTAGGGGGTGCCCCATAGGGACTCTGTGTGAGGGCTCCCACCCCACATTTCCCTTCCACACTGCCCTAGCAGAGATTCTCCATATGTGCCCCCACCCCACCTCCCCACCCCCTTGCAGCAAACTTCTGTTCAGGCATCCAGGCATTTCCATACATCTTCTGAAATCTAGGTGGAGGTTCTCATACATCAGTTCTTGATTTTTGTGCACTTGCAGGCTCAACACCACGAGGAAGCTGCCAAGGCTTGGGGCTTGTACCCTCTGAAGCCATGGCCCGAGCTCTGCACTGGCCCCTTTTAGCCATAGCTGGAGCAGCTGAGACACAGGGCTGAACAGAGCATGAGGACCCTGGACCTGGCCCACTAAACCATTTTCTTCTAGGCCAACAGGCCAGTGATGGGAGGGGCTGTGGTGAAGACCTCTGACATGTCCTGGAGACATTTTCCCTATTGTCTTGGGGATTAGCATACAGCTCCTTGTTACTTAGGTAAATTTCTGCAGCTGGCTTGAATTTCTCCTCAGAGAATAGGTTTTTCTTTTTTATCACATTGCCAGGTTGCAAATTTTCCAAACTTTATGCTCTGTTTCCTTTTTAAAACTGAATGCTTTTAACAGCACCCAAGTCATCTCTTAAATGCTTTGTTGCTTAGGAATTTCTTCTGCCAGATACCCTAAATCTCTCTCAAGTTCAAAGTTCCACAAATCTCTAGGACAGGGCAAAATGCCACCAGTCTCTTTGCTAAAATGTAACAAGAGTCATCTTTGCTCCAGTTCCCAACAAGTTCCTCATCTCCATCTGAGACCACCTCAGCCTGGACCTTGTTGTCCATATTGCTATCAGGTTTTAGGTCAAAGCAATTCAATAAGTGTCTAGGAGGCTCCAAATCTTCCCACATTTTTCTGTCTTCTCTAAACCCTCCAAACTGTTCCAACCTCTGCCTGTTACCCAGTTCCAAAGTCGCTTCCACATTTTCAGGTATCTTTTCAGTGAAGCCCCACTCCACTGGTACCAACTTACTACATTAGTCCATTTTCATGCTGCTGATAAACACATATCCGAGAGTGGGACGAAAAAGAGGTTTAATTGGACTTACAGCTCCACATGTCTGGGGATGCCTCAGAATCGTGGCAGGAGGTGAAAGACACTTCTTACATAGCGGCAGCAAGAAAAAATGAGGAAAATACAAAAGCGAAAACCCCAGATAAAACCATCAGATCTCATAAGACTCACCACCATGATTCAAATTATCTCCCACCAAGTCGTTCCACAACACATGGGGATTGTGGGAGTACAATTCAAGATGAGATTTGGGTAGGGACACAGAGCCAAACCATATTCAGATGTAGTCATTATATAATGACATTAAACTCTGCTGTTTTAAATGTTTTGTAAATACTACATGCAATTTGAACCATCTCACAAAATGAAGAATTTTGGGGCAGTTTAGTCCAAGAATCAAAGTTCCAGGGATTTCAAGACTCAATAATCTGCATTTCAAAAGTCTAAATCTGTGTGACAGGAGTGACAGGCCCAGCCCAGCCTGAGCCACATTGCTCTTATCTGCTGTTCCTCAGGGTCTATCAGTGAGACTTTCTCACTTGATCACATTAAAAGAGAATAATCAGCCATATCTTGAACTAGTCTGTAAAGAAGTTGCATGAGCTTTAAAGCGGGAAAAGAAATACGTGTCCTAGAATTAAGTTTCTCGAATTTGAAATATGAGGGTATAATGTGATACTTTTTCTTTAATTATTTTTGTTTTGCCACTCTTATGTAACAACTTTTTCATATTTTATATTCCAAGATGCATCTCACATAGGAACTCACTGAAATACATTATCCCCATTTGCCACCCTAATGAACAAACATACATATAGCCAAAGGATACAGCAGCAGCCTTTTCTCTTGTCTCCTCTGCAGCAAGGTTACCTGCCTCTGGCTTGAATATATAAACAGCTTTAAAACACACACATACACACACACAAACACATACACACTTAACAAAAGCACTGGCTGAAGTAATTTTTACTTTTTAATTATTTCAAAAGTTCAAAAAGAAATAATAAATTATTTTTATGGACTAATTACTAGGGGAAAAATATTTTTTAAAAATCAGAAATATGTAAAATTGTAAGTCCCACAATTAAACGTTTTCAGTTAGAAGAATTAGTCAACTGGAAGGGTGATTATTCTAGTGAGAAAGGAAAGATGGGAAGGATCATTGACTGTACAACTCCCATGAGCTCAGAAGACTGAGCAACTCTACTTCACATTCACTGCCTCATTTAATTTTCACAAGACCCATGCAGTAAGCATTATCCCAAATTTACAGATGGAGAACACTGAGGTTTGAGTTCATGTAAATAAGTTGCCTGAACTGTATTCAAACCCTGTTTTTTCTGATAGCATTGCTTATACTCTCTCTGCTCCATCTCCAGAAAACATTACACTACTGCAAACTCAAAATCAAATTATGAAGTGGGCTATATGGGGATCTTCTTTGTTCTTTCCTGATGGCCTCTCTTACTAGTACAATCATCATCTACCACTCAAACAAGAAGTTCTCTTTCAAGCTTAATGTTGGGGGAAAGAAAAAAACACTGAGATTAAAAATTATCTCCCAGTTCAATGAAATATTTAATCAAAGAAGGTTAAAAGAAACAGGATATTTGTGCTGGTAAAAAGTTATTAGAAAACAAGGATAAATATTTGATTAGTTTCTCTAGCCCATCTTTCCTCACCATGTGTCTTCCCATTTTCTACAGTTATAAGAGTTGCCTATCACAAAATGAACAGATTGGTTCTGAAGAAACCGTATCAAAATGAGGGGAAAGCATCCCCCACAAAACCCCAACTCTTTTCTCCTAGGGGATGCAAAATAATAAGGTAGTCTTTCCCTACAGTTCTCAAATTTTTTATTGGTAGGCAATAATTGTTCTCCATGTGAGAAATGCAGATAGTAAGCCATAGAGAATAAAGAGTTTTCCCAGAGTTGTACACTATGTCATTGATCGGTAAAATACTTCTGTTTCTGAATTCCAGCTTCTTTCTCACTGGAAGACTCTGGTAGAATGCATTAGGTTGAAAGATATTGACTAGATTAGGCCTGATGTGTCAAAAAAAAAAGTTTTTCAATATGTTTCTCAAATATTCAGCTTGGAGAAAGCATTAGTATATTTAAAAATATATAATAATCACTATTATAAAATTTATATCAGCCAGTGTAAGGCCCTGTATGTTTTTATATATCATGTATTCCCACACACATACAATGATATTTAATGAGTAATTTGACAATATTGAAAACAATACATTAAAAAGCTCATCTTATTTAATCATAAAAATTTCTAAATTAGACTTAGATTGAATTATAAACACAGATGTTCCCAGATTCATCAAATTAAAAAAATTACTCTAGTTTTGGATATTTCTATGCTGCTGTAGTGAATAGGGACAGTATCTCAAGGAAATAGCAAATTGATACTAACAGCTACCTTACCTTACGAAGTGAAAATGATTGAACATCTTCCCATTTCTTATGCCAACTCACCTATATGTATCTATGCACTCATACATACACAGGTAGATAAGACATGATGGCTCAAGGATCTAGTAAGAAACACAATGGCAATCCAACTAGAGCCATATATAACCATTACATACATACTGAACAAATAGTTACTCTGTATCACATCATAAAGCACTTGTTTCATAGTTTCTTTTTGTGTGTGTCTCAATATCTCTATCAAAGTGACTCTTCTAACTCAGGATGAAAGCAAGGCCAGTGCTACTACTTTTCTGTCCACTTTTAGGTCACTAAACACTGCTTCAATTTAGTAATTATAAAAACAAATTTCATTTAATAGTCAAAAGTACTAAAATTCATTTAATGTTATAATTTTTTATCCCCATTGTGGGCCTGGGATAATCAGGAAGCCTGCAGCTGGAGAAAGAGACACAGTTATGGGCTCCTTGTCTTTTCCCACCTGGTGGTTGACTCATTCTTTTCTAAATATTCAACAGTGGTTTCTGCTCATTCAGGGAGAATGCGGAGATGAGTGGGTGGATGTTGGGGTACCTAGAAGTCTGTGAGACTGGAAAAGAATGGATGGGCAGGTGATTTCTCACTTGAGCAATAGTTTCACAATCTAGCCTCACTGCTTTCAGAAATTGTAACACATTTGAAGTGTACTCTGTTTATTCTGAGTGTTTAGTGGGTTCCTTGGGTTTCACCCCATTTCTGCCCATCTGTCACATGCTGTCTCTGAGAGCGAAAATAAATTTCCTGCCCTTGTGTAAAACATTCTGAGATAAAGTAAACATTCTTTAGCTACTTGCTCTCAGTAAGATAAAATAATTAAAACAGTTTACTTATGAAGGCTCACAGCTCACATATCAAGACTACACCAATATACAGCTTGCCCATTAAAATTTGTTTTATGATCTCTTTTTCCTCTGTTTTCCAATCCATAGCTATTATATATATTCAATCCCAGGTATATCCTGTCTTAAAATCATTCAGCTGGGCTCTTGGCTCCATCTGCACCCTGCCCCAATTTTCTCGTTTTAAGATAATATTAAGACTGTCAATAAGGTGTCCTCTCTTGCTACAATATGTTTAATAAACTCAGCTTTGCTTTTTCAACGGGGTTTTCTAAAGATCTCTGGAGTGGAGGCACCGAATTTCAACCTTGGCCCAGCTAATGCCTCTCATAATCTGGCGTACATTCAGTTTCTCTTGGCTGAAGTCTTTCAGTCATTCCAAGCAACCAGGTTGCATAAAACCTAAAATAATAACATAAACGTTTTTCAGTTGTGCACAACGTTTATTGCATAAGAAACTTTTCTGTTGGTGATGGTGTGTGTGAGGAGGCTAAAAAAAGCAACAGTGTGCAGAGCAATCTTTAGCATCTGAATACTCTAGATAGAAGTGCCTATTTTCCCCAAAACAATAAAAGAGAAGTGTGAAGCTCTCTCGTCTCTTCAAAGTCCACTTCATAAGGCTTGGGGTTAGAGACTAACGGAGCAATACACATTCTCCCTCTTAGGATTTCACAACCCAGATGTTTTGAAAGAAATAGTCCTCAAAAATCCTTCTTTAATTTGTAACACATAAACTCTTATATCCTCAATATAAGTGAGAACTTCAAGAGGCCTTTAAATAGCTCCGACTATCTATGTTGTGTATATTTTACAGGGCAGTCTGTTTCACAACTTATGGACAATAGATAACAAAGTTATTTATAATCTTAGAGACTTTGCCAAAGCATTCATTTTAATGGAGATGTTAAGCTCATTTTCCCTGAAGATATGTCTCCCCTTCATCAATAGTAATATAGTTTAGTTTTGTATCTGGAAGACGCAGGTAAAGCCCAAATTTCCTACTCTCCCTTGTAACTAGTTGTGAATATGTGTCTAAATTCTAACCAATGAAATTTGAGTGGATACAATGTATACATCTTCCTTATTACCTATAGAGAGTGAATTTCTTATCCTCCACTTCTCTTTTTTCCTTCACAAGAGCTAGAACATGGACATGTCCTGACCCAGTTATAACCACACTGATGAGGAAAGTGCCCTACAGAATGGAGAAATAAGAGTATGAAAAAAATATTGGGTCTACAAAGAAACAGATCAAGTAGAACTTTCAAATTCCAAATTGCTAACCTTTCAAAGAAAAAAAAATCTTTTTTTCTGTGCAAATTAACCAATAAACTTCCAATTACACATATAATAACAGAGTTACATCTTAATGACAGTGATGTCAGCAGGTGGAGAATTAATGTATAGGGGGCACTTAGAAATGATTGACAATAAACTAAGCAGTTAAGAAACATTTATTTAAAACAAACCAGACACAGTTTGCGGAAGAGAAAGGCTTGATTCTGATTCAAGGACTACAGCAACTCCTCTGAAGTTATTTATAACTTAGAAATAAGGGTTATAAAAATCCTTATTTTTGTCATTTATTATATGAGAAAATTTTACAGGATGGTGAAGTGGCTCTACTCCAAAAATCTGGAACTTAATTCTCCAAATTACAGGATAGTTAAGAGTGGTGAATTATCAGCATCATCTTTATCCCTCTCACATTTATTTTCTAGGCTACAGGCTGTTTCTGATTTTGTTTCTTCTTTTTCCCTCATTTATTTTACCCAGCATTGATTATTTAGAAAGATTAGGAACAGAGGGTTTACAGTGTGACTTGTCCTATTTCTTTTTTGTTTTGTTTTGTTTTGTTTTTTGAGATGGAGTCTTGCTTTGTAGCCAGACTGGAGTGTAGTGGTGTGATCTCGGCTCACTGCAACCTCTGCCTCCTGGGTTCAAGTGATTCTCCTGCCTCTACCTCCCAAGCAGCTGGGACTACAGGTGACCGCCACCACGCCCGGGTAATTTTTTGTAGTTTTAGTAGAGACGGGGTTTCACTGTGTTAGCCAGGATGGTCTCGATCTCCTGACCTCGTGATCCGCCTGCCTTGGCCTCCCAAAGTGCTGGGATTACAGGCGTGAGTCACTGCTCCTGGCTGACTTGTCCTATTTCTAATTCACCTTTATGGTATTGTCACAAATATAAGTTGTGGAAATAATATCCAAGTGACCACATGCTAGCAAAAGTAAAAGAAAAAGAATCTAAAACTTTCATATTGCTTTTCAAGTCTATGAAACTTAAGTGCTCAACTTGAACCTAAACTCAGATTCAAATTGTATGAGAAGAAATTTTTTTTTCCTCTTTTCTCTTAGGTTCATTGCCTGAGGCCCTAAAAATTAGACTGAAGAAAGACAGAGTGATAGGAGACAAGGCATACAAATTTTATTTGAGATAATTGACATGACACAGGAGACTTCTTAGAAAAGAAGTGATGACCCAAAGAAGCAGATAGGGCTTAGAGCTTATATACCATTTTAACAAATAACAATAAATTGTGGAGATGTGACAAAACAAAGGAAAAGGGTTTGTGGCTTCCAGGTACAGCAAACTATGGGAAGGTAAACATAGGGGGAAACTAATGGAAGATAAGGGCTATCTTAACAATATTTCGTGTGTCTGCAGGTTCTTCTTGGCACTGATTTTCTGCTTTCTTTCAGCAATAAAACGTCCCTTGGAGAGGGGATTTATGGCACTCTTTATTTCTCAGAAGTCTGCTTTTACCCAGCTAAGGGAAGCTCTGGGAAAGTTTCTCTGTGAATCTGTAGAATCTCAAATGTCTTCAGCTCAAAATAATTCTTCTGCCCCGAAAAAAAGGCACATATTAAAATAGTATATTCTAATTCCCTTTAGGACATATCTCAGAATATCTTCAGAAGAACCAGAGAGACAGGTGTATCAGGTGTCAATTTGCTCCAGAATTTTTGGCTGAAAGAAAATTTGGAAGTGGGGTTGTTTGAGGAGTCCCTGGTAAGGAATGAAAGTGAGCAGTGAAGAAGGGACAAGTGGGTGGTACAATATCTGTTAAGGACCCAGATTGATCTGGCTCAAATCAAAATCTGGAATATGACCTTATGGAATAAAAAGTGCAGACAAAAGTTGGAGGAGGTTTTTTCCTGGAGAAGTTGTAGAACATTGAAATACAAGCAATGCTGCTTGAATGACCAGACAACAAGACACAGAGTGAAGAAAACAAAGCCCTATCAAATTGCAGACTCCCTGGGATACATTGCAGCTTTGTCATCCCAAAGCTTTTGTATAAGTCAGAGTTTATCAAAGACACAGAATCAATACGATACATAATATACAGGGAGAAAGAGATTTATAAAAGTTGAATCACATGGTTACACAGGCTGAGAAGTCCTATGGTCTACTGTTTGCAAACTGGAGAAACAGGAAATCTGGTAATAAAATTCAGTCAACATTTGAAGGCCTGAGAATCAGGTGGCTGATGGTGTAAGTCCTGATCTGCATCCAAAAGCCTGAAAAACAGAAGCACTGATGTCCAAGGACAGGAGTGGATAGATGTCTCAACTCAAGCAGAGAGAAAAAATTTGCCCTTTCTCTGACTTTTTGTTCAGGTCAGGTCCTTACTGGATTGGATACCTGTCTACACTGGTGAAGGAGGGTCCTTTACCATTGATCCAGGCATCTCTTAACCCAGTCAAGTTGATACATATAACTAACCATTACAGACTTCTAGCCTGATGAGTTGAAATAGTGCAAATAGCTTCTGGAGATCTAATGTATAGCATGATGACTATAGGTAACAATACCGTACTTTGCAAGAGGACAGGTCCCCAAATGAGCTTCAGTGACCAGATCTTCCCCTTCGTGCTTGCGATTCTTGGGTAGAATGTACTGAGACTGCAACATCCTGAGATAAGGAGGAACTGTCCAGAACAGCTAAGGCTTTGTCCTTGTCGCCCCTAGAAAAGGGTGTCCTGCAATGCTTGAGTTCAGTAATCTTAGGGACCCTCGCACACTCATGTGAGAATAAAAGACAGAGTAGAGTGCTTTTGGGGTTGCTCAGCTGTGGTGTAAAATGCTGGGGATACTTCATCCATTCTGTGCAGCTTTTCTGAGCTTTGGGGGACTTGGTCACCATGGATCCTAGCCTTCTGTTGATTCTTTCTGTCTATGTATGAACCATGAAGTTGCTTTGTCTCACTTGAGTGTTCTGTCTCACTGGTCTCATAAATCTCATAGCTAGGTTTGTGCAAAACCTTCTGCCAGAGGAAGCTTAGCAGAAATTAGCAAAGTGTTTAAAGTTCTCCCCTGGGATTGGTAACCAGTGCATGGAATACTCCTCCCAGGGACTGATAATGGTGCACAATATCCTACTTAACATACTGAAAACTTGAAATTACTAGCAGGGTAAATCTTGTCATTTCCAAAAAAAGTAATTATGTGAGGTGATAGATACATTAATTATCTTGATTTTGGTGATTATTTCATAGTATGTACCTCTATCAAATCAACAATTTGTATACCTTAAATATATACAATGAAAACAATGTCAGTATCTCTTAAAGACAAGAGCTTCTTGGGAAATGAACACACCACCATTATTATACAGATAAACAGAAATCAGTCCTTTGTTTTTAATCAATTTATTTTTAAATCAAATATCTAATTATTCAAATTCTCTCAACTGTATCAAGATTGTCTCTTGTTTTACATTTCATTTGAGTCAGAATTTTAATAAATCTCACACTTTGCAAAAAGAAAAGAACTAAATATCAAGCGCTTTTAGATAATTCCAATGCCCACTTTATTTTCTTCTTTCGGTTGGTCCACATGGATATTGTATCTAATTCAGAATATAGAAGTAGGGAGGTTGGTTCAGACCAAGTAAATGAGAAATTTTTGGAAAGTGGTTGGCACATTCATTATGACAAAGGAATTCAAATATTATTATAATATTAGTAACCCTGTTAGAACTACATTTGGGGACACTGGAAATACCAGTCAGTGCCACAGCAGCAAGTTGCAGTTGGGTTATAAGCAATATAATCTCTGAAGTAGCAAATTAAGCCGGCAAAAGCTGCAATTATTATTTGCATAGTTTTCTAATATATACTCAGGTGCCAATGTGTCTTATGCAGTATTTGGCTTTCCTCTTTGGTTTTGGTATAGAAGAGATTTTGATAAATGCTGCAGAGCACACCTTAGCAAATAAGTCAGAAATGAAACAATGAATTTGAATGGAGCAGGGACCACAGTAGAAAAATATGTTTCTGAGACAATGAATGCCAGTTTGATCCTAGAAAGTTAATAAACAGGCCTTAGATCATAACTAGGAAGGTCCCAAATCCTTCTTTGTGTCAGTGACAGCATCAACTTCTGTTCAGGTTGATTCCTGCTTCCTTTTATATTCTTCGTTTGGCATACATGTAAAAATGTGTCCTCTCTCACTTTTTGTGTTTAGGGTTACATTGCTAAAATTACATTCTTAACTACATTTTCTGTAACTTTCCATTTCAGCAAATTCACAGCATTGATATTAACAAATATAAGATTTTGAAATCTGCCTTTTGAACCTATGACCTGAAATTATATTTTTAGGTAGTCAGTATAAATAACATTAAAATTTTACGAACTACCAGACCTTTTTTTATTGTTTGTTGTCTCATAATTACTCATTTTTAAAATTAGGTCTAGAAACTTATATTTAGCTGGCACTGTTGAATCGCTTTTCCTTTTTGCCAAAGAGTCTCTTGTGCAAACAAAGAAATTTTATTTCCAAATTATCTAAATGGTATACTTCATGTTCATCTATGCACTGTTCTGTAGCTGTGAAGCACCATACTTCTGAATAACAAAAAGAGAATATGTTTTCTACTAATCCATGTGGCAAAAAATCTAAGGGGTTGAACAAATACAGTGACTGTGCTAAGCAAAGTGTTTGAAACACTTCTACTTAGTCAGAAAATGTCTATCCATTTGAATATCACCTTTCTCTTGTACACATATATTAGGACTTTGTTTCCCTGGGATTTCAGAATAAGTAACAACAAGGCATCAGGTGATAAGTGACAGAAAAAGTCACCATGGTGGGTGATACGGTTTGGATCTGTGTTCCCAGACAAGTCTCATGTTCAATTGTAATCCCCAGTTTTGGAGGTGGGGCTTATTGGGACGTGACCGGATCATGTGGGCAGTCTCTCATGGTTTAGCACCATCCCCCTTGGTGCTGTGGTTGCAATAGTGCATTCTCATGAGATCTAGTTGTTTAAAAGTGTGTTGTACCTCACCTCATCCTTTTTTCCTCCTGGTCTGGCCATGTGAAATGCTCCCTCCTCCTCTGCCTTCTGCCATGATTCTAACTTTCCTGAGGCCTCTCCAGAAGTGGAGCAGATGCCAGCATCTTGCTGCCTGTACAGCCTGTGGAACCACGAGCCAGCTAAACCTCTTTTCTTTATAAATTACAATGGACTAATACACTGGGCATCCCAGGGCCATCACGACAAGACATATCTAACAATACCCCTACTGTTTCAGAAAACATGTATTGGCCATATGTACAGCAGCTTACTTCAGGGACATCTAAAAGGCAGCACAGAGCCCCTGATGACTTCTAAGTAACAGAGAGGCCATGAATTATGCTTTGGTTATCTTTTGCCGCACAAAAAAATTACCCTAAAATGTAGTCGCTTAAAACGGCAATAATAATATATTATTTCACACAGGTCTTTCAAGTCAGGAATTCAGCAGTAGGGCGCTCCAGCTCGATGTCTCTCATGATACTGCAAACTTGTTAGGGCTGCAGTCATCTGAAGTCTGAGTGAAACTACAGAATTTACTTCCTAGACGGCTCACTCACATGGCCAGAGAGTTGATGCTGGCTATTGTCTGGGGGCTTCAGTTTCTATCCCCTTGGGCTCTTTTACATGGCTACTTGAGCATCTTTATGGTATGGTTATTGCCTTCCCCCCAATACACGTGACCTAGGAGACCAAGGAAGAAGTTATGAGGCCTTTTATGATCTTGCCTTAGAAGTCATACAATGTCACATTCACTGTGGTCACACCAACTATCTCCGATTCATTATGGGAGGCTAATAAAGGTATGCATATCAGCAGGAGAGAATCACTGGAGGCTACAAAGGAGGCTGGCTAAGATTATCTAAAGGTTTTTATACCTCATAATTTTTTAATTTAAATTTTAAGTGTTTAACCATGAAAATGTAGAGCTGTTTAAAATAATAAAAATTTGTACCACATGTACTCTTATCCGTAAATTAGAAGGAGTATATCTTCTAATGTCTGCCCTACTCATCCCTTTGCTGGCAAAAAAGAGATATCTATAAATTAAAAATGTATATATCACACAGTACACAGTGTTCTGCAACACACACTTAAACTATATTTAGTGAGATAATTTAAAAGCATCACAGAAAGTTTGGTAAATCCTAAAATAGTCACCACTCATAATGCTATATAACAGTGCTGCATTTTTATGTGCTTGCAATAGTTGTTTATATGAATAAATATATTATTTACATGATGATAGTAATAATGTACATATAATTTTACATCCTAACATTTTGCTTAAAATTCACATAATATTTCCATGTTCCACAATTATTATATTAACTGCATAAAACTTTGAGGATAATGGCAAAATTTGGTGTAGCCATATTAGGGGAATACGTGGATTGACTTAAATTATTAGTCAATAGGAATTCATTTGACCACCAAACTATCTCACTAGTTTCTCCTCTAATAACAGAATATCTATCTAATATACAACAGTTTTACATAAATACTTTTATTTAGGTGCGGTGGCTCAAGCCTGTAATCCCAGCACTTTAGGAGGCTGAGATGGGCGGATCACGAGGTCAGGAGTTCAAGACCAGCCAGACCAAACCCCACCTCTCCTAAAAATACAAAACTTAGTTGGGCGTGTGGCCAGAGCCTGTAATCCCCACTACTTGGGAGGTTGAGGCAGGAGAATTGCTTGAAACTGGAAGGTGGAGGTTGCAGTGAGTGAGATTGCGTCACTGCACTCCAGCCTGGGCGAAAGAGCGAAACTCCATCTCAAAAAAAAAAAAAAAAAAAAAATGCTGTTATTGCATTTAAATAGTAATCTAATAGATAATACTCTGATCATGTTGTAATATAATTTTATAAAATTGTTACCCCTTAATAAGCTTTATTTCCAGTTGTTGAAAACTTCATAAAATATGGCATTATTTGCTTAATCGTATTCATACATATTTTTATGCAAATTATCATTTTAAATCTCAGATATTTTCTTAACTTGCTGAATGACAATCATAAGGGATTCTCAATTTAATTGGGAAGACAAACAGCACATGCTATAGACAAGTGAGAGAAACAAGAGACTTGATGTCAGCAGGGAAGTAGTAGTGTAATAAGGAAGAAAACTCCCAACTTGATCTAATTTAGAGCCCAGAAGAGCTTTAGGAATGTCTCAGAATTAATTTTTCTATTTATCCAGAGTGAAAGGAGACAATTAAGGTTAAGAAAAATAAAATGTAAATGAACAGATTTTTCTTTTGTCCTAAGCAATATTCTAACCAGTTTCCTAATAACCGAAGGCTTATAAAGGCAAATTTAGCATTAAAATATTTTATACTTCTTTCACATGTAAAGAAGAAAAGATGATCTGAGGCTGCATATTTAACTTTCAATTATAAGATAATGTTTAAATTAAAATACAAATGGATAATCATCAAAACATGTCAAACTTGAAAATTAGATATTGAAATTAACATGATGTATTATCATTACTGGTTTATATGCCTTTCTTCTCCTATTAACCTGGGAATTCCATCACAGGAAGATTAATCTTGTATTCCTGTCACCAAAAACACTGTCTGACACATAAACACTCAAGAAATGCTTGCTAAATTGATTTTTTTAATTGTCTCCTAATTTGAATGAAAGTAGGAATTCTCAGCTGACTGAATATAAAACTTGACTTTTTCTCCTATACTACTACTTTATTCTTTTAATTTTAAAATCTTCAGTGTTCTGACTTTGGTTGCCGACAAGTTTAGTCATCTCCTGTAATTGATTATGTTACAGGATGTTTCTGTTATTACTTCCCATAATTAATTTGAAAATATATCAAGCCTTACATTCAAGAAAACATATATATATGTGTGTGTATATATGTGTATATTCATAAACATATATGTTTGCTTAACATTCACATAATGTATATGCATAAGCATATATATACACATATATATACACACACATATGTTTTCTTGAACATTAGTCTTGATATACTTTCAAGTTAATTATGGAAAGCAATACCAGAAACATCCTGTAACATATTCAATGTGTGTGTGTATATATATATGCATAAACATATATATACACACATATGTATGTGTATATATACATATACTTGTATGTGTATAAAGCATACATACATATATATAGATATATGGATGGACGCATTAGGAGCTTTAATAAAGTAGAATGAAAACCACCCTCTCTCACACATCTTTAATCTCACTCTGAAGTCAATCTATTTTAAATGTTTATGGTTTTAGTTCTTTAGGTGGCTACTTCTACTTCTCTAAATAATATCCTTTTATTGCTTTTATCAGATGTGTTAACTTTAGACAATATTTATTAATTTCTAATCATGAAGTATTAGAAAGGGATTTATTATATATGCATTTCTCCTCACACTGTTTCAGAGTTACATACTATTTTCAGTTGTTTTACTAATGACCTTTGGAACTTTAACTGATAGGCCTATACTTCTATTTCTTGTTTCTTTAACTTCAGTTAATATCTTGACTCCCTGTTGGGAGAGATAGTCTTCCATAGGTTTCTCGTGCTACACATCCTATTCTGTTTACCCAGCAGGCAAAATCCTGACTGCTGTTTACTAGGATTGTACTTACAGGGAGCGACCTTGACAGTGAGGTGATGTCTCCTTTTGGGGCAAAGAGTAGTCTTGCTTAATACCTCCTATGAAAGATGTGGAATCACCAACCTCAGTATTCCTCACTGATGACACAATCCCACTGTGTATGCATCATCATGCCAGATCCATTGTGATGGTTGATTTTTGGTGTCAAATTGACTGGATTAAGAGATCATCAGATAACTGGTATTGTTCATTCTCATTGTATCAGTAGGCACCAAGCCCATCCCTCTTCTACTGACAGGGAAACCCAGGTGGTTTTGTTTAAATTTGAATGACTGGGCTCTCCCAGGTGTTTCTGAGGGTGTTTCCAGAAGAGATTGGCATATGAATCAAGGACTGAGTGGGGAAGATCCACCATCTATGGGCGCAGACCCCATCCAATAGACTGGAGGTCTAGATGGAACAAAAAGATGCAGGAAGGATGAATTCTCACCCTCTCTTTTCTGGAGCCAGGATACCCTTTTCTTGATCCAGAACAGCCTTTTTCTCCTTCCCTTGAATGTCAGAATTCTAGACTCTGAGTTTTGACTCCAAAACCCACACTACCCATTCCTGGGACTTTCAGGACTTTGGTCTCAGGCTGAGGAATACACTCCATGGTCTTCCTTGGTTCTGAGGCTTTCAGACTTGAACTGAGTCATGCAATGGCTCTACTGATTTTCCAGCTTGCAGATGGCCTATTATGGGACTTAACAGCCTCCATAATCAATTAAGTCAATACTCCTAATAAAATCCTTCTTCATACATTTCTCTCTCTTGTGGAAGAGAGATGTATGAAAAGGGATCATCATCCATCTGTCCCTCTGTAGAATCCCGACTAACATATTCATCCACATGTCACTTTGGGGAAAAGGAAAACTGTCCCAAACATAATACTCATGCTGTTTGCTGTGCTGTGAGTAATAAATCTGTTTGTCTCTGATCCAGGAGTCTTGGGTTTTCTGCCAGCATCTTTGAAACAGTAACAAGCTAACTTCACTTGTAAGTAGGGTAAAATCTAATCATAAACCCAGCACTTCCATCTCTTTAAACTAATGTGAGATGAAACTAATCTCTCTGTCCTTTCTTAAGCCTCTTTCAAATCAAATCTAGCCTCAGGCAATTATGCTCTAACTTTTATATTATCAAGGATTTTAACATTTACTTCCATAAACTTTAATTTAATTTTTTGTGCTTAGTCCTAAATTGACTATGTAATCTAAACTCCAATAAAGAGTTTACATTATTAATAACAATTATATATTTTGTGTTCTAGAATTTTATGTCTTTCTCCATGGGTCCAAGATCCCACACCCTGAACCACCCTAAAGTGGCTATTAATTGAATCAAGAGTCCCTTCAGGGTGAAGAATTGACCCTCCTCTGAAGGAAATCTATTATTTCCCTGATTTCTTTTTTTTTTTTTTTTTTTGCATTTTCTGTGTTCTGTCTTCCTCCTCCTTTGAGTTAGATGTTATAGTGACCACTCACCTATTCACCTATTTTTGACTTCTTGGTTTTTGCCCTACAGTCTTAGAAATGTGCTTATATTCTATACTTTTAATTGAACTTTATATTTATTTAGCATCATTTTTAATCTATAACAACTCTTTCTTGTTCTAATTGATGCTTTTAGAAAATGTCTTCTCTTTCCAAAATTATTTCTTTTTCTCTTAAAGTAGTTTACATTTTATTTTTAATTTTTTTTCTCTTTCATACTGGCTTTTCTTGATACATCTGTGGTTTGGGATGTACTGTGGAATGCCACCAGTCCTTTTCAGGACTGAAGGATTTATTCCCCCAGTTGCTGTGATTGTTGTCACCTGAACACTCACTTGGTTGTCTTGCTGGATAGACTGCTTCAGCGAGGGAGTTCCACCTGGCCAAAGGTTATGTTCTTTTCCCAGGGCAGCTCACATCTGATGTCTGGTCAGCAATGGAACATAAAGCCCCCAGAGTCCTTGCCTTGAAAGCTTCAAAGTGTCATCCCAGACTCAGAGTTCCCTGCAGGGTCAGCAGTGTCCTCATATCACAGCCCAGCTTCACCCTATACCAAACTTTGCTTTCCTTTTCTTGCCCTGCAGGTGCTGATCTCAAGAGCACTCCCTCAGAAGCTTCCTGCACAATACTCGGTCTCAGAGTTGGGTTCAGGAGAAATCCAGCCTCCAACATGTGATTGTTGGTTCACCCATAGTTTAAGAATTAAAATTGGGAGTCAGTACGAGCTCATGCTGCCATTACATAAAAGAGTAGATGTGTCTATAATCGTCTACCCCAACTGGGAAACATTTCCGGGAAGTCTGTGCGGAATCTCGCTGGCTGGCTTCAGCTTAGGGTAAGTGGGCTCGGAGACTACTTTTAGATGTGTAAACCCTGTCATGCCAGAAAAAGTAAGGCTCTACTTTTGAGCACAATAAATACTATAAAGGTCTTAGCTCTCCTTCAAATTATTTTTAGATAATGTGTTGTTTGTTTGTGATATGCTTGGTAGTATATCCCTGGGAGACAGAAGAATCAATCAATATTTCTATATAAAGAAAGTCAACTATTAATTTTAACTTTTTTATATTTTTATTTTTTTGAAACATTATGTGAATGTTAAGCAAACATATATGTTTATGAATATATATACACATATATACTATTTTTATTTTTTTAATATTTTTTGAAAATTTTTTAATTTTTATTTTTTTAATTTTTTTTATATTTTTATTTTATTTTTATTTTTTTTAAAAAAATTTTATTTTTATTTTTATATTTTTATTTTTATTTTGTTGCCCAGGCTAGAGTGCAGTAGTGTGATCACAGCTCACTGCAGCCTCAGCCTCCTTTCACCTCAGCCTCCTGAATAGCTGGGTCCACAGGTGCGTATCACCACACCCAGGTAATTTTGTCTGTGTGTGTATTTTTTTGTATAAACATGGTTTTGTCATGTGGGCCAGCCTAGTAAACTCAAATTTTTATCTCTTTCTATACCACAATTATTTCCTAAAGGTTTTCCATGTTTCTCCCTGCTTCTGGAGACCCTTCTAGAATATTCTGGGAGCTGATGTCCTCTGATCTGTTTTCTCCAGTAATACTCTCCCATGTTCTTTCTAATTTCCAGAAACATGTTGAAATATTCCATTTCCTGATGATGACCTCTTACTATACAATTCATTGTATTTAGCTTATATTTCTGTATTTTTATTTCAGTGAGCTCTACAAAAGGATTAGATGTGAAAAAGCACCCAGTCTTCCATCCTAAACTGAAACCACTCTCTCAATTTAAACTCAAATTACTGTACTTCAATGAGATTTCATATTTTTTTTCTGTAAACCGTATGGCATATATAGAATGTGGTGGCACTAGCACAATCCAGAAAATCAGGAGGCTTGAGTTTAAGCAGCATTGAGCCAAATCACTTCACTGGGTCTCTTTTTTCTTTGTCCAAAATGTTCATTCAAGGAAAATTATTTAAAATTTAGAGTATACTTTCAAATATATGTGATGATTCCACACTTAGATACAAAACTACGGTGAAAAGAATAAACAACAAAATCAAGCCTTAAGTTTTCATAACAACTGAAAACTAATATTCTGTTTCAGTGCTTATTGTGAACACCAGATTTGAATGCCATTCAGAGGCCTCCTAGAAGTATTTAGTTCTAACAGCTTTACTATGTAAATTGCGATTGGCCAGTTTTCTGGGGAAATCACTCCTGTGTGTTGGTCCTTTAAATTATCCCTGGAATTTGCTTTGCTTTGTGTGTCCATGAGCCAGTTATTAATGTGTCCCCAGGAACTTAAACTTTCTTTAACGGCATCTATTTTTTATTCACAAGTGAATTTATGCATTCACATATGATTTGGTGCAGAAGAGGGGCATTCCACAAGCTTCATTTGCTCTTGATTTGGGCACCTCAAATATGTTCTAGCCAGATTCCCTATTACATGGCAATTAAGCTTATTTTTATGAATATGAGTCATCTGCAATTTATTGAACATAACATGGAAACAAATTACTTTAAAAAATGAGCAAAATTGGATCACAGGTCAGATATGAATAGTCTTTATAGTCTTTCTGGGAACATTTTCGTCATTTAATAATTGAAATGTCTAGTATAGTTCTAGCCTTTTAAATGTTATTCATCTATATTGAATCTACAGGGGACAAACTGCGAAATTTCTGTTCCAGTATATTTGCTGCCAATATTAAAGCTTTAGATTTTTACTGTGAATAGGCAGGATTTCCACATAACTAGAAATAGACGGTGTTATAAAATTCCATCAACAGGAACTTGTTTATGAGCTGATAGGGACTAATAATGACCTCTTAACAGTGTGACAGCAATAAGCATTTTGGGCTCTCAAATTTCCTTCATAGGAACATCTTTGCATATTCATTTCAATTGAATGTGAGAATTACTTTTCTAAAACAGTCAAGTAGGAAATATGTAGAAACATTCAGTGCCTTCATTTTAAGGAAACTATGAAACACAGATAATCTGAAAATTGTAGAACTGAATGAGGACTTCTTGGTCATCTACTTCCAGATCTCCTATCAAAAGTCCATGATGGACACTCAAAATCATTTCTAACTTTGACATTTGAAAGTAAATTTTATGTCCAAATAGAATTTCATTTTTACAATTTATTTAGTTTCTTTAATTGTGCTGTTGATTGTGGAGCCAAAATTAGGTTTGGAAACTGGCTCCATAACTTAGTAAGTATGTGACCCTGGGTAAGGTCGTTATTCACACTGTGCTCAGTTTTCTCATCTCTAAAATAGAGATACTGATGACACCTACCTCACGGAGTTGATGTAGAAATTAAAAGACTTCTTACACATCAAGTACTCACAAAATGCTGATACATAGCATACAATAAGTGTTTGCTATAATAACAATAATTATTACTATCGTGGCAAATAAAGAGCGTATTTTTTTCATTTACTTCATATTTTCATTTATTAAATCACTTTGACTTTTTCATTTCAAAGTTAGTACTCTGATATCTGTAACTTTCAATGAAATCCTAGTAATTTCCAAATATTTAATCATGCTAATTTTATGCAAAATAATGTTCATTTAGTGAATTCTACATGTCAAAACTTACGTAAAACAATATGGGGACAGTAATGACAAATTTGGAGCTATCTACCCCCAGGGAGCTTATCAGTTAGACTGCTAGCCACATAGAGACAAATGGAGTATATGGACAGTTCTTTACATTCAGTATAGAGAAGAAAGGGGTAAAATTCCACTACATTGAATAGGAAAGAAAGGTGGCATTTGGGATGGAGCTTGAAGGATGTGAAAGATTTCAAGAGACAGAGAAAAAAGGAAGACCATTCATAAAGGATTAAAGAAATGAGAAAATGCGTAAAATAGAAAGCAACATTGTACTGAGGTGAAGGCATAGCATCTGGTGGTTTAATCAAAATTGTATTCAGAAATATTTAAGAGAGAAAAAGATCTCATGGTCACAAGATTAATTCTTATTATTTTAATGCAACCCATGTATGTAAATTATAAGACTAGTTTGTGCACTATCTGCTATAATTTATATACAATGATTAAATTAAACTTTTACAAATTAAACAAAATGAAAACTACAAAACTGGTAAAATTTCTATCAAGTATACAACTGCAATGTAAGAAATGGTGTTGCATGCTCTTGTAAAACACTCCTCAAAGTGTAAAAATTTAGAGCACAGGTCCTTCTGAATTTGTCCTATGTATTACCACATGCCTTGTGAAAACTCAGTACTTCTGTTATTCTTCTCTACCAAAACAACCTGGGCACCCTTGATCATAGAGCACACAGGGACATCATTTGGCAATCACTGATGCTATTACATTCTATACATATTAACCCAATTTCTCTTTTTTTAATGTTCTCATAACATTTAAAGTAGTCCTACTTGATGTCAATATAGTTGTAGCACAAATGCAAATAAAGCATGAACATAATACAATAATTGATCCTAAATATGATTACATATACATATATACAGAGGGAAAGGAAGTAGGAGCCCCAACGGCTGGGAGCTGGGAACTGGCCTAGCACCTACCGCTAGGCCATGGATTCTCTTATTAAACGTAAATGGTTTCACAGAATGCCGGTATCAGAAAAGGCTCTCTGTTACCATGGTGGAACAAGACAAAAACAAGACCCCTTCATAACCATAACTGAACACAGATAATACAAAATAAACACCAATTAAAAAAACACAAAAATGATCAATATGACCCTCTCACAACCAACATTAGTGACTGCTGGTTCCTCACCAGAGTTTTAGCTTCTCTCCGTTCCTCCTGCATCTCAGATAAAACTTATTAAGATACCAAATCACAGAATTGCCCCCACTTTCTGGAAGCACTCAATCCAAAGCTTCCCTAGATGCCACCCAAAATTCTGACACATGTCTAACCCTAACCCTCATCCTCCTAACATTCCCTTACCAGTTTCCATGTTGTGTGGTCTCACCTACTGCGAGAAATACCAATAAACAGAACTTTGTTCAGCAACAGATATGTTTGTTCCTGATGGTCTGTGACTATTGTCCATTGAACATGTCGATGGAGAGGTATATAGATAGGTTAGACAGATATACAATATACTTCCATATATTTACACATACATTTGTTTACATACAAAGATTTTAATTCTCTTAAAACTTTGAATAACAGAGGGCAAGAACATAAATACTTAAGAGATGTTAGTTTGACATCATGTCACTGATGGACTTAAAGATCAATGGACAGGCAACCCTTAAAGAGAAGGGGCAGAACTAAGTGTCAGAAAAGTTAGTGGTTTATTTACACTATTCATGCAAAGTTTGTTTCCCGATACTTTTCTGTATTTTCATTTCCATTTTAACTCTTCTTTTCTTTTTTAATAAGTCATTTCAACAGTTAGGCTACAGAATGCTTCCTACACAAAGTATTAAAGTCTTTTTTTAAAAAACTTTTTTAGTCTAATAAAGATGTGTTAGTATTTTATGGAAAATAGGATTTGTGTGATTTTTTTGGACAGGAAGCATACCACTATCTCAGTATGAAAAAGAAACGTAGACATAATCCTCTTTCATTTAAGAACACCAAAATAAGCACAGATCTTTGAAAGATGCTTGATTCATGCAAATCATAGATATTTTACCACCTATTACTCATAGGTAGTAAATGAATCCTGTTCCATACTTGATGATATAACAGTAGCAGTCCATTAACAATTCACATTCTACTGTAGAATATAATGACCCAGACCTTTTTTTTCAACTCTTTGCATTCATTGGTTATCATTCAGATTGTTACAAATTGTCTTAATTATTCCATGTATATTAATATTTTTGAAGCACTAAATTTGAAATTTAAAATCTGCTACTATATAAAATATCTAAGTAAAACTATAGGCCAGGAGAGAATGATGTTTAAAGTTCGTAGTTGTGTTAAGATAATCAATGTTAACAATTTGGAAAGTACATCGTACTTCTTAAAATGAGTTGGATTTCCAAGAGACCTACTAAGTGGTCAAAGTCTAAGTTCCAGAAAGTGGGATCCAGGACATGGGTAAGCACTCAGAAACAAGAGTCTGAAGATATATCATCAAACCCAAAATGTACATTTGTTAGAAAAAAAAAAAAGACAACACATTCTATTAGCCAAAAATCAGTGCAAAGACAAGATTCAATATTCTTACTTCAAACAGAATATGGATTGATGGTTACAAAGATTCAAGTGTCAGACAGTCAGTGAATTCAGATGAGCTTTTGTATGTCAGAGGTCTGGTATTGGACAATGGAGGCAATATTAAGAGTTCAAGGAGAGGAAGCATCTTATTAGCAAGATTGGCATGACAGTAACGATGCTAAACCAGAAATAGACTGGTTCTAGATATTTCATAGTCACATCTTGGTGTCTCAGTCAGAACAGCTTTCAAAGTCAGAGTTAGGGCTAAATCTATGTCTGGAGGATAAAAGTGGTCTTGAGTATGATAAACAGGGAGTACAGGGTCAGAGACAGGCACAGCTGTAAAACACAATGAGGAATTTTTATTAAAATAACTATTACAATCACACACACTTTGAATCTTCATTATAAAAGTATTCTGGCTCAGGTGGAAACAGCAAAGATTAATTTGTAATTATGTAATTCAGAAGTAGAGGATTTTACTCACATGTCTCTTAATTAAAATTACCAGTTTACCTGCCTGGCTTCATTTCAAAGTAAGTTGGTATATTATTAACTAAATACCACAGATTTTTCTCTGTCTCATATCTTCTAATAGCAGTGACACAAATTTGGAAAAGACTAATTAGCTGAGGCATTAACATATATCTCAGAAGAATAAACTTACCACTTCATTTTCTCAGCCATATGGCTGAGAGATCACACTTGGCATGACCTTTCCAGCGGCGAGGTCAGAATTTCATTTATAAATAGATAATTGGAAATGCATCCATCTGAGCTTCCATGGTGCTAAAGAACTTAAGTTTTTTAGAGAGCTTTTTAAAGACCAAAAGGATAAAAATTGTCTTCTCTCAACACCATATGAGCAGGCTTGGGGGATTCTGGAAATATTTCAGTAAAAATTACATGAAGTTATGTGTTTTTTGTGAGTGAGTGTATGTGTCTTTTTATTTATACTTCTAAATATGAAAACAAGTTGTAGAAAAATGAGTTGAAATATTTGTTTATAAATACCTTATCACAAATGAATTTTGCAAAAACTCAAGTGGTTTTTGAAACAATGAAAATATTTTCCCTTACTTTTGGATGTTCCAAGAATTTATCTACTTCCTTAGGTTTGCCCTCAATCAATGATTCTCAATCCTAGTCACATATTGTAATCACCTTGGAGATTCTATTAAAATGCTGATATTCTGATTTACTCTAATGATTTAGATTTAAAGAGACTAGGGTAAGACCCTGGTACTGTTATTTTTTCAGAAGCTCCTCACGTGATTGTAATGTGTGGTGAAGGTTGAAAACTAGTCTAAATGATAGGTGTGGTAAGCACAGAGATGTACTCCAATCCCAGATGTCCCTCTGAGGAAGGACTCTGTCCAGCTAAAAGAATTGAGATCAGCAGACAGCCTCGAGCTATTGGCTCCTTTAGATTTGCCTCAAGTCCTAAGAACCACCTTGCCTGAGGTTATGTCTTTCCACAACAACCCACCACAGTGACTGAGCAAAGTGACCATATAAAAGCCTTGCTGGCCGGGTGCGGTGGCTCAAGCCTGTAATCCCAGCACTTTGGGAGGCCGAGACGGGCGGATCATGAGGTCAGGAGATCGAGACCATCCTGGCTAACAGGGCGAAACCCCGTCTCTACTAAAAACTACAAAACAAAAAAAACTAGCCGGGGGAGGTGGCGGGCGCCTGTAGTCCCAGCTACTCAGGAGGCTGAGGCAGGAGAATGGCGTAAACCCGGGAGGCAGAGCTTGCAGTGAGCTGAGATCCGGCCACTGCACTCCAGCCCAGGCGACAGAGCGCGTCTCAAAAAAAAAAGCCTTGCTATAGGAGAAAAACAATGGAAGACACTCTGATGGGCGAAATTTGCTCCAGAGCTTACCTAGTTGACCAAGGTTTGTCAAATCTGTGTCAAAGTTTGACTTCTCCGTCTGCCCTATTCTGTTCCCTTCTCTTACCTTTCACAGAAGTCACAGCCATCTTACACCCCAAACTCCATCTCGGTCCCTGCTTCAGGAGAATCAGTCAGCGACAATACACTCACAGTATACTCACAACTGGTAGTGGAGACCTTTTTATCTACCTCTCATTTTTCCCTTAATGGTTAAACATGTGGGCTTCGAAATTAAAATGTCTGGATTCATATCCCACTTCTCTGCAACTTTGGTACTGGTTATGTACCTCCCTGTGCCTCACTTTTCTCATTTGTGAAATCTAGGTAATTATTATTCGTTTTCTGTAGGATAATTGAGAGAACTACAAAATATAATCTAAGCAAAGTACTTAACACAGTGTCAAGCACATATTAAATGCTTTGTAAATATTAGCCATTTGCTTGGGAGATTAATTCTATGTCAATTGGATGGGATTATTCTCAACCCTCTCTTAGATTCAGAGAAGGACATGTGACTCAAGTAAACCATTCAAAGTTTTCATCAGGGGTGGGATTTTTTTTTTTTAATGCTTGAAGTGTTTTTGTTTTGTTCTGTGTTTCATCTTCCATATGGTAGAATCTGTTCCTGGGGCAGGCCGAATAATAACCCCAAAGATACCTAAGTTTTCATCCCTGGAGCCTTTGGATGTTATCTTATATGACAAAAAGAACTTTGCATATGTGATTAAATTAAACATCTTGAATTAGAGATGTTATCCTGAATTGTCCAAGTAGGCCCTAAGTGCAATCACAAGTGGCCTCATAAGAGGGAGGTTGAGGGAGATAACTTGACTACAGAGAGAAAGAAGGCTATGTGACAATAGAAGCAGATCTGAGTGATGCACTCTGAAGATGGAGGAAGGGGCCACAAGCCAAGGAATGCCAGCAGATGCTAGAAAATTAAAAAGGCACAAATTGGAATCTCCCCTCAGAGGTTCCAAAAGGAACAAGCCCTACTAACACCTTCCCAGTGAAACTGATTGCACACTCTTCTGACCCACAGAACTGTGGGATAATACATTTGTGTTATTTTAAGGCATTAAATTTGTTATAGCAGCTATGAGAACCAATAAAATTTCTGACCATATAAACGTGATTCCCTTTTGAGAGAAGTTCATCATTGCCTGGAAATTGTTGGAAAGCAAGGCCCCACCTCCCTTCATGGATAGCAAGAGTCTTTATTCTGTGAACCAAATGCCTGAAATATTCAGAGGTCTTGATAGTATACTGAGAGACTTATATCAGCTAGCTTAAGCAGATATGAAGTTAATTGAAAGAACTATCAAGAAGTGCATAAAAATATGTTGGTAGGATTCAGCTCAACACAGGTAAATTCTGTCATATAAACTGATTTGTCTACCACCCAGGTAAGAACCTAATACACAGCAGCAGGGAACAAATTTGAACCTCTTATCTAAGAACAACCAGATGCCTGAGGACAGGCTCATGCCTTCAATACCGTCCACCTTCAAGGGAAACAACCTGCCATCACTAGAGGATAAATTGATTCTGATTTGTATTTTATCATTTTGAAGCCATACTAGTTGTAGCCTTATAGTTTGACTATTGTACCATCGTTTTATGCTAACAGCATTGCTTATGACTAGGAAATCATTGTACTTACAAAAGCAGTAAGTAGTTGGGATGGTATTCCAAAGAATCATTGACTTTAAGTGAGAATCAAATAAAATTAGCTGGCTTTATAGAAAAAAAGAATGACATGTGGAAGCCGCAATGAAAGTGCTAGCTTGTAGGGAACACTTTGCTCACCAAGGGTTGCATTCAACCAAAAGCTGGTAATTCCACTTCACTATATTGAGCCTGTTCCTCCAATGGGAGGACAAGCAGCAAGATTATATTGCAATAGAGTTATGGTTATTGACAATAAAATAGAAAACACATATTGCTACTTCACAATGGAAATTCAGAGATTTCTTGGATTTGATGCTCAGTAGTAACAACTGATGGAAAACTATGACAACCTTATAAAAGTAAGTTCACTGAGGGCCCCCAGATCACCTCACTTAACAAATAATTTAACTCCAAGCAACTCAGTTCTTAGCTCAAGTAAAAGGAATTGTGAAGTACATTGTAGAAAAGAATTTATACATGCCAGTTCTAACCCTCAGATAAAGAAATTAGGACTGTAACTTCTACCTACTTTTTCTTCCTTCTTTTATGTGTCATTTATGCATTTAAATACTTAAATTCATCTTCTCTCCATCTCTACTAAAAATGTAGACTATAATAGGTATTTGTCAATTTTTGAAACACAGCATCTGAAAGTATTTTCTATATGAATGGAATTCTCTTTATTTATTTTTAATTTAATTTTTTTTTTTGAGATAGAGTCTTGCTCTGTTGCCCTGGCTGGAGTACAGTGACACAATCTCGGCTCACTGCAAGCTCCGCCTCCCGGGTTCATGCCATTCTCCTGCCTCAGCCTCCTGAGTAGCTGGGATTACAGGCACCCGCCACCACGCCCGGCTAATTTTTTTGTATTTTTAGTAGAGACAGGGTTTCACCATGTTGGTCAGGCTAGTCTCAAACTCCCGACCTTGTGATCTGCCTGCCTCAGCCTCCCAAAGTGCTGAGATTACAGGCGTGAGCAACCGCGCCCGGCCCTCTCATTATTCAGACCTTGTTTAGAGGCAGAACCCACTCATTACAAAAGCAGAAGGGGGCACAGAAACTCCTTATCTGCTCTCTGGCAATTAAAACGCAAGCATAAGACCTACACTATTCTACTCTGATACTGCTATTCAGGAATACATAGAAAGCTTTGTGAGTTTAGTTCAGAAAACAAGAGTTACTTTGGACCAATTTTCTATTGTCCAACACTAGTAGTACCAACAGGAGGCAGTGCCTAGTGGCTTCAAAGCAGCTTCTTCATCCATCCTGTGCTGTGATTTGGGATTCTTAGCCTCTAAAACATATGCTGACTTTTCCTGCCCAGTTTCCTAGATCTCTTATTAATTTGGTGGACTATTGAATATTCATCTAATCATTTGTTTTTCTTATTTACATAAGTTATGGATTAAGCTTCCGTTTTGTAACCAAGAAGCTTGATTGATTCATACAATTGTATAATTTAGCAAGAGTAAATCTCAGGTTGGCAAAATGGCTACTTTTTGCCATTACGTCTGAGAAAGATTATGTCTGAGAAATGGGAGAAGAGTAACAGATAAAGAGAGTGAGAGCAAGCTAAAAACATTATGCCTCAGATCTCCCAGTGCCTGAAGCCATCTGCCAATGGATTTTTTAATTCAATTACATGAGCCAATAAATCCCTCTGTGCACACTCTACCTTTTTTTTTCACTTTTTTATTTTTTCTGCTTAGGCTACATACAGTTCCATTTCTGTCACCTCAAACTGTAAGAATCTTGAACAGTACACAGGTGTTTCTGGGAAGCATAGCACAAATTTTAGAGTTACAAGGACTCCATGTGTTGCCTGCAGCTTATAGACCAGGTCCTAAGTAACTATCCAAAAATAATCTCTCCCACCAGAAAAATGAGGAAAAGTTTGTTCCTGGTAATTTGAGTTTCCTATGTTAGGGTAAAAGGTGCTTATTTTTTCTCAGAATTATCAGAAACATGTCTGAGAAAATGAACTGAAGAAACACATCCAATTAAATGCCTCATCAGATCTAAGAGTCCAAGGTAAGTATCCAAAGCCAACATGAGTAAGACATGTGGGAAAAATAAGAATAAGAAAGTGTGGGCTCAAATGAAGAGGCTCAAACGTGAGTTTGTTGGTATCAATTCTGGAGCCAAGTTTTCCATTTCCCCCCACAAATGTTTTGCAAGGATGTTGAATGTCCCTGTAAAGGGACTGAGAGCTGGAGTAAAAAGTAAACCCACCACAAAAATGTTGATTCTCACTGACTCTTTACAAGTTGTTTTCCATCAAATTATTAAATAATTGACATTATTGGTAATTGTGTTGAAATCTCCTGCTAAGAAAGATTGGATTAAAAATTTAAATTCCACAATTCTCAGCAGCAAACATTCTAAATACCTCCAAACCTTTTGGCTCTCATCCATCATCTAGCTCTTCAATCCTCTTCCATGCAGACCTTTTTGCATTATGAATTTTCTTCTATATAGTGTTACTTCTTCCCTCTCCAGTTTTCTGTTTTATATTTCAGTCCTGCTCAGCAAAAGGATAGTCCACCCTACCAAAAAGAGGAAAAGGAAAAAGAAAGGAAGAGGAGTTAATAGTTTTTATTCTGTTACTTATATTTTGGGGGGAACTTGCTTATGTTGTCACTGAAATGTATCTATATATACACCATATACATATACATAAACAGCCTTTCCAAGGCTGGGCTGTAAATATTCACAAGGAATGGGCAATGTTTTGCACCTGGCTTTCATAAAACCATCCTTGTAGAGCAGACTGAGCTCCTGGAGCCAGGGTAAGGCGTTGGTCTGACTCGTGGCCAGTGGGACATTCCTAGACGTCTACAGAGAGGAAGTAATGTATTAATTCTTATATATCCCGCAACCTGTCACAGCACTTTGTGAATATAAAAATAACAATTTTTAATGAATGAAATTAGGAGGTATAGTACTTAGCAATTGGCAACTGTTTGAAAACTCAGGTATAGTTTTGCAATGAGGAGTAGACATATATACTAAAAATTTAATTATATTCTTACTTGATGATCATCTAATATTAAGCCCTTTTTTCTGGCTATCTTCTGATTTTATGACATTTATTAGGTGTTAACATGTTTTTAAGAAAAGAGGTATTTTTCATTCTTCATGAGATCATATTGAATTCCTTTGAACCTCTTACCAGTTGTCATGTACAGCCGTATGTCACATGTTTAGTCTTTTTATTGGCTGTCATAGTCAACTTTAATTGGATTTTGAACAAACGACATTTAAACTTGTGCTTTATTTATCCTGGCTGCCTGTAGCTAAGTTAAGGTTTTCAAGGGGTCAGAGCAGTGATTCTCAACTTGCAGCAATTTTGACTCTCAGGAGATATTTGTCAAAGTCTGTATACATTTTTGTTTTATGTTCACAACTAGGGACTGGGGTGCTACTGGCATCTGAGGTCAGGGATGCTGCTAAACATCCTACAATGCACAGGAAAGCCACTACAGCTAAGAATTAGCTAGTTGAAGGTGTGGACAATGCTGAGGTTCAGAGACCCTAGGTTAGGGTAAGGAAGGATGTACAATTGATGCACTGTTGTGATGAAAAATATTTCCTAGTGTAATGGTAAAAGTGATTAAGTATTCAACCTTTTCCTGTCTGTGTTCTCTCGACTCACTATACTAATTTCTATTTAGTTCCAAGATGGATTTTGGCATACTAATTCTAATTAACCAAGTATGACTGCATGTAATTAAAAAATTAGAAAGACACAGGCAGCTCCTAAGTAAAAATAAGGAGAATCTTCCTTCAGATACAAAAGATTAGATTTAACGCTTCAACTGATAGAGGGGGAAAGGTGGAGAGAGAGAACAGAGTGGGAGCACTTCTTAGAGAAGAGTATATTCTCTTTTTGTGATTAGGAAATAAAACTCATCTGCCTAACAAAATTAAATGATTCAAAGAATAAAACACATTACCAAAGTCAACAATTGTGACACCATGGTACAGTTCAATTCATCACTGTACCCTCTTAGATACTATGTATATATTTAAATATATATTTATTATGTTATATAAATATATATTATATAATATATTGCATAGATTTATTTATAATATATATTTATTATATATTATATAGAGTTATACATAACATATATAACATGTGTTTATATATATATATTTTTTGATACGGAGTTTTGCTCTTGTCTCCCAGGTTGGAGTGCAGTGGCACGATATTGGCTCGCTGCAACCTCCGCCTCCTGGGTTCAAGCGCTTCTCCTGCCTCAGCCTCCTCAGTAGCTGTATATATTTTTATTAAGCAGTATTGTCATACCAAGAACAGCATACCAACTAATGTTTTCCACACGTGTCCCTGTATCTAAACGCATATGGCCAGCATACAAAGAAGTCTGCTCTCTTACTATGAAAATGGATGGAAATTTAAACACACTGTTACATTCTAATTTTCCATTCTAGAATTAGCCCAGGCTGAATAATGTGGAAATAAGCATGTTATCAGCAAATGTATAGGCCCATAAGATAAATATGTTTTGCCACAATAAGAATCAATATGTCCGTATTCATCAAACAGCCAAATTAGTTTTATTAGACATTATTTCCATGCCTATAAATGTTTGAGGAATCGTAAGTGGTTTAAAGAATTTGCAAGGTAGCATACATGTTAAGGTCAAAGTATATGGTGCACTGTGTCCTTTCCAATTAAAGTATAAAGTTTGCTTTGAATACAGATATTATAAATTTGGAACCTCAGTTGCACACCACCAGATTTTAAAAAACAGATTTTGTTAATTCAATGCACTTATAGTCAAACATCTCATTGAGAGATGCCTTCTTAAAATCCTACACTTGTTTAGTCTTCAAATACCTATTACGATGAACCATGTGAAACTGCCATTTATCTAGGTCAAACTCTGTCCAATATCAACCATTTCATTGGTTTCATCTACACTTCGATGTCACTCTTAATCTCATTCTAATTCTGCTTTTGTCATTATATAATTTGATGTTAACACATAGGCTATTAATTATAAATAGGACTACTGTATATTCTTATATATTGGCCAGATATTTCCTTTTGCCATTATAAGTAGGAGATGAGTGGTGCTGAAGATTGTGATATGTAAGAAAAAGTGAGCAAAGGCCTATTATCTGTTTTGCAATTTGTGTAAGTAAATGCCTCTCTGAGCTACTACAATCTATTTTTCAGATGAGTTTATGATAAGCGACTGAAATTTATTATATCTAATTGAAAATTGGCTTACTCACACTCTTAAATTGTTTCTGAAGTGTATTATATTACTGTATTTTTATCTGCGTTTATTATAAAGTTTTAAAGGTATATTAATTTAGTTCTTTCTCTGAAGTCTATAGCATTTTATTCTTTATCTTCTACAGTGTATTTGATTTTCTAACTGTATCCTGTTTACTCAGTCACATAACATTTTCAACTCCTAGATTGCAAGTATTTGAGGATAGGAGGACATCCTTCAACACCAAATAACAAAACGCATAGGTGTCAAAACTAGTTTTAATTAATAAGAGAAGTGAAGGAATTTTTAAATATTAAAACTGTTTTTAATTAATAAAGAAATGAATGAATTAACTACTTTTAAAGACAAGAGACCTAAGGTTTTTACATCCTATTTGATATAGTTTGCATGTTTATCCCCTCCAAATCTCACGCTGAAAAGCAATCCCCAGTATTGAACATGGGGTCTTGTGGAAGTGTTTGGATCACAGAGGTGGTCCTTCATGAATGGCTTGGTGCCATCCCCATGGTAATAAGTGAGTTCTCACTTTGTTAGTTCACATGAGAGCTGATTGTTAAAAAGAGTTTGGGACTCCTCTCATCTCTCTCTTGCTTCCTGTCTCCCCATGTGACACACCAGGTCCCCTCTCTTCTGCTATGACTAAAAGCTTCCCAATGCCTCACCAGAAGCCAAGCAGATGTGAGTGCAATGCTTGTACAGCCTGCAGAATGATAAGGCAAATAAACCTCTTTTCTTTTCTTTTTTTTTTTTAGATAGAGTCTTGCTCTATCACCCAGGCTGGAGTGCAGTCGCGTGATCTTGGCTCACTGCCAGCTCCACCTCCTGGGTTCATGCCTCAGCCTCCCGAGTAGCTGGGACTGCAGGCGCCCGCCACCACACCCAGCTAATTTTTTGTGTGTTTTTAGTAGAGATGGGGTTTCACCATGTTAGCCAGGGTGGTCTCGATCTCCTGACCTTGTGATCCACCTACCTCGGCCTCCCAAAGTGCTGGGATTATGGGTGTGAGCCACCACACCCAGCCCAAATAAACCTCTTTTCTTTATAAATTATAATATGATGTGACCAGTCTTAGGTATTTCCTTATAGCAATGAAATATAGACTCACACATTATTCTTTGACACTCACTTAGGATTTTAACTCCTATGGACTTATTTATGGACTTATTATTTTGGAAAAAAGTAACGGACAAGAATGTAAAACAGCACTTCAGTATGTGTGATTTTTAAAGACTGCATTTATGATGGACAATACTGGGATATATTTAAAACTCGATAGAGAGAATGTTATATCAAGGGGAAGTTTTCTCACTCCCCCTCCCCACCTCACCCTCCCGCATTAAAATCCAAAAGAGCAGAGATGTTAAATTAAGAGAAAAGCTCTAAGGTAACCAAGTACAAAGTCAAGAATTTGTCCTTTGTGAATAAAAATGACTAGCTCTCCAGGAGATGTGTAAAAAGACTGCAGATTTATTGGTGGCTAACAAGCTGCATTTTGTCGTAAGTACAGAATCTCTTTTAAGTCATAATTCTCGTTGGATTTACAATGATTTTCCTGATGTCTAATAATTACCTGAAATTGAGAAAAAATTTATAGGAAAAAAATGAAAACTGTGAGTAATCCCATTACCCAACAACAAACACTGCTAACACATAGCTATAAATCCTTCTTATCTTTTTACTATGCAAACAAATACACAGATAGCTCTAAAAAATAGAGAAATACATGCAGAGAGAATGAGGGAGTTGGCAAGTGTGATTGCAGTAGAACCAAAATAAAAGACCAAGAGATGTTTCTTTTTTCCAAGATGGCAGATTAGAAGCTTTCACCATGACTCAGCCTGAAAATAGCAAGTTAGCGCGCAAAGAGCCATGCTGTGAGCCTTATTTCAAGAAGAAAAACGGGAATCCATCAGAACCATGAAAAACACCGAGGGAGGAGAATGTGGCAGTCGGCCCCCATGCTCTGTATCAGCATCTGACTGATAAAAGTGAGTGAAGCTCCAGTATGTGAGAAAGGGAGAAAGCATCCCTGTCTTCCTCACCTTCCCACTGGGGATCTGAGCAACCCAAGCCAAGAGAGAGCACTTTGCTTCTCCCGAGCCCTGGAGTTAACTTAGGGAAAAGGCTTGAAGATGCAGTGAGGGAAAGACACTGGGAAATGCTGCAGACATTCTCCTACACCCAGGGCTGAGAGCAGGACATCATTTTTAATCTGGGTACATACAAGGGCAGCCATTCTTTAGTGACCCAGCAGTGTGGCCACACAGGTGTTTCAGGCCCAGGCCAGAGACTGGAGTGCCTGCTCTAGGGCCAGGTACGGGCCTTCACAGGCAGAACTCTGGAAAGTCCCCTCATCAATAGGCACTGGAATTGTCTTCTTCCCTATCACAGGCCTGGGGAAGGAGGAGAGCTGCTACAGGTGGAGTTTTTCCTGGGCAGTGAAACTTACAGCCAAGGCCAGCCTGGCAACCAGGATTCGATCTGCATGTGCCATTTCTGGCTGCCGCTAATATCAAGGTGCAGCAGGGCTCTCTCTGCTCCATGTCCAGGGAGGCAAGCAGGCATCTGGAACTCCTGGTTGCCTGGACCAGCAGCCTGAACTGTCCCACCCTGCTGGACATAGATCTTGGTGTAGGAGGGCCTTCTTGGCTCCACACCCAAGCAGATCTCCAGGCATTTGGAGTGCCAATTCACCTGGTTCAAGAGCCTGCACTACCACAGTGCTTAGACATAGATTGGTGCAGCAGGGTCCTTTCTGCTCCACACACAGGCAGATTTCCTGGCATTGAGAGCACCCATTCACCTTATTCAGCAGCCTGAGCCACCCCACTCTTCCTGTGCAGAGATCCTGGTGTAGGAGGACCCTCTCTGCTACATGCCCAGGAAGATCTCCAGGTAGTCACAGAAACTGCCAGCTTGATCCAGAAGCCTGAGTTGCCCCACTCCTCCTGTGTAGGGATCCTGGTGCAGGGGGCCCTCGCTGCTCCATGCCCAGGCAGATCTCTAGGTGTTTGGAGCATCATTCACCTGGATCCGCAGTCTGACCCACCCCATTCTTTCTGTGCAGAGATTCTGGTACAAGGACATACTCTCTACTTCACACCCAAGAAGCTCACCAGGCATTCAGAGCACCCATTCATTAGCCTGAGCCATCTCAGCAGCCCAAGCCATCTCACCTTTCCTGAACATAGATTGTGGTGCAGCAAGACCCTCTCTGTTCCATGCAAAGCGAGATTTCCAGGAATTCGGGGCACTTGCTTCCTTGGTACAGCAGCCTGAGTTCACTCCACCCCTCCTATGCAGAAATGTTAGTGGAGGGGTGCTTGGTCTGCTCCATGCCCAGGCAGATCTCCAAAAGTCTGTAGCATCCACTCTTCTGGGCTATGAGTTTAGGCCACACCCCTATCCCCATGCAGAGAACTTGGAGCTAAGGAGGTTTCCCAACTCCACACCTAGCCACACCTTTGTGTGCCTAGTGACTACCCACTGTATTCTCCACTGGCACTGGTGCTTGTGCTTACCATCAGGGACCTGCTTAGTCTTATGCCACCATTCCCACCTCCCAGGGACTGAGCAGGGAACTCAGACAACTGTAAATTCTACAAATCATTAAATTGTCTGAAGCAACAGAGAGCTTCTGTCATTAAACAAAGATCAAGTACTTACCCTGCCATCTTGGCCTCAGACAGTTCTTACCTATAAGTGCTATCTGTGGATTGGTAGGATAAACTGCACAGTTTAGTATAAAACCTGCTGAAAAAAGTAATAGGGTAGTAGATGCAAAAAACAAAAGATCCTACCCAGCATTCTCTACAGTCACATCCCCTAAGTAGGGGTGAAAGAGAAATTGATATAAAATAATAATAAATAATAATAATAACATTATAAGAAAAGAAAGAAAAGATCCTACCCACACAAAAATAATTACAAAAATTAGAAGTGTCAGCAGCTCCAGAAGAGAAGAAGCCAGCACAAGAATTCTAGAACCATGAAAAATCTGAATCTAGTGACACCACTAAAGGATTTCACTAGTTGTCCACCAGTGGTCCTTAACCAAAATGGAAACTCAGAAATGACAGATAAAGAATTCAAAGCATGGATTACAAGGAAGCTTATTGAGATCCAAGACAGGGTTGAAAATCCACACAAAGAAACTTCTGTAGCAATACAGAAAATGAAGGAAGAGATAAACATCTTTAAAAGAAATAAATCTAAGCTTCTGAAATTGAAAAACTCACTGAAGGAATTTCAAAATATAATTTCGAGCTTTATCAATAGATTGTACCAAGCAGAAGAAAGAATTTAAGAGCTAGAAAAACAGTCTTTTCAACTAACCCTTTCTGACAAACATTTTTCTTAAAAAATTGAAAAAAATGAGCAAATACTTTAAAGAAATATTAGATTATGTAAAGCAACCAGGCTTATGGATTATTGTCATTCCTGAGAGAGAAGAAAAAGAAAACAATCTGGAATACATATTTGAGGAAATAATTCGAGAAAAATTTTCTAGTCATGCTTGACAGGTAGACATCCAGATATAAGAAATCCAGGGAACACCTGCAAGATATTATACAAAACAAACATCACCAAGTGATATAGTCACCAGATTGTGCAAGGTCAATGCTAAGAAAAAAATCTTAAGGCCAGAAGAGAAAAATGGGAAGATAACCTACAAAGGGAACCCCATCAGGCCAAGTGCAGACTTCACAAAAAAAAAAAACCTTATAAGCCAGAAGAAACTGGGGACCTATTTTCAGCCTTCTTAAAGAAAAGTAATTCTAGCCAAGAATTTCATGTCCCACCTAACTAAACTTCATAAGGGAAGGGAAAATAAAATATTTTCCCAACAAGCAAGCATTGTTACTACTAGATCAGCCTTAGAAGAGCTTCTAAAGGGAGTTCTCAACATGGAAACAAATAAATGATACCTGCTATCACAAGAACACACTTAAGTACGTAAACCACAAACTCTATAAAGCAAAAACACCGTAGAAACTACAAAGCAAACAGATAACAACTTCATGATAGCATCAAAACCTCACATGTCATTATTAAACTTGAGTGTAAATGGTCTAAATGTCCCATGTAAAAGGCACAAAGTGGCAGCATAAATTAAAAAACAAGAACCATCTATCTGCTGTCTTAAAGAGACCCATCTCACACGTAATGACATCCATAGGCTCAAACTAAAGGGATAGAGAAAGCTCTACCAGACAAATGGAAACAAATAAAACAGCAAGGATTACTATTCTTATATTAGAAAAAGAAAAAAAAAAACAGACTTTAAACTAACAACAGTAAAAAAGGACAAAGAAGGGCATTACATAACAATATAGGGTTGAATTCAACAAGAAGACTTAACTAACCTAAACATATACACGCCCAAAGTTGGAGTAACCAGATTCATAAAACAAGCACTACTATAACTACAAAAGATTTACGCAACTACACAATAACAGGGGTCTATTTCAACACCCCACTCACAGCATTAGACAAATCATCAAGGCAGAAGACTAACAAAGAAATTCTGTACTTGACAACCAATTGGACTTAATAGACATGATAGAATACCCATGAAGCACAGAATATGCATTTATCTCATCTGCACACAGAACAACATCAACAACATGCTCAGATATAAAGCAACTCTGAATAAATTATAAAAAATTCAAAATTGTACCAACAATACTCTTGGACAGCAATGGAACCAAAATGGGAATTAACATCAAGAAGATCCCTCAAAACCACATATGTACTTGTAAATTAAGCAACTTGCTCCTGAATGACTTTGTGTTGAACAATAAAATCAAGGCAGAAATCAAAAAATGCTTCAAATAAATGAAAACAGAGACACACATACCAAAGTCTCTGGAATGCAGCAAAAGCAGTGTTAAGCAGAAAGTTTATAGTGCTAAATGCCTACTAAAAAAGTTAGAAAGATCTCAAATGAATGATCTAACATTACATCTAGAGTAGCTACAAAAATAAGAACAAACTAACTCCAAAGCTAGGAGAAGAAAAGAAATAAGTAAATTTAGAACAGAAATTAAAACAACAACAACAACAACAACAACAAAACTAAGACCAAAATTCCATTTGAAGTATCAATGAAACCAAAAGGTGTTTGTTTAAAAGGAAGAAAAAATTAATAGACTGCTAGATTAACAAAGAAAAAAGATTCAATTAAGTACAATCAGAAACAATAAAGGTGATATTACAACCAATTCCACAGAAATACTAAGTAGTCTCAGAGACTATTTTTTTTTTTTTTTTTTTTTTTGAGACGGAGTCTTGCACTGTGTCACCCAGGCTGGAGTGCAGTGGCGCGATCTCGGCTCACTGCAAGCTCCGCCTCCCAGGCGCCCGCCACCACGCCCAGCTAGTTTTTTGTATTTTTAGTAGAGACGGGGTTTCACCATGTTAGCCAGGATGGTCTCGATCTCCTGACCTCGTGATCCGCCCGCCTCGGCCTCCCAAAGTGCTGGGATTACAGGCTTGAGCCACCGCGCCCGGCCAGAGTCTCAGAGACTATTATCAACATCTCTACATGCAGAGAGTAGAAAACTGAGAGGAAATGGAAAAATTTCTGAAAACACACAATTTCCCAAAATTTAATCAGGAAGAAATTGAAACACTGAACAGACCAATATAAAGTTCTTAAATTAAATAAGTCATTTTAAAAACTACCAAGCAAAAAAAGCCTGGAAAAGATGGATTCACAGCCAAATCCTATCAGATAAACAAAGAAGAGCCAGTACCATGAAATAGTTTCTGCTGACACTATTTCAAAAACATCAAGGATGAGGCACTCTTACCTAATCTATTATATGAAGCAAGTATTGCCTTGACACCAAAACTTGGCAAAGACACAACAGCCAAAAAGAAAATTACCAGCCAATATCTTTGATGAATATAGATGCAGAAACCCTCAATAAGATTCAACAGAATTCAACAGCACATAAAAAGTTAACTCATCATAATCAAGTACATTTTATTCCTGGGATGCAAGGTTGGTTCATCGTATAAAAATCAATAAATGTGATTCACCACACAAACAGAATTAAAAACAAAAAATCATTTGATCATCTCAGTAGACACAGAAAAAAATTTCATTAAAATCCTATATCCCTTCATAATAAAAATATTCAATAGACTGGGTATACATCAAAGGAACATACATCAAAATAATAAGAGCCATCTATAGCAAGCCCACAGCCAACATCATACTGAACAGGCAAAAACTGGAAACATTCACTTTGAGAACTGGAACAAGGCAAGGATGCCGACTGTCACTACTCCTATTTGACATAGCATTGGAAATGCTAGCTAGAGCAATCAGGCAGCAGAAAAAAAATGAAGGGCATCCAAACAGCAAAAGAAGTCAAACTATCTCTCTTCCCAGACAATAAGATTCTTTACTTAGAAATCTCTAAAGACTCCACCAAAATGCTCCGGAAACTGATAAATATCTCCAGCAAAGTTTCAGGATACTAAATCAATGTACAAAAATTAGTAGTATTTCTATACACCAATAACATTCAAGCTGAAAGCCAAATCAAGAATGCAATCACACTTACAATTGCAGCTAATAAATAAATAAAATAAAATACCTAGGAATACAGCTAATCAAGGAGGTAAAAGATATCTACAAAGAGAACTACAAAGAACTACTAAAAGAAATCATGGATGACACAAATGGAAAAGCATTTCATGCTTATGAATGAGAAGAACCAATATCATTAAAACAGCCATACTGTCCAAAGCAATCTATAGATTCAGTACTATTCCTATCAAACTACCAATGTCATTTTTCACAGAACTGGAAGAAAATTTTATTCTAAAATTCATAAGCAATCAAAAATAATCCAAATAGCCAAGGCAAGCCTAAGCAAAAAGTGGAAAGCCCCAGGCATCAAATTACTTGACTTCAAACTACATACCAGAGGTGTCCAATCTTTTGGCTTCCCTGGGCCACATTGGAAGAGTTGTCTTGGGCTACACATAAAATACACTAACACTAACAATAATTGAGGAGCTTAAAAAAAAATAAAATTTTAAAAATCTCGTATTTTAACAAAGTTAATGAATTTGTGTTGAGCTACATTTAAGGCCATCCTAGCCCGCATGCAGCCTGCAGGCCACAGGTTGGACAAGCTTGAACTACACTATGAGGCACAGTAAACAAAAGACCATTGTACTAGTACAAAAATAGACACACAGACAAATGGAACAGAATATAGAAGCCAGAAATAAAGCCATACATCTATATCCATCTAATCTTTGACCAAGGCAACAAAAACAAGCAAAAGAGAAATGACACCCTATTCACTAAATGGTGCTGGCATAACTGACTAGCCATATGCAGAAGGATAAAATGGCATACCTATTTTTCACCATACACAAAAATTAACTCCAGATGGATTAAAGATTTACATATAGGACCACTAACTATAAGAATCCTAGACGGAAACTTAGGAAACACCATTCTGGACATCAGCCTTGGGAAATAATTTATGACTAAGTCCTGAAAAGCAACTGCAACAAAAACAAAATTGACAAGTGGGACCTAATTAAACTAAATAACTTCTGTATAGCAAAGGAAACCATCAACAGAGTAAACAGACAACCCAAAGAATGGGAGAAAATATTCACAAACTGCATCTAATATAGGTCTAATATCCAGAATCTATAAGGAACTTAATTGAACAAGCAAAACACAAATAACCCCATTTAAAAATAGGCAAAAGACATGAACAGGCACTCCTCAAAAGAAGACATACAAGTGGCCAAAAAACAAAGAAAAAATTACTCCTCATCACTAGTCGTCAGAGAAATTCTAATCAAAACCATAATGAGATGCTATCTCACACCAGTCAGAATGACAATTATTAAAAAGTCAAAAAACAGTAGATGGTGGTGAGGCTGTGGAAAAAAAGGAAACACTTGTACACTATTGGTGGGAATATACATTAGTTCAACCTGTGTGGAAAGCAGTTTGGAGATTTCTCAAAGACTTGAAACTACCATTCAACCCAATGATCTCATTCAGTATACATCCAAAAGAAAGCAGGTTGTTCTACCAAAAAGACATGGGTACTAACATGTCCATTGCAGTACTATTCATGATAGCAAAGTCATGAAATCCACCTACATGACCATCCACCTACATGAATTGGACAAAGAAAATGTGGTACATATACACAATAGAATACCATGCTTCCATTAAGAAACAATGAAATCATGTCCTTTACAGCAACATAAATGTAGCTGGAGGCCATTATCCTAAGCAAATTTATGCAGAAACAGAAAACCAAATACTGCATGTTCTCAATTATAAAGGGAACTAAACATTGGGTACTTGTGGACATAAACATGGCAACAGTAGACACTGGGGACTACTAGATGGGTCAGGGAAGGCGGGAGGCTAGTGTTGAAAAACTGTTGGGTACTATGATCAGGACCTGGGTGTACCCTAAACCTCAGCATCAAGCAATATACTCAGGTAACAGACCTGCACATTTGCCTCCTGAATCTAAAATAAAATTTGAAATAGAAAAAATAAAGTGACACAAGAGCCAGCTGAAAGAGCTCTCAATGGTCAAAGCTGGAATGATTTGAACAACAAAATTAATAAAGTACTTTTGGGTTATGGCTGAAATAATAAAATAAATATTCATGATTTCACCTTCATATGAATAAATGATGGAATAAATAAATAAATGGGGGAGAAAAGATGACTCTCCCCTGCAGAAAAATTCCAAATCATTTCTGTAGCCACTCCCTCAAGGAGACGGATCTTCCATCCTTAAGTGTGGGCTGTGTATAGTGACTTCCTTCCAAAGAGGACAGTGTGCAAAGGAAGTAAAAGAGAAACTTTATGATAGAGAAACCTGACAAACACACCTCAGCCAGGTGACCAAGGTCAACATCAACAGTGATAAGTCCTGCTGATAGTGTGTGGCCTTGATAAAAAGTGATAAGAATGGCCCTTCACCTCTGTGGTCTTCCTCCCAAGAACCCAAAGTAACTCCAGTTATTAATGAGAAAAATGTTAGACAAATCCCAACTGAGGAACATTCTTTAAAAAATATCTGACCAGTGCACGTCAAAAATGTCAAAGTCATCAGACACAAGGTAAGTCTGAGAAACAGTCACAGCCACAGGGAGCCTAAGTGGATGTGGCATTTAAATGTAATGTGGTATCCTGAGTGAGATCCTGGAACAGATAAAGGGCATTAGGTAAAAACTGAGGAAATATGAATACAGTATGGACTTTTAATAATTTTAAAAAAGAGCAAGAATATAAGAAATTTTTACTGCAAAATCAGAATGGTCTCCTACCACAGGCCTATGTTATGCTTTTTCCATTTAACATCATACTTTAGGCATTCCTTTTGCTACTGAAATGTTTCTGAATGGTTTCAATATATTTCTTTCTATCCATATCTCATACTTGATTAGTCACTTTTTCACTGTTGAATGTCTAGATTGTTTCTAATTTTTTAATATTGCTTTTGTTACAGTGAATGCTTTATATAGAAAATTTTGTTTGCATTATAATTATTTACATTATAACGTTTCCAAAAGGCAGAGTAAATGGATTACAGCATAGAAACTCCTCCAAAGTTTGGATATGTATTACCAAGTTGTTTTCTTAAAAAAAAAAAAAAAAGAATGAAAGAAAGAAAAGAAAACCCCTGTGCTCATTTATGTTTCTAGAAGTAACATGACAATCTCACTGTGCCCTCACCAACAATGAATATTATTAGACCCTTAGAAACATGTGTTCTCAAAATAGAGAACTCACAAATAAGACGGCACAACTACAACCATTTGATCTTCAACAAACCAACAAAAACAAGCAATAGGGAAAAGATTCCCTATTTAATAGATGGTGCTGGGACAACTGGCTAGCCATATTCAGAAAAATGAAACTGGACCATTTCCTTATACTGTATACAAAAATTAACTCAAGATAGATTAAAGACTTAAATGTAAAACCTAAAACTACAAAAAACCTAGAAGAAAATCTAGGCAATTCCATTTAGGACATAGGCACGGACAGAGATTTCATACCAAAAAAAAAAATTGCAACAAAAGCAAAAATTGACAGATGGGATCTAATTAAATTGAAGAGCTTCTGCAGAATAAAAGAGCTATCATCAGAGTGAATGGACAACCTATAAAATGGGAGAAAAATTTTGCAACCTTTCAATCTGACAAACGCCTAATATCCACAGTCTACAAGGAGCTTAAACAAATTTACAAGAAAAAAACAATCCCATAAAAAAGTGGGCAAAGGACATGAGCAGACAGTTCTCAAATAAGATATTCATGCAGCCAACAAACATATGAAAAAAACTCAGCATCACTGATCATTAGGGAAATGCAAATCAAAACCACAATGAGATACCATCTCATGCCAGTCAGAATGGTGATTATTAAAAAGTTAAGAAACAAGAGATGCTGGCAAGGTTGTGAAGGAAAAGGAGCTTTTACACTGTTGGTAGGAGTGTAAATTAGTTCAGTCATTGTGGAAGACAGTGTAGTGATTCCTCAAAGATCTAGAACCAGAAATAAAATTTGACTCAGCAATCCCATTACTGTGTATATATCCAAAGGAATATTAATCATTCCATTATAAATATATATGCACATATATATTCATTGCAGCACTATTCACAATAACAAAGACATGGAATCAACCCAAATGCCCATCAGTGACAGACTGGATAAAGACAATGTAGTACATATACTCCATGGAATACTATGCAACCATAAAAAGGAATGAGATTATGTCCTTTGCAGGGACATGGATGGAGCTGGAAGCCTCTATCTTCAGCAAACTAACACAAGAACCAAAAACAAAACAGCACATGTTCTCACTCATAAGTGGGAGCTGAACGATGACAACACATGGACACATTGTGGGGAATAACACACACTGGGGCCTGTCAGAGGAGGGGCAAGTGGGGAAGGAGAGCATCAGGAAGACCAGCTAATGTAGGCTGGGCTTAATATCTAGGTGATGGGTTGATAGGTGCAGCAAACCACCATGGCACGTGTTTACCTATGTAACAAACCTGCACATCCTGCACATGTACCCTGGAATTTAAAATAAAAGTTGATGAAAAAATGAAAATATAAAGCCAGAGGCCAAGATATCCTAGTGTGTGTGTGTGTGTGTGTGTGTGTGTGTGTGTTCTAACATGATTTATGTAAAGACCTAGACCAAGGTTTTAGTAAGGTTAATGTCTTTGATTAGTGTTCAACACGTGTAAGGGCTACACTCTATCACCAGAATGGAAGAGGTAAACAGGATGCCTTCCCTACAGAACACCAGCATCACTTCACTGACTGTCCCATTGCTTCTCGGAAGTTATAATTTTCCACTGGATGCAGAACTTGTGTGTCTGTGTGTTTCTGTCTGTCATAAACTACACTTATGTCATATGTTTCTATATGGGAAAAGGTAGAGACAGAAAAAGTATTCTGACCATCACATTATGTATATTCATGCTATAAAGGTACAGTTGTTGAATTTTATGAATTATTAGATTACCTGAGGCAGATAAAGGTGGGGAGATAAGGCCAAAATATCTTTCCATCTTCTTCCTAGAAGGTAGTGCTGCTATTTTATGGAAAGGAAAATGAATGAGTGGGCCATCATTTGCATAATGCAATCTTTGAAAAGGTTACTTTTAATTTTCTATGCTGTGAATTTCAATATTTTGGATCTTCACAAGAACTCTAGTGGGAAACTTGAGATATTGCATATTGGCTGTCGATCAGCAGTACATTCAGCTACAAGTAAGAAGCCTCAGCTATAATGGCTTAAATAAAAACAGCTTTATTTTTCTCTTATAACAAGAAATCTACACGTAAGCAGTTGCTGACACTTGTTCAGCTGCTAAATAATATAAAGCAGAGTTTGGCAAACTGTATGCCATTTAACCAATGCCATTCATTTTAGGAAATAAAAGTTTTACTGGAACATAGACACATCTATTTATTTAAGTATTGTGTATTGATACTTTCACAAAAATACAACAGAATTGGTTATTTCTGGCAGAAATGGCATAGCACACAAAACATATTTATCTGTGTCTTCACAGAAAAAATTGTCATTTGCTGATACAAGGTATGAAATCTCTATAATCTCCTGACCTATCCTCCAAGGTTGCAAGATGGTAGCTATGGCCATCTCATGTTACTAGGGAGAAAAAAGCAGGGGAAAATAGTTATAACTAGCTGTATTTGGCCTCAATTTTCAAGAAAAGCCAAAGCCTTCCCAAAAGACGACCTCTATACTCATGTCATATTAGCCAAAACTGTGTCCCGTAGTACTCCTAGCTGTAGAAGAGGCCTCTAAAGTGAGCATCTATATTTCTAACCAATAATAAAGAAGTTGGGAATTCCTGTTGCCTTAGTCCATAGTCAATACTTATAATAGCCTGTTAATAATTTTAAACAACAAAATTGTAGGTTATTTCCGTTTGGTTTCTGCTCACTTGTTCTTCCTTCTCTAAGTAATTATATGGACAACACTATTAGCAAACAAAAAATACCTAAAATATTTTAAGTGTCAGGGATGATTACTACTGTTTTTCTTTTATTTTCTGGATCGTTAATAACTCATGTAGATGTATGTTTCTTTCTAAGTACGGTTAAAATCCTTGGCCATTTACATATAAGCAAATAAGACTAAAAAGTGGAAAGAAGAAGGCAGACCCACTAAGGATCCGAGGACCTCAGGAACTACACATCAGTGAGTTTTCTCAGTTTTTATTTTCCTTACCTTATATATCAGAAACTAAGTGTGAGAGAAACAGGCACCTAGAAATACCAACAGGCATAGACCAAAAAAAAAAAGAGTGTAAGGAAAGCTGACTCTATTCAAAGGACCAGAAAAGACGAAGCTTATATGATAGAGAACTTTATAACAGTATAACTGTTATATTCAGCTAAATATCACAGAAAAAACTGTAGTCACACACTATCCCTCCAGCAAAGACCACATGAAGAACCTAGACTCCCATTTCATAGATAGGAACTGAATGAAACTGAGATGCAAAATTCCATGCAAAAAGATCAGTGAAATTAAGACTTGGTTTCTCAAACAAGAGTGGTAGACTAATAGCTAGATTAACAAAGAAAGAAAAAGAGAAGTTTCAAATAAGTACAATCAGAAATGAGAAAGATGACATTTCAACTGAACTCACAGAAATTGAAAAGATCTTCAGAGATTACTATAAACAACTCTAAGCAAAATACTAGAAAATATAGAGGACATGGATAAATTCCTGGAAACAGCCTCCCAAGACTGCATAAAGAAGAGACTGAAACGCTGAATAGGCCTATATTGAGATCTGAAGTTGAATCAGAAATAAAATCCCTACAACCAAAACAAAGCCCTGGACCAGATGGATTCACTGCCAAATTGTACCATGTATTAGTCCACGTTCATGCTGCTGATTAAGACATACCCGAAACTGGGAAGAAAAAAAGGTCTAATTGATGTTACAGTTCCACGTGGCTGGGGAGGCCTCAAAATCATGGCAGGAGGTGAAAGGCACTTCTTACATGGCAGCAGAAAGAGAAAAATGAGGAGGAAGCAAAAGCAGAAACCTCTGATAAACCCTTCAGATCTCATGAGACTTACTCACTATCATGAGAATAGCATGGGAAAGACTGGCCCCCTGATTTAGTTACCTCTCCCTGGGTCCCTCCCACAACACATGGGAATTCTGGGTGATACAATTCAAGTTGAGATTTAGGTGGGGACACAGCCAAACCATATCATATCGTATGTATAAAGAACTAGTAAAAATCCTACTTAAACTATTCCAAAATATTGAGGAGAAGGGAATCCTCCCTAACTGATTCTATGAAGCCGGTCTCAGCCTGATACCAAAATCTGGCAGAGGCATGATGAACATAGGAAACTTTAGGCCAATATTCCTGATGAATATAGATGCAAAGATTCGTAAAGAATAGTACTAGCAAACTGAGCCCAGCAGCACATCCAAAAGTTAATTCAACATGATAAATTAGGCTTCATTCCTGGGATACAAGTTTGGTTTGACATATGCAAATCAGTAATTGTGATTCACCACACAAAATGAATTAAAAGCAAAAACCATATGATCATCTCAATAGATGCAGAAAAAGCTTTTGAGAAAATTCAACATCTTTTTATGATAAAAATCCTCAACAGAGTAGGAAGGCATCAAATGAATATATCTTAAAATAATAAGAGCCATCTATGACCAACCCACAGTCAACATCATACTGAATGGGCAAAAGCTGGAAGAATTTCCCTTGAGAACTGGAACAAGACAAGGATCCCACTCTCACCACTCCTATTCAACACATTTCTGGAAGTGCTTGCCAAAGCAATCAAGTAAGAGGGGAAAAAAAAAGGTATCCAAATAGGAAAATAAGAAGTCAAACTCTCTCTTCGCAGACAATAGGATTCTATACTTAAGAAATTCTAAAGACTCAGCAAAAAGCGATTGGAACTGATAAACTATTTCAGCAAGGTTTCAGGATACAAAATCAATGTACAAAAATCACTAGCATTTCTATACATCCATAATGTCCAAGCATAGAGTCAAATCAAGAACACATTTACAATAGCCATGAAGAAAATAAAATACCTAGGAATACAACTAACCAAGGATGTGAAAGATCTGTACAAGGAGAACTACAAAACACTGCTGAAAAAAATTTAAAATGACACAAATAACAGGATAACATTCCATGCTCATGGATTGGAAGAATTGATATTGCTAAAATGGCCATACTGCTCAAAGCAATGTGTAGAAGCAATGCTATTCCTATCAAACTACCAACATCATTCTTCAAAGAATTAGAAAAACACTATTCTAAATTTCTTATGGAATCAAACAAGAACCTGAATAGCCAGAGCAATCCTAAGCAAAAAGAATAAAGCTGAAGGCCTCACACCACTCACCTCCAAATTCTACTATAAGGCTACAGCAACCAAAACAGCATGTTATTAGTGCTGATTTTTGACAAAACTGCAAAACATTTCAGTGGAAGAAGGATATTCTTTTCCACAGCTGAGAGTGATGCAACTGGATATCCATAGCCAAAAACTAAATAAATATCAATCTAAACCACATACCTTATATAAAAAGTAACCCCAATGGATCATAGATCTAAATATTAAACATAAAATTATAAAACTTTTAGAAGAAAAAATGTAGGAGAAAATCTTCAGGATCTAGAAAATGTTTTTGAGCTTTACACCAAAAACATGATCCATAAAGAAGCAGCATTGGTAAATTCAACATCATCAAAATTAAAATATTCTGCTCTGTAAAAGACTCTGCTGAAAGAATTAAATGACAAGCTACAAACTGTGAGAAAACATTTACAAACCCTGTATTTGACAAAGGACTCATATCTAGAATATTAAATGATTATAAAACTCAACTGTAAAAACCAAACAAACAATGCAATTAGAAAATGAGCAGAAGATATAAAGAGAAATTTCCTGGAAAAGGGTCTATGGATGGCAAATAAGCACAGGAAAAAATATTCAACATCACTAACCATCAGAGAAATGCAAATGAAACCACAATGAGATATAACGACACGCCTATCAGAAAAGCTAAAATAAAAATCATGACAGTACAAAATTCTGGCAAGGATCCTGACAAATTGAATCTCTCCTACATTGTTTACAGGAATGTAAAATGGAAAAGTTAGGAAGTTTCTTTTTAAAACTAAGCATACACTTACCACATAACACCACAATCTCATTTTGGGCATTTATCCCAGAGAAATAAAAACTTATATCCACATAAAACCTGTACATGATTGTTCATAGCAGCTTTATTTGCAATAGCCAAAAGAGGGAAGTACAGCGTTGTGCAATGGGTAAGTGGTTAAACTGTGGTCCATCTATACCATGGGATAAAAAGAATGATCCATACTAAACAATAACAAAAATGAAAAGAATTATTGATACATGCAACCACTTGGATGGTTTTGAAGTGCATTAGACTGAGGGGGAAAGCCAGTCTCCAAGGGTCCCATACTCTATGATTTCATTTGAATAACATTCCCAAAATGATAAAATTGTAAATATAGAGGACAGATTAGGGGTTGCAGGACTTAGAGATAATTAGGAGAAAGGGGTAATGTAAGGAAGAAGGAGTGAGTTTAAAAGGGAATAGAATGGAGATATTTGTATTGATGGAATAGTTCTCAATCTTGATTGCAGTGGTCTGAAATCTGCACCTGTGATAAAAGACATAGAACTATGACTACACAATGATGAAAATTTCCTACTTTTGATATTGTTCTGTAGTTATGTAAAATGTAACCACCAAAGGAAACTGGGTAAAGGGTACAGGGAACCCCTCAGTACTAGCCTTACAACTTCTTTTGCTGTAATTATTTCAAAATAAAAACTTTAAAAAAAATAATGTAAGTCTCAATTGTTCCACGCCTTTTGCTATTTAATTAAACACCATACACTTCATGCTAAAAATTCTATGTCTGGATAAATAAAGCCCATAAGTAGAGTTTTCTGATTTTTTTCTGAATTAGAAAATGAGGACTTTAGAACAGGTCTTCAAGTGAAATCTAAGGAAAATCTTTCACTTTCACGGTCACAATGTTGATATAGTTAAAATGAAGGTTTTGATAATTAGAAATATAAAATGTTTAAAGGTAAGCCACTTAAACAAATATCTATGTGAATGTAGACCATATTAACTTATATAATGATGAGCCTGGAAATGTATGCTTAGCGTGGACATATTATATGCAATTAAACATCAGTGAAATGCATATGGATATTTTTGCGTGCCTACTTTACTTGTTCATAAATTCTTTATAACATTTCATTAAATTAAATTAAACCGCATAATAATTACCACTTACTATTTAATTCAACCTGCCAATAGGTAATTTTAAATGGTCAATATAGGTAGGTAGAAACTGCTAGCCTACTAGCACATGAATGCTAATTTGTGTAATCTTTTTAAATGGAAGGATTCCCAGAGGAGCCACAACAAGGATGCATAGGCTAATTTGGTCAACAAACCATACCTTGGACATCTAGAGACTAAATGATTTCTTAGTACCTTCCCACCCTAAAATGCTGGGAGAAAGACAGAGCAACATCAGGTGACATTTTTGTCCCAGAAGACAATAGAGAATAGCTTAATTACTGAGTAGAAATCTTCATAGTTGGATACAATTCTACTTGTCAGAGACTCTAAATTAGATTTTTTAATACTGTTGTCTGCAGTTACCTACAGATATAACTAATGCAAAATTAAAAATAGTATAGATTCAGAGAGCAGATTAAATTCAAGCATTTATTTCCACCATCTACCACAAATCCAATTGTAATACAAGAAGGATGTGTAGAAGAGAATAAATGTGTAACAACACTGGAAATGAGAGTGAGCCTTTAGCAAACATGATATTTTGATGACTATCTGGACAATAAGCAAATGCAATAACATTGACAAAACAGAGCAAAGAGAACCTGAAAAATATACAGACAAAAGCTGATGTGGAAGAGGGAGCCTCTGCTTTGGTGATGTTTTCAAATATTTTCATGTTTTCTTTGGTTTTATTGTTACAGTTAACTTTTTAACTTTTGCAGAATTTGTTTATGTGTAGAGATACATTTACTCTTTTCACAATTGCACAGGTAATTTGTCAGAGTCATTTATTGCATAGCATAGTCTACCTGACTTACATGGGTTCTTCCCAAAAGCAAACCTGGGACAGAGGTCATATATTTTCTTAAGAATGTGTTCTCAGGTGGCAGGAATGAGTGACAGGCATCAAAGAAGGACTGAAAGCCAATTCAAGCATTATCTAGCATGCCACCACTTCAGGTGACTAGTTACCCAGTGAGGGACATTCTGTGATACCTTATGATATGTGGCTCAGAACCATTCATCTGAGACACAAAAGAGAGCGGTATTAATCCATTCGTTCCCATACCTCTTCATGTGACATGTATCAGGGTCAAGTGGACACGTGGGATTATCAGAGAAGCCCCAGGGGAGGAAGCAAGAGATACTCAAATCACACTTGTGATGAGGAGCTAAAAGCAAGGAGGTCAGAGCCTGTGCAGAACTGTGTACCAGAGCAGGGCTGCAATCAGAGGTCAGGAGAAGAGGATGTAAGCTAAGACCCTAGTGGTGTCACGTATACATTACTTTGACTCCTGATTTGAAGTACTCACTTAACCATACAATAAATTTCCATATACGTATTAAGTTTCTTCCCAGAGTCTTCAGTATGTTTCACTGATCAATTTTATTAGTTCTATGCCATCAAACCCAGTTTTTTAAATTACAGTAGCTTTATAATGTAAGTTGATATCTGATAGAAACATATCTTTCATAATTGTATTTTTTCAAATATGTAATGGCTATTTTCTTAGCTTATATTATAGACACACTTAAGAATCACTTTATTAGAAAGCAAAATTATGTTAAGAGTTGGAATTGTATTGCTTTGAACTCAAAGATTCATTTGAGGAGATTTGAGAACATGAGCCAATTCCTGCAACAAATGTCTTTATATATCTATATCCTATTGGTTCTGTGTTCCTGGAGACTCCTATACAAGCAGTATGAAATTAAAAGACACTAATTTAAAGCTTACATATATATATTGTTGAAACTCAACAATAGCCATACGAATTGCTTAGAACTTAATCCAACAAGATCCCCCTCCCCACCCAAGGAGGAGTGTTTTATCACTGAGATTGCTAAAAAATTTCAGCAAATGGTGATAATAAGAAGACTGACTTTTAGTCTGTTTGGTTATTCTTTTATATTATCTACAAGTTAGCATCTCTTTGTTGCCTACATTGGGGACTGGTTCCTCTTTTTTCCCACTCTTGCTATGTCACTCGGTCACTGATACAAATTTAGGAGTTGACAAACTATAGACACTATTTAAATTCAGAGGAGTGACAGAGATTTTTCAAGGGGAAGCTTTATTAGTGATAACTAAAGGAACCCAGGATAGAATCCTGAGGATCTTTAAGTATAGTAGCAATGTAGAGGAAAGAAGAGATAAGTAGAAAGAAAAATGCAAAAGGAGTATGACAAATAGAAATACAATCTATAGGATGATCGCAGGGAAATGAAAGTGTTTTAGAACTAACAATTTTGTGAGTGATTTGCACAGCAGGGCTAGGTCTTTCATGTAACTTCAGGGCACTTAATCTGTGTGTGCTTGCTTAGTGTTATGTGTTTGTGAATTAAGGAAAAAGACTGAGTGGTTTTGAATGCCACTGTGTTTTGATGAATCAAAGAAATAAAACACTGTTAATTGGTCTTACAAATACCTTATGTATAAACAGTTGTAAGCATCAGTTCTCCAAGCTGAGCTTTTTCTTCTTACGTATTTTGATGCTGTTTAGAATTTAGCCTCATAAAGCTCTATTGGACTGAAACCAGGCTGTGAATGTTGATAATGAGTCTCTTTGAAAACACATGAACAATTACCAAGACTAACTTTGCTATACTTCTGACCCAGACATTAAGCTGAGGCTGACTTTGAGAGATCTGGGATGGCTTTCAGAAGCTTTATGTGTTTATCCACCTTTCCCCAAGGATCTTCACTCAGAGAGAACAGCTGCATCAAATTCCAGAAAACAAACTTCTAAACCACAAAACCACTAGGCACTGGATGAGTTGGGCCAACACACTATTTGAAAGAGAATTATAAATTCAGGCAGCATTGCTTTGGCACTATTCTATTCAAATTTGAAGCATGTTTTACGGTTATAATTAAGAGCACAATATGTGACCAAAGATCACATGTTCAATTTTTAGCAAATGTTGGCTCCTGCAACCTGGATCCATAAGGTTATATATTAAAGCAATGATGACACAGCAAATACAATGTTGCACTTTTTTTAGAGTGTAGACAGCTTGAGGAGTGAACTCTAAAGTTTACCTGGTTCCTTTTCTGTTTCTGCTAAAAATTTGTTAGACCCTTGTAGTAATTTTCATTTAAAGAAAATGACTCAATTCTTCCCTGTCTATGTACCCATGACTTTCCCCATAAACATTGTAGGAGCCTGGTACTCTAACTTTTGAGTTTAGCTATGTGACTTGATTTGGCCAACAGAATTTTAGCAAATGCAACATAAGCCAAGTGTTGAAAAGTACTTACATGACTCGGCTTTTCGACTCCTCTAAGATTTCCATGAGAACGTTCCTTGGCCAGTCTGCTAGATAATGAGAGAGACACATGGGACAGAGCCAAGTCACTACAGTCATTCCAGCTGAGACTATCTCTATTTGCCAGCAGTCAGTCAACCTTGACACTCATGAGCTACTCCAGCCAGAACAAGAGTGACTGCCTAGATGAGCCACAGCTTACTCCAGAGAAGTTTGCCAACTCAGGCCAGATCATCTAAACATCTCAGACCCATGAGGCAAATAAACATTTGTTGTGTGTTTCCCTGAAGTTTGTGGTTGAGTGTGACATGGCATTATTGTGGCATGAGATAACTGATACAGCTTTCTCATCTTTTCAACAGATTTCCAAGAGTCTTACGACTGTCTACAAGGTTAGTAGGAAGTAATAAAGATGTTGATATCCAGAAGAATCTAAAGACTCTTAAGTCAGAAAACTGACTTTGAATGCTAAATCTGCTACTTACTGGTTTTGTGACACATGGAAAATTATTTAAATTCTCTGCACTAGCCAAATGGGTAATTGTGAAGATTAAAATATATGTCATGTCAAACTTGCCGTGTGACCTTGGGCAAGTTACTTAATCACACTAATCTCAGTTTGTGTTAGTAAAATGAGGTTTACAATGGTGGTTACCCCTCTAGAGTAATTGTGACGATTAAAAAAGAAAATGAATACAAAGCATTTCACAGAAAGCTTTGTCAGTTAGAAAGTGAAATGTTAAAATTATTATTACATGTTAGAAAATTTTATTTGCACTATTAGTTACACTTCTAGTTTTGACAACAAAAGTGGGCATTATGGCTAAAACATCTCTCTGGTAAAATGCACTCATTACTAAAGCAGGCCTTCCGGATCCTGGGTGAATGAATCTGTGTCCTGTGCTTTCTTCTTTTAACACAAAGGAGTTATTTTATGACAAATTAGCTAATTTTCACCTTAGAAGGTGAAAAGGGAGTGAATTTTAAAATTCATGGAGGTTTATTTAAATGGAAATAGTGAAGAAAGGAGACAGGTAAAATATCACTGTTAGCTAGATGGGCCATGAAAATACCAAGCAGGAAGTTCCAATGGGTGGTCAGAACACTGTGGATAAGACCCAGGATAGAAAAAAAGTCCTGAGCATTAGGATGCTAAAGGGTGATGAGGTATGGAATTAAATAATCCCGGTGAGTTTTCCCAAAGGAAGTTTTAAAATTGATATTTCTGAAATTATGACTTTCTTTTATCCTGCATAAAATACGTGAAGTTGTGTAATGTAGAAGGCTCCAAAGTATCACATCCCTAGGTGGGCATCCCATGAGAAAGTAGATTGTTACTACAACTGACACAGGCTTTGTCCTCCAGAAAGTCTACTTGGTAGCAATTTTGGTTATTACAAAGATGAGTGTCCTAAATCACCTGTAACAGAGAAGGAAGAATAAGGAAATGTATAGGGTTCAGTGGAGGCAGTACAAGATAGGAAACCTTTCTAGAATAAAGGTGGAGGCCTAATGCGTAATTCAATAGCTCTAGGAGCTGAAGGCAAAACAGAATATAATGGTCAGTTAGCAATCAAATGATGGTGGCTAGCAGAGCTCTGATGGAGCATTAGAAACGTTTTCTCTATTTTTCTAGTCTGGAAATAATAAATCTCAGTATCTCAGGATTCTTCCATAAGTGTACAGCAATATAAGGAACAATGCCATTTGGAAAAAATAAATATTCAAGAGAACATCTTTTATACATCTGAAAGCGAGTCTGCGATACTTGAAGCCCTCCAGTAAATAGTGCCCCAGGAACCAGGACCTTCAAGATAAAAAATAGAAAAGAGACTATTGCTCTGGAGAACAGAGGGTGATGCCGAGTTAATATGCACACAAACAGGAACCTTCCAGAAGTAAAGACAAGGAGAATAACTAGGCTAATGAGGAAAATTCTGTGAACAAGAGAAGAACAAATTATAAGAAAAGTGTCACAGCAAGACAGATGATTTTTTAAAATATAGTCACCATTTTTCACAAGCTCCATTTAGTTCGTGAATTAAAAAGAACCTTAGTCTGTTGCTGCTGATCTGTGAGTTGGTGTGTCAGAATGATGCTATTCTCCCACCCCCAGATAGGGACATACCATCATCACCTAATCACATCGCTAAGAATGGACTTTCTGTATCTGCCTGTAGAGTCCCTCACTGAATGCGTCTAACTTTTCCTTAAATTTGATAGAGGGAGTAGTTTAATCAGAGAATCTAGAAACAAACAGTAAAGGGTCCTGAATCCTAAGCCTAGGGCTGCCAGTAGCCTGAACTGGGACATTTAACTTTTCCTTAGTGAAGGCAAAGAAGTTCAATTAAAGAGATGTTATTTGTTAGCAGGCTTCTGACCCAAAACATTGCTCTATAAAAATGTTGCAAAGCAAGAATCAAACACAGCAAAGAAAGTGACTTGAATAGAGCATAGAAGTTTCTCTTTATAAAGATATGGGCACCCCAGAAGTTACTCCTTACCTTCAACAACAAGGTGGCCCCAAAATTTTGATATGGGTCTTGATATTTAGGTGCCATAGAGCTAAATAAATACTGTCAGGCCGGGCGCAGTGGCTCACCCTGTAATCCCAGCACTTTGGGAGGCCAAGGCGGGTGGATCACCTGAGGTCAGGAGTTCGAGATCATCCTGACCAACATGGCAAAACCCTGTCTCTACTAAAAACCCAAAAATTAGCCAGGCATGGTGGCGCACGCCTGTAATCCCAGGTACTGAGGAGGCTGAGGCAGGAGAATTGCTTGAACCCGGGAGGTGTAGGTTGCAGTGAGTGGAGATTGTGCCATTGCACTCCAGCCTGGGCAGCAAGAGTGAACTCTGTCTCAAAAAAATAAACAATTAAAAATACTGTCAAATTTCCTTTATTCTAGAAGGACTATAATATGTAAACTGTCATTTTTTCTAGATCACATGCAAACATACTTTAACATGAAACTTTTTAATTAATTAATTCAACCAACAATAGAGTTTTAAGCATCTGCTATAAACCAGGTCTTACTGTAGGTCCTAGGGATACAGCAGGGAAATCAACCAAACACACAAAAAAGAAAATCTCAATTCTCTTTGAACTTGCATTGTAATGGGGGAACTAAGAATATATAAATATATACATAAATTTATTTTGTGTGTGTGTGTATGTACATATATTAGAAGTAGTAAGTGTTTTGGAGAAAAATAGAGAAGGATAGGAAGCCAAGTGTTGGAAGAAGTTTCCAGTTTTTTCAGGGTGAGTGTCATTGAGAGATGATTTTTGAGGAAAGATCTGTAAGAGGTGAGAGAATTGGCCCTTTCTAGGCAGAAGGAACAGCAAGGGGCTGTGAAGACCACAAGGCAGGCACATTACTGCTTATTACAAGAATAGCAAGGCAGCTGGTGTGGCGGAGTGGACTGGGTGACAGGAAGAGAGGTGGAAGATGAGTCAGGAAGCAAATGGGAAGCATGCTGGATTGAGGCTTTATCAGGCATGATAACATCTTTGGCTTTTAACTTCAATACATTAGGAAGGCATTCCGGGGTTTGATAAGGGGAACAACACAATATGACTTCAAAAGTATCTTCTGGCTGCTTGGTGAGTATAGACTGGGGGTGGCGGTGGCAAAGTTGTAATTAGAATGTTACTACAGTAACAGGTGAGATACGAGAGCAGAGTGGGCCAAGAGAGAGGCAGTGGCAATAGGGGTAAGGGATAACTTTCTGGATATATTTTGAAGGTAGAATTGTAAGTATTTGCAGACAGATTTGATCTGGGATGTGTCAACAAAAGAACACTCCAAGATGACTACAACACTATTGGCATGGAAAACTAGAAAGATGGCATTGCCATTAACTAAAATAGGAATCAAATAGGCAAGAACATGCTTGTTTGGTTGAGGCGAGAGGAGTGTGTAGATCAAGTGTTTGGTTTTGAAGAAGTTACCATTGGCATTCTTACCATATATTCAAAGTAAAAATCCAAGTAAGTGAGCAGATACAATGCCTATAAAGCCTGAAGTTTTGAGAAACATCAGGCTGCAACACTAAATACAGAAATCATAAGTTCAGCATAAATTAGTGTGTATAGGCATAAGATTGATGACATCCACATCCACAAAGCAAATGAATGAATCCAGGAAAGAAAAGAAGTCTGTGTACTGAGCCTTGGTCATTCTAATGGTAAGAGACTGGGAAGTGAAAAGTTACCCATCAGGGAAACTAAGGAGTGGTCAGTGAGGCCAAAGGAAAACGAGAGGAGTGTGGTGTCTTGGAAGCCAAGTGAAGAATGTATTTCAAGAAGAAAGCAATTAAGGAGATCAACTGAAAAATGCCCACCAAATTTAGCAATAGCAAGGCGTAGAATGTTGATAGGACGCTATTTTCTTAACCAAGTAAGAAATGCTATTGGTTGAAGAGGAAAGGGAGAAGGTGTTTGGGATTTGAGGAGACAAAAAGTGTGCAGTTGTCACCTAGGAAGAAGAAAGAAGGAAGAGAGACTGGGTGAGGGACGTATGGTGTGTTTCTGATTCCACAAGTCCACCTCTGTTAGCGATCAAGAATTTTAAGTGGAATTAGTCAGCCAAGGTGTATTTTTCTCTACAGACACAATGAGCAGTGGCAGGTAAGCACAGAGTAAGCAGAGAGTGGGACCTAACCAGGATTGAGGTAAAGCTTTGCTGGTCAGCGTTATGAGGAAATGAGAGAAGGCCAAAGGAACCAAATATACGTGCAAGAAACTGATCATGACTGATCATGACATTTAAACTGGGAAGAGAGAAATGAGGACATGAAGAAGGTGAAGGTAAGTGGGAATCAATGTATTTCAAGTTCCAATGATAGAAGAAAAATTGTTAAAGTGCAAGCACTAGTGGAAGTGAGCTGGAAAAAGAGGGGATTGTTGTGTGAGTATGGGATACTTAAAATCAAAATTATAGAGGACTCAAAGTTACTGCCAATGGCAAGATCTAGGGGGTGCTCATGAGTGGGAGAGGCTGAAGGAGGTTGTTGGACAAGATCATAGCAGAAAAGGAAGCCAAAATATTGAGAGCCCAGGATACTGGAAAGATAATCTACAGAGGTGTAAGATGGAAGATGCCGAGGACAGTGTTGGAGAGAGTCAACTCAGCAAGTACATCAAGGTCTTGAAATTTACGTATTTTTATTTTATTTTTTGGCATGCCTGAGAATTTTTTAAATGGTGTATGGGAATAGATCATCAAGGAGTACATAGTGTACTTTATTTGAATTGATTTATGGAAGAAGCTTTGAGTTAGTTTTGCATTCCTCATATTACTAAGCATTTGAATCTCTCTAGTGCTTCTCTGTGTGTGCTCTGGGCAGCATGTTTTATTTTATTGACCAAAATCTCATTTACAGTTCAATTAATGCAGTAGAGAAAACACGGTACATGCCAAGCCCTTCCATTCTTTATGATCTGCACTGTGATTCTGGCAAGCCAAAACCAATTAATTCAAAAGAAAGAGCAAAGACGAGATGAGATTTAGTTCATTCTTACTAAGAACTAGTAATTTCTTCTGCTCAAACATCTGTGGAAATATTGATACCAAAGCAGCTGTATCATACAGTTGATGATCTTTTGACATTTTACTCTCTATTACCTTTTTTGAGATTAGTGAAACATGCCAATCACAACATTTAAACTCAGACCTACACATAAACACATAGGGAGAGCACAGTTTTATCAGGGACATGTCACATTTTGTTCCCATAACTGAACAAAATGCTCTACTCTCTGTCCAGTTGTTATTATTTCCTTCCACAGTCAGCTGGGGAGCCATCCTGTTGCTAACAGGTAGATACACCTAAATCAATCATACTCCTAAAGTCAAGTACTAAAAATGTGTATGCAAAATAGGGTGGTTGATATTATCCTGCAATGTAGTATCCTCTGAGGATTGATCTTCTTTTTATTCTTACTTCCTTCACTGGAGATTATAATCTACTATCCACAATGTGCTATCCATTTTGGTACAAAATTTCTTGTCAAGAGACTGTTTAAAAATTGATATTGTAGAATGACTGATCTGCTATTTCTCTGCTAACAGCCATCTAAAATAAAAGGTTTCTTTGATTCTCTTCTATATAAAGGAAAAAGATACGATTTGGTATAAACAACAGTAATCTTTTATTAATGCATATCTGCTTAAAACAATACCAACATAAGCTGTGGATAAATAAATATGCCAAGGTGATATGTCCTTACACTTTAAAAGATGGTCTGGCATTCTAGAATATCTTACTTGCAGCAGTTTCTTTGTAATATAGATAGTATCACATAATTTTTTAATGACTTAAAAATAAATGGTAGTGCATCACATTCAGAGTAAAGTTGTAGGCTCTTTCTTTATTTCTTTTTTGTCAGAAACACGGGTTATCAAACATTCAGATAAACTTGTTGATAGAAGCCCATAAAATGCTTAAAAGGAATTGAGGTGGTCAAGAATACAAAAAAAGCAAAAAACAAAAAACACAACAACAGTATTGAGTTTTATTATATAATCCATAACAGTGAAAATTTGAACAAATATTAGAGGAAAATAAATTTTATTGAAAAGAGGGACTGGTAATAGTAGATAATATTTAAAGATGATAGAAGGAAGTGAACTGAAATATTAATTTAAAAATAGGGACAGTGTTTTTGCTTTTCTTTTTTCTTTTCTTTTTTTTTTTTTTTTTTTTGGAGCGGCATCTTGCTCTGTCACCCAGGCTGGAGTGCAGCCACATGATCTTGGCTCATTGCAACCTCTGCCTCCTGGATTCAGGAGATTCTCCTGCCTCAGCCTCCCAGGTAGCTGGGACTACAGGTGCGTGCCACCATGCCCAGCTAATTTAGTAGAGATGATTTCAACATGTTGGCCAGGCTGGTCTTGAACTCCTGACCTTAGGTGACCCACCCGCCTTGGCCTTCCAAAGTGTTGGGATTACAGGCGTGAGCCACCACACCTGGCCGTGTTTTTGCTTTTCTCCCCTGTACTTAGCATTGATTTACTTACATCTTGTGCTATCTGACAATTTTAATCAGCCTATGACCTAATTCTTAATTAGATAGAAAACTTCAGTTTTAGATATTTCTTTCTGTTTTGCCATTGTTATCCTCTCTTAAAGTACAAAACAACAGAAGGGGCATCCTAAATTCTTAGTAGTCTCAGTCGTCACGGTTTCCTAACCATCTTTTTACTTTCCCTAATTCAGAGCTTCATCACACTCTGCACTAGTGGATGTTTAATTCATGCAAGTTTGGCGAGGGTTATCTCATCTACAATTTGAATAATACATTCTCCTACAATTCAGATTTGAATTACTACTACCAATAATAATATTAAATTCAACATCTGGTGTATGGAGCCGAAAGGCTCAAACAAGGAACACATGAAAAACAAAAGTGTAAAGTAAAAGATCTTTACTGTTTCCTGAAATCTGTGCCAGGTCTAACGCTGGGTCAAATGCAGCTGCCAACCTCTCCTGCTTTTGAAGTTCTGCAGCACTTTATCTCTTCTCTCTTTTGGTGACAAACACTGTTCCATCTCACAACTCCCATAATGGGAGTAAAGTAAAAATGAAGAATCTTCATCGCCCTCCAAAACTCACTGTTTCCTTTGAACTCTATAGAAAGAGCTCCATGTGGAGCCCAGTTCTGTATAGGACCCTGTTAGTTAAAATCATAGTCAATAAAAAATACTGGCCATAGCTTTTCAAGCTTGCTATTGCATCCCACCATGACCTGTGAATTAGGTGAGGCTAGCAAGCAGCCACAAAATGCAAGAGGAAAAACATATTTTATCCTTGCACCAAAACCAATACTTACGTTCATTGTCTCTCAAAATGCTGCTTCTCTCCAAATAAGAGGCTGTTCTAGTTCCAAAAATGTATATATTCTGAGGAAGTCATTACATTTCTGATGTGGAGCATGGACTCCCTGATTTCGCTCCATGCTAAGAATTGCTGAAAATAAAATGAAACCCCAACCCCAAATCAAGGACCCTCTACACAGAGATGAAGAAGTATTTAAAATGGGTAGTCATGTGATGACTTCTTATTCAGATATGGAACCTCCAAATGTTAGTTGAGCATATTGGTCCCCAGAATAAAGACCAGATAGATCAGCCTTCACTGTGTGCATCTAAGTTCTGGCCAATGTAACATATACAGAAGTGGTGGCAAAACTTTCAGAAAGTGTCCTGCTGGCTGGTATACAGATGATATGACTAGAGCTACAATAGCATCTTGGACCACAAAATGCAAGTCAAACATTGAAAATGATGGAGAAATTAGATAGAAGAAATTCGGTTTTTGATGATAATGAAGGCTGTGAACCTCTTATTCAGACTATTACAAGAGAAAATTAAATTGTATGTTATTTCAGCCCCTCTCATATTATTTTTTTCTGTTATATTCTTTTTCCCATCACATGAAGATGAAACTAATCATAATTAATACATCAGAGAAGGCTAATGGTCTCAATTTATTAGAATTATTCAAAAACAATTATAAACTCCCTTTCACAGGTGTTCCTGTGAGATGATTTTAATATTACATGCATTTCAAGAAGCATACTAGCATTGGACAACGTAATTAATTCAAGTCATTTGCTCCCTCACCCATCCTCTGAACTCTATATTACTTTTAAGCTTTTAAGGTAATATTGTAATTATTACAAATGTTCATAGAATACCTGGTTCTCCATCCAGATACCTGATAGAGTTTCCCTTCTATGTTCTATGACCATTTGGAGTCAGGTGGCTGCCTAGTGTTTAGTGTGGCCAATGAAATGTGAACAGAAGTGACATATGTCACTCATGCGAGAAAGTTGTGAGAACCAATGTGAGATTCCAGAGGTCTCCTTTCTCCCAGGGGTGATTATAGACGGGCATCTCTGTCTTTCACTCCCTGAATGACTGTTACAAATACCCCTGCCTTCCCACAACAAACATGATGTGGAACAAGAAATAGCTGTTATTAAAACATTGATTGGGAGATAGGGTTTTTTTTCTGAAGTAAAACTTCGCTACCCTGACCGATATAGATAGCTCTCTGAGCAGTTATCACTACCCAAATCATCCCGCACATGACTTTATATCATGAGATAGAATATTTAACAACTTCCTAACATTTCAACCAACTGAAATATCAAAGTTCTTCCTTGCCCAAAGGCATTTCTCTCTCCACTGGACTCTCTGATGTATCCCATAAACATTATTAGGTCTCTTGCATCTTTCTCTCAATTTGTACCTTTCCAAGGTAGTACTTCAGTTATCCCTTTCATTCTGTTCCAAAAATCTATAAAAATAAATCTATACTACCTCCATCTCTTTATATCATTCATCATTTCCATTCACAATCACTCCTAAATCCTCTGCATTTTCTGTCCCCACTACTCAATTGAAAACGCTGTCTGTAGGATACAAATGACTTCATAGTCACCCAAATTAATTACTTAATCCTCCTGAACCATTTTGCCCCTCGGGCCCCTGATGACATTTCTCCGTAGCTTTAATGATGATACTCTGTCCTGGCGATCTCTCCTCCCTCTCTAACCATTTGTTTCCATCTTATTTCTTGGTGGCTTTTCTAACCTCAGCCACCACCAAGATTCTCCAATCAATCTCTTTTTCATTTGCTTTCTGTACATTTTTTTCTCTACATGAGCTTGTCAACCCCATAGTTTGTGAGCTAATGTCTCAAAATCTGAACCTACGTCCCCAAAATTCACTCAGCAGAGAGCTCTTATTTCTGTTATCTCAACCCAGTATACCAGAATCCTCAGGTATTATTGACTCCTCTTTCTCTCTAACCCACAACCAATCAGTTTCTTCAGTCCATTTCTTTCTCTGTATTATCACTGCCAACTCCTATCTTAAGATTTGTATCCTCTTTGTCCCTAACCCACAACCAATCATTTTCTTCAGTCCATTTCTTTCTCTTTCTGTCATTGCCAACTCCTATCTTAAGATTTGTATCATATCTTACTTGCTTTATGAAATAGCTTCTTCATTAAGCTCCTGCCAATCCCCCACTCAGGAGATCATATAAATTATCTCTTTCAACTCTTGACTTCATCACATTGTCACTACAAAATTAAGTATAAATTATCATTCCATTAAAAATTCCTCTAAGATTTACAAACCACTGCTCAACGAAATAAAAGAGGACACAAACAAATGGAAGAACGTTCCATGCTCATGGATAGGAAGAATCAATATCGTGAAAATGGCCATATTGCCCAAGGTAATTTATAGATTCAATGCCATCCCCATCAAGTTACCAATGACTTTCTTCACATAATTGGAAAAAACTAAAGTTCATATGGAACCAAAAAAGAGCCTGCATTGCCAAGACAATCCTAAACAAAAAGAACAAAGGTGGAGGCATCAGACTACCTGACTTCAAACTGTACTACAAGGCTACAGTAACCAAAACAGCATGGTACTGGTACCAAAACAGAGATGTGGACCAATGGAACAGAATAGAGCCCTCAGAAATAATACCACACATCTGCAACCATCTGATCTTTGACAAACCTAGCAAAAACAATAAATGGGGAAAGGATTCCCTATTTAATAAATGGTGCTGAGAAAACTGGCTAGCCATAAGTAGAAAGCTGAAACTGGATACCTTCCTTACACCTTATACAAAAATTAATTCAAGATGGATTAAAGACTTACATGTCAGACCTAAAACCATAGAAACCCTTGAAGAAAACCTAGGCAATATCATTCAGGACATAGGCATGGGCAAGGACTTCATGTCTAAAACACCAAAAGCAACAGCAACAAAAGCCAAAATTGACAACTGGGATCTAATTAAACTAAAGAGCTTCTGCACAGCAAAAGAAACTACCATCAGAGTGAACAGGCAACCTACAGAATGGGAGAAAATTTTTGCAATCTACCCATCTGACAAAGGGCTAATATCCAGAATCTACAAAGAACTTAAACAAATTTACAAGAAAAAACAAACAACCCCATCAAAAGGTGGGCAAAGGATATGAACAGACACTTCTCAAAGAAGACATTTATGCAACCAACAGACACATGAAAAAACACTCATCATCACTGACCATCAGAGAAATGCAAATCAAAACCACAATGAGATACCATCTCATACCAGTTAGAATGGCGATCATTAAAAAGTCAGGAAACAACAGGTGCTGGAGAGGATGTGGGGAAATAGGAACACTTTTTACACTGTTTGTGGGACTGTAAACTAGTTCAACCATTGTGGAACAGTGTGGCCATTCCTCAAGAATCTAGAACTAGAAATATCATTTGACCCAGCCATCCCATTACTGGGTATATACCCAAAGGATTATAAATCCTGCTGCTATAAAGACACATGCACATGTATGTTCATTGCGGCACTATTCACAATAGCAAAGACTTGGAACCAACCCAAATGTCCATCAATGATAGACTGGATTAAGAATATGTGGCACATATACATCACGGAATACTATGCAGCCATAAAAAAGGATGAGTTCATGTCTTTTGTAGGGACATGGATGAAGCTGGAAACCATCATTCTGGGCAAACTATCACAATGACAGAAAACTAAATACTGCATGTTCTCACTTATAGGTAGGAACTGAACAATGAGAACACTTGGACAGAGGGTAGGGAATACCACACACCAGGGCCTCTCATGGCTAGGGGGAGTGGGGAGGGATAGCATTAGGAGATATACCTAATGTAATTGATGAGTTAATGGTTACAGCACACCAACATGGCACATGTATACATATAGAATAAGCCTGCACATCATGCACATGTACCCTAGAACTTAAAGTATATACAAAATATGAATCTTTATGGAACTTAAGTTTACTTTAAGGTTCATTTGAAATAAATAACCTTAAAAAAAACAAACACTAAAACAATCTCATCCCCACTCACTCAACACATCCATAGATCTGTTCTGAGCACCAGCTCTGGTAGAACTATTACTAGCATTATTGGGGGGTCATAGAGATGAGTAAAGAGATGTCACAAACATATTAATTAATTCATTCGACAAACATCTATTGTCTCCTATGTGCTGGGAAAGGTGCTTAGGCACTTGGAATTCAAAGGTGAACAAGATATGGTCCCTGCTTTCCATGAGCTCACAGTGAAGACAGCAATATGGGAAACCATACGTGATAGCTCCACAGTATATAACTATTGAGAGTGTCTACAAGTTATTGGAAGCCCATTTTCCACTCTAGAGGAGTTCACAGCCCAGGCTTGGGTTCCCTATTCTACAAACATTCATAAGAGAAACTAGCTCAGAAGAGGGTAGCAGCCACAGATTCAGGTGTTTTGTTTTGTTGTTGTTCATTTGTTGTGAATTTTTTATTGAGGTGAAATTCACATAACACAAAATGAACCATTTTAAGTGTATAATTAAGTGGAATTTAGTACATTGCATGTTATGCAACTGTCACCTCTATCTAGTTCCAAAATGTTTTCATCATCCTAGAAGAAAACCTTTTACCCATCAAGTAAAACAGTCACTCCCCCTTCTACCCTCCCTTCAGCTTCTGGCCATCATGTTTTCTGTCTCTGTGGATTTGTCTATTGTGGATTATTTATATAAATGGAATCATACAGAAAAAAAAGTCCTCTAAATAATCTGATTATATAATTGTTTAGCTTTATTTCCTAGACTAACCAACTAGCTCTCTCTCAAAACCATAGATGACTCTGTGTGTTCCTCAACCCTTATCCTTTCCCAGGCCTCCGCCTTGTTCCATTTGTCTACTATATTTTATGTTTCTATTGCCCCAACTAGACCATGAATTACACTCTGTCTTATTAATCTTGATGTTACCAGCACCCAGAACAATGCCTGGTAATTGTTAGCCAGCAAAGATGTGTATTAATACTTTATACATAATCAACAAATATATAATTTATATGTAATTAACAAATATATATTTATATATACTTATATATATATATATAATCAGTTCTAAACTGTAAAAAAATCCTAACCTTGTATATTTTCTGGTAAAAAAAATCAACAGGTCTGTTATAGTTTGTCTGAACAACATTATTATTTTCCTTTTCAGTCAATCTCAGTGTAAAAACTAGTTTTCGCTCTTCATAAAAGCTCATGTTATCAAAAACAAATCTTTCATTTAAGTAGAAAGTACTTTATGATCTTTTATAAAAGAGGAAAGTTAGTGCTAAATTACTTAGAAACAGTTTCAGAATGCTATAAAGTAAAAACCATAATGAATAACTTGTTCATACTTTGTATGCTGAGACATTTTTGAGCAAATCTTAAAAGCAATGCATAGGGATTTAGTCATGAGACTTTCAGCAAGATTAATGGAAGCAATGCTCCTTAAATCCCCTGGCACAGCTTTGAAATTTTCCTACATGCCATCAGTGATATCTTTGTGACTTAAAATTTTGACTTTGGTTTCAGGTTGCAGATTTTAGGAAGCAATGAATGTGTACGATATTGACAACCTTGTGGCCTCAATTATATAATAACAGGATATCAGATTTTTATGATAACCTAAAGACTATTCTGTCTAATACATGAATTCTGTCTACAGAGCTAGTCAAGTAATCATGCTACCTCCATTTGAACACAAAAGTCATTGCCTCCTAAATGTCTATTTCATTTTAGACAAACCAGAGGCAAAGATTAAAGGAATGTAATTTATCATGATGAAAGATACGATTTTTTCTTTCTTTGCAGAAAGAAAATTTGATCATTGTATAGCTCTCAAATACCCCAATAAAACCTGAAGATTCTAATGATAATTGAGGGACAGTCATGAAAAAAGAGTCTTCATGTTTATTTATTGTGAGCTCATTAATGTTAGAATGTTCTTGAAAGTAGTATCTAGACACACCTGGCTAATCATGAGATAGTTCTTTCTCGGAAATACTCTTAAAATAGAACATTTGTGTGGGAGGCTGAGGCGGGCAGATCACGAGGTCAGGAGATTGAGACCATCCTGGCTAACACGATGAAACCCTGCCTCTGCTATAAATAAATAAATAAATAAATAAATAAATAAAAGCCAAGCATGGTGGTGGGTGCCTGTAGTCCCAGCTACTCGGGAGGCTGAGACAGGAGAATGGCGTGAACCTGGACGGCAGAGCTTGCAGTGAGCCGAGATCGCCTCATTTGCACTCCAGCCTGGGCGACAGAGGGAGACTCCCTCTCAAAAAAACAAAAAGAAAAAGAAAAAAAAGAAAAATAGAACATTTGTAAAAATCTCTCCCAAGAAGGAAAATTTTTATTCATTTGTGGTAGGGAGAGAAATATTTGGAAGGCCTAAGATTAAATTTAAACAAAAAATCATCTTTATTTTGAAGAGACAAAATGCCCTGGAGGCTTCTAGAACTAATTTTTTCCATTCAGGGATGTTCCTCTTCCCCAAAACAATCCTTCGATTTGATGAGACATTCCACAAACTCTTGCCAGTCCATCCAATTTAAATCTGCAGAGTGATCTAGCCATTATGGAAGGCTTAACAACTAGCATTATAAAATTCCACATTCTTCTACCCCCATAGAGAAGAGGTGAAATATGCCAATCTTTGAAAAAATATCTCTTTGTTATAATATGTATGGCATCATTTTTCTGTTGTCAAGATTATTTTAAGCAACTTCTATAACACTAAACTTCCATTAAATGTGCCACCAATTTAAGCCAAAAGGATGTCAACAGCAAACATATTTTCACATGAACTATAAGCTGTATCTCCATAGAGATCACCGTTTCTAATGCAGAATTCGGCCAGAGTGCCAACCTAAGAAAAAGAGAACGGAATCTGTTTCAAGATGAAAAGAGTTTTCATTTTCAAACAGACTTGGTTCTCTTTTTTTTAGGTTGGCACTCTGACCAAAAAGTTCAAAGTATAGCATGCTATAATCTAATCATTTAACACTTCAATTCATAAACTATGATTTTATGATTTTGCATTACTTTGTTTCCCCTGACACTAGGTAGTATCCTCATATCTTGAAGGTAGTCATACTCACTGGTCTAAATTATTTTAACTTGAAGTAGTCCTCTACATGGATGTCATTGTCAGTTAAATATGTAAAATGTTTAATAAAATCTTCATGGGGACAAAACAAGAATTTCTCATTGAAAGTGTGTGCTCTTGTGGGGAAAATTCTCCATAAAATCATAGACTGCGAACGTGTATTGAAAGATCTCTATGTTCTTTGGTTGCAAAAGGATAGTAAAATATATCTGAGAATAACACCCTCTGAGTTCTGTTGACCTGATAGGTCATGCAGATTTTCAAATAATACCACTGAAAGGACACAGGTGGTAAGGTAAAAGAGGATGCTTTCTGTAATTTTGGGAGTATTTAGAGGATGAGAGACAAGGAAAGGAGATGAAGGACAGGACAGAAAAACCCTTCCAAAGCATTTCTCCTAAAAAGTGGATGAAGAAAGAGAAAATATGTAGCTAGGAGATGTCAAAATAGAACCACAGTTGGATTCAGGTGCTTGCAAGGAAAAGCCTGCCTGTAACATTGGGAAGTGGATAGCTGAGGACAGAGAAATTTCACAACTCCAGAATGAAAGTAATTGAGAGTTGGCACATTTTTAGCCACTATTCTTTTAAAGTAGATTTTTATCCAGAGTCATGGAGGCCAAAATACATTTAAAAAGCTTTAACTCAAAAAGCCTTTGTTCTGATAATCAAAGCATAGACTGGCATTTGGGAGAAGTTGATACAAGGGTGGAAGGATTAAAAAAAAAAGATAAAATGGAATTTGAATTAAAAATTAATGTGTTTAATTTTGTTAATCTATGCCTACCTTAATTGGGTAAATTAAAAAAGAGAGAGAAATAAAGCCTCTAATTTGTTCCTCCTTGAAATATATATGGCTTTAGTCTTTGTTGTTGTTTTTGTTATGTAAGTATTCCCATTTGATTTAGCGTTCTCTAGAATGACAGATGGCTTTGTCTTGATGAACAGCTAAGCGAACTTGGAGAGAGTATTTTAGGCCCTCCAAAAAGAGTAGGTGGAGTTGCATTATTTGAATGTTGTTGATGTAGAATGGAAGCTGGACATTTGTCCCCTAGATTTATGTGGAAAACAACTGGCTTTCTTTCAGAACTAGCTTTTATGCTCTACTCTAGACAAATGGTTAAACTTGGAAGTTGTGATTACGCAGTATGTGATCTTAGACCATTTTGCCAAATGACCACATTCGGAAGAAATATACCTATTAAAACACAGGCAAGCTATTTTTCCATAATCTCAACATACTCAAGTAAACTTCATACGGTTTTAGCAAAACTGAAATACAGAAATTAAGAGAAAACTTCTAACACACATAATTACCTGTGTCCCAGATTATACTTGTAATTATATAACTGAGATCACACCGCTCTACCCTGAAAGAGAGACATTCCGCCTGAAACTTATCTAAACTCACTCCCCTGTATGCAAATTTCCTCCAGCCACCCTCCACGACAGGAAATTTGTCTAGTTTAGTCTAGATTTTAGCATTCTCAAATAAAAAGAAGCTCCTTTACCCATATTTCTGAGAGACAGTATTCTTCCTAGATTTGCACAAATGCCACCAGAATCTTTGATTTTATTGTCAGTCTGATTCAATTAGTTTAGGTATCAGTATACAACAGTATCTACAGTGAGTTCTTTAAATTGTGACATCACAAATATTGCAAAATAAAGTTTCAGCAAGAGTTTAACCCACACTCTTTTGAGAACCATGCATATTTGTTATGCCTACTTATATAGGATGAGCTATAATGAATAGACAGTGTCAGTTTTTGTAACTTCGTGTTCCTTTTGCCAATGGTAGAGAGTAAATGTTCAATTATGGGGCTAAGTTCTACACTAACCTGATGCTCCTCTGTGTATATAAATGTTACGTTTCTCCCATGGAGTCCACTCTTCTCTGAAATGCAAACTTTGCTTATCACTAACTACGTGCAAAAGTTGTTTGTAAGTACAAGAATAGATACCGCATTCATCTTTCTGTTGTTTAAATTGTGGGTTTCTTTGGTGGCTCTGTTTGCTGCATATGCTCTACATTGTTTGTAACTAAATTCATTTTATTTAGTGAAATGAGACCATCTTTTTTTAAGACAAAGAAACATTTTAAACATGGTGAGGAAAATGAAAATGAATTCCCATGTAGGGCATTATTCCCTTTGTATGACATATCCTTGGCTGAGGCAACTATTACGTTTTGACCCTTCTTTATTTTTAAAAATGCAATGATGTGAAAAGGTACAGCACATACCAATTGTTTTATCTCCTTCACACACACATCTGTGAGAATTCTTTTCACACCACTCCCACATATGTCACCTACGTTTTATGATTCCTTTGGGAGCTTATATACTTCTGGTGATTGCAGAGGTGTGCACTGGACCCTGGATGAGACAGCCTGAGTATTTGACTGGAAATTCTGCACATGGCACTGAATAACTCAATGTCTCCTTGGGTCCCCGCTTTGTATAATGGAGCATAAGAAAGCTATCAGATGCTGGGGCCATTGACTTAAAAAGTAGAGAAAAGGGATTTTTGATGAAAGGGAAGAATCAGACATTAGAATAATGTTTGCATTGTTTCAAATATTTAGCTTCATTCTTCTCCTTAAATTTGACATATCAATATTATCTCCCCTTTGCTAAAGCTGGTTTGAATTGGTTTAATGTTGCTAGCCAACAAAACAGCCCCAAGTAAAACTCTAGAATATAGCTCATGTGACCTTAAAAGTAGAGCATCTTGCTTCCAGGCAAATGGTCCCCAGCAGTGTGTTGAACTCAAACCAGCCTAGACCTCCTTTTCTCCTAATTGGGGAGACACAGAGGATTTTCAGTGAGCAAGATCCTGGGTATGTTGTCAGCCTCTGGATAAATATCATCACCCGGGGCTGAATTGTGCTGTCCACCAAGAGGCTGTAGCAGATGCCCAATGGTGCCATCAAGTCCAGTGCTTCACTTTCATGTTGACAGTGCTTAAAGAGTCCCAATTTACAGTCCTAATAAACATAGCCCAAGTCAGCTAAGTAAATTCTCGAAATGAGCCCTAGGCAATCAAAAGTAGGGCCTGGTGGAAAATATCCTGATCTAATAAATTTTTTAAAGAGGTATAGGTGGGAGGCACTGAATATTACAAGAAAGTTTTACTAACAAACACAGAACAATGCGTTCTAATCTCTTAATGCCAAATATTGTATAGATAACACCTGCCCAGTCTTCTCTACATTTTCAGTTGCTTCTGGTTGCCTAGTTGCAAGTTACTTGGTTGTCTACAGTACTATCCTATAAGCTTCTCTACTCTGAGAGGCTTAAGGTGAATCCTTGTTTTATAAGCAGGGCCCACGGCTAAATCTACTCAATCCCATGACTTGAGTAAATGAGAATCAATGCAATGTAAATTTACAACACACGCCATGAGGAGTTCAGATTGACTTACACATGGAAGGAATGCCTACATGATGTGGTTTTAGGTTGTGGTTACAATACTAATGCCCTCTCCAACTAACACCGTCATTCATTGATTTATATAGAAATCCCACCATTTTCTTAAAGCATTAATCTATTAAAATGAAAATTACTAAGATTAGACAACGCTATAAACTTTTCCTATAACTCATACCTTAATGTAAATGAATGATCTGAGTAAGTTTGAGGAGTGAAATGGGGATAGGACAAAGGGAACAATACCATGTACATGTAGCAGGCCTAGGAGAGAGAGGGGTAAAACAATAACAGAGAGACTGAACTTGCCAAAAGAAAATTCTTTCACTTGATGATTTTTACTTATTTTTTGCCTTGTTAGAGAGGATTCCTTTTATTATTATTATTATTATTATTATTATTATTAATTATACTTTAAGTTCTGGGATACATGTGCAGAACGTGCAGGTTTGTTACATAGGTATACATGTGCCATGGTGGTTTGCTGCACCCATCAATCCGTCATCTACATTACGTATTTCTCCTAATGCTATCCCTTCCCTAGACTCCAGTCCCCTGACAGGCCCCAGTGTGTGATGTTCCCCTCTCTGTGTCCATGTGATCTCATTGTTCAACTCCCACTTATGAGTGAGAACATGGCAATGTTTGGTTTTCTATTCCTGTGTTAGTTTGCTGAGAATGATAGAATGACGATTTCCAGTTTCACCCGTGTCCCTGCAAAGGACATGAACTCATCCTTTTCTATGGCTGCATAGTATTTCATGGCCTATATGTACCATATTTTCTTTATCCAGTCTATCACTGATGGACATTTGGGCTAGTTCCAAGTCTTTGGTATTGTGAATAGTGCTGCAATAAGCATTCGTGTACATGTGTCTTTATAGTAGAATGCTTTATAATCCTTTGGGTATATACCCAGTAATGGAATTGCTGGGTCAAATGGTATTTCTGATTCTAGATCCTTGAGGGATCACCACACTTTTAAAGACATGAACTGAGACTATGAGCAAAATTGTTTTTGTATATGCTATGGCAAAAGATGACAATAGTGTCTGGACTACTGGACACAGTTTCCCAAATGACTATTTTTGTATAGGTTTGATTAAATGAACAATTATTCCAATAAGTGTTAATTTATGCTTTGATAGTTACACCAATTATTCTTTTTTTCCCCCCTCCAGGTTGGAGTGCAGTGGCACAATCACGGCTGACTACAACCTCCCACTACCAGGCTCAAGTGATCCTCCCACCTTAGTCTCCCAAGTAGCTAGGACCACAGGTACACACCACCACACCCAGGTTATTTTTTGTCTTTTTGGTAGAGATGGGTTTTCACTATGTTAACCAGGCTGGTCTCAAAATCATGAGATCAAACAGTCTCCTCACCTCAGCCTCCCAGAGTGCTGAGGTTACAGAAGTGAGCCACCACACCTGGCCCCACAATTATTCTTTTATTGATAATAACACAATACAAAACCACCATATAAAAACTAACTTACTAAAATATAAGATCCTTCAGGACAGAAACCAAACAATAATTAATTTCTATGTCTTCTACAGTGCCTAGAATAGAATCTGGGAATTATCAGAAACACCAAACACTTCAATTATTGAAAATTATTTAAAATAAGGTACAAAGAAATCTAAAAAGCCTAGTTTCAATTAACCACATTTATATTTAGCCTTAGTTCTCCCTGATTACAGTTTTGGATTTTCTTTTTCCTAAGTCTTTTTTCCCTACTTTTTAACTATGGTAAAATATGCATAACACAAATGTACCATCTTAACCATTTTTAGTGTACAGTTCAGTGGTATTAATATATTCAAAATGTACAAACATCAGCTCCATTCACAGAACATTTTTCATCTTATAAAACTGAATCTCTATACTCATTGAAAGACAATGCCCCAGTCTCCTCTTCCCCCAGCACCTGGCAACCTCCATGCTACATTCTGTCACTCTGATTCTGACTACTAAGTACCTCTTATAAGTGGAATCATACATCATACAGTATCTGTAGTATCTGTCCTTTTGCAACTGGTTTTTTTCACCTGCCATAATGTCCTCAGGGTTTATCTATGTTGCAGCATATGTCAGAATTGTGTTACTTTTTAAAATATTTTAACTTTTATTTGAAGTTAAGGGGTACATGTGCAGGTTTGTTATATAGGGAAGCTCATGACTTGGGAGTTTGATGTATAGATTATTTCATCACCAAAGTACTAAGCATAGTACCTAACAGTTTTTTGTCTGTTTTTTGATTTTGTTTTGTTTTCTGAACCTCTCCTTCCTCCCAACCTCTACCTTCAAGAAGGCCCCAGTATCTGTTGTTCCCTTCTTTCTCTCCATGTGTTCTCATTATTTAGCTCCCACTTGTAAGTGAGAACATGCAATATTTCATTTTCTGTTCCTGTGTTAGTTTGCTAAAGATAATGTCCTCCAGCTCCACTCACGTTCCTGCAAAGGACATGATCTCATTCTTTTTCACATTAAATACCTGCATAGTATTCCATGGTATATATGTACCACGTTTTCTTTTTCCAGTGTATCACTGATGGAAGTTTAGATGGATTCCATGTCTTTGCTATTGTGAACAGTGTTGCAATGAACACACATCTGCATGTGCCTTTATGGTAGAAAGATTTCTATTCCCTAGCATATATACCTAATGGTGGAATTGCCAGGTCGAATGGTAGTTTTGTTTTTAGTCCTTTGAGGAAGTGCCACACTACTTTCCAAAATGGTTGAACTAATTTATGCTCCCACTAACAATGTATAAACATTCCCTTTTCTCCACAACCTTGGCAGTATGTGTTATTTTCTTGCTTTTTAATAATAGCCATTCTGATGGGTGTGAGATGGTATCTCATTGTGGCTTTGATTTGCATTTCTCTAATGATCGGTGAGATTAAGTTTTTTTTGATGTGCCTGTTGGCTGCATATGTCTTCTTTTGAAAAGTATCTGCTCATGCCCTTTGCCCACTTTTTAATGGAGTTGTTTTTGCTTATACATTTAACTTCCTTGTAAATTCTTGATATTAGACCTTTGTCAGATGTATAGTTAGTAAATATTTTATCCTATTTTATCAGTTGCCTATTTACTCTGTTGGCAATTTCTTTTGCTGTGCAGAAGCTCTTTAGTTTAATTAGATACCATGTGTCAATTTTCGCTTTCTTTGCAATTGCTTTTGACATTTTCATCATGTAATCTTTGTCAGTTCCTATGTCCAAATTGGTATTTTCTAGGTTGTCTTCCAGGGCTTTTATAGTCTTAAGTTTTACATTTATGTCTTTAATCCATCTTGAGCTGATTTTTTTGCATACAATACAAGGAAATGGTCAAGTTTCAGTCTCCTGCATGTAGCTGGCCAGTTATCCCAGCATCATTTATTGAATAAGGAATCTTTTCCCCCTTGCTTGTTTTTGTCCAATTTGTCAATTATCAGATGGTTGTAGGCGTGTGTCTTTATTTGTGAGCTCTTCATTCTGTTCCACTGGTCTATGTGTCTGGATTTTTACCAGTACCAAACACTTTTGGTTACTATGGCTTTGTAGTACAGTTTGAAGCCAGGCAATGTGATGCTTCCAGCTTTGTTCTTTTTGCTTAGAATTGCCTACCATGGCTATTCAGGCTCTTTTTTGGTTCCATATGAACTTTAGAACACTTTTTTTCTAATTCTGTGAAAAATAGTACTGTAATTTTATAGGAATATCATTGAATCTGTAAATTGCTTTAGGCAGTACGGCCATTTTCATATTGATTCTTCCTATCCAGGTGCATGGAATGTTCTTCCGTTTGATTGTGTCATCTGTGATTTCTTTGAGCAGTGTTTTATAATTATCATCATAGGGATCTTTTACCTCCCTAGTCATTTGTATTCTTAGATATTTTATTCTTTTTATGGTGATTGGGAGTGGGATTATATTTCTGATATGGCTCTCAGCTAGGGTGCTGTTAGTGTATAGAACTGCTAGTGTTTGTTTGTTTTTTGTTTTTTGTGTTTTTTTTTTACATTGATAATGTATCCTGAAACTTTGCTGAAGTCGCTTATCAGCTACAGGAGCTTTTGGGCTGAGACTTTGGGGTGTTCTAGATATAGAATTATGTTGTCTGCAAACAGGGATAGTTTGAATTCCTGTCTTCCTATTTTGGATTCCTTTTAAAAATTTCCTTCTCTTGTCTGATTTTGCTGGACTGGACTTCCAATATTATGTTGAATAGGAGTGGTGATAGTGGGCATCATTGTCTTGTTCCAGTTTTAAAGAGGAATGCTCTGGCTTTTGCCCATTCAGTGTGATGTTGGCTGTGGGTTTGTCACAAATGACTTTTATTATTTTGAAATATGTTTTTCAATGCTGAGCTTACTGAAGGTTATTAATATGAAGGGATATTGAATTGTATCAAAAGCCTTTCCTGCATATATTGAGATAATCATGTGGTTTTTGTCTTTAGTTCTGTTTATGTGATAAATCACATTTATTAATTTGCACATGTTGAGCCAACCTTGCATCCCAGGGATAAAGCCTACTTGACTATGAAGGATTAGCTTTTTGATGTGCTCCTGGACTTGGTTTGCTAGTATTTTGTTAAAGATTTTTACAAATATGTTCATCAAGGATATTGGCCTAAAATTTTCTTTTTTTGTTGTGTCTCTGCCAGATTTTGGTAACAGGATGATGCTAGCCCCATAGGATTAGTTTAGGATGAGTCTCTCCTCAATCTTTTGTAATAGCTTCTGGAGGAATGGTACCAGTTCTTTGTACTGATAGAATTTGGCTGAGAATCCATCAGGTCCTGGGCTTTTTTCGGTTGGTAGGCTATTCAGTTTCATAGGCTGATTCAATTTCACAGCTCATTATTGGTCTGTTCAGGGATTCCACTTCTTCCTGGTTGAGTGTTGGGAGGGTGTATTAGTCCAGGAATTTATTCATTTCTTCTAGATTTCCTGATTTGTGTGCACAGAGATGTTGATAGTAGTCTCTGATGGTTATTTCTATTTCTGTGGGATCAGTGTTAATATCCCCTTTGTCATTTCTCATTATGTTTATTTTCTTCTTTTTCAGTCTAGCTAGTAGTCTGTTTGTTTGTTTGTTTGTTTGTTTGTTTGTTTGTTTTGAGATGGAGTCTTGCTCTGTTGCTCAGGCTGAAGTGCAGTCACGCAATCTCAGCTCACTGCAAGCTCCACCTTCCTGGTTCATGCCATTCTCCTGCCTCAGCCTCCATCTTTTGTGTGATTATTTCTGTGTCTCTATTTCCTTCTGTTCAGCTCTGATTTTTGTTATTTCTTGTCTTCTACTAGCTTTTGGTTTAGTTTGCTCTTACTTCTCTTGTTCTTTTTGTTGTGATGTTAGATTGTTAAATTTAAGATCTTTCTAACTTTTTGATGCGGGTATTTAGTGCTATAAATTTCCCTCTTAACACTATATTAGCTGTGTCTATGAGGCTCTGTTATATTGTGTCTTTGTTCTCATTAGTTTCAAATAATTTCTGGATTTTTGTATAATATCATTATTTAGGCAAGAGTCGTTTAGGAGTAGCTCGTTTAATTTTTATGTAATTTTATAGTTTTGAGAATTTTTTTCTTGGCCTTAATTTCTATTTTTATTGTGCTGTGGTCCAAGAATGTGGTTGGTATCATTTCAGGTTTTTTTGAATTTGCTGAGAGTTGTCTTATGTATGATTGCTGGTTGACTTTAGAGTATGTAAGGTGGTGATGAAAGGATGTATATTCTGTTGTCTTTGAGTAGTTTTGTTGATGTCTACTGGGTCCATTTGATCAAGTGTTGAGTTCCTGTCCTATACCTCTGCTAATTTTCTGCCCTAGTGATTTGTCCAATAATGTCAGTGAGATGTTGAAGTCTCTCACTACTATTGTGTGGGAACCTAAGTCTCTTTGTAGTCCTCTAAGAATTTGCTTTATGAATCTGAGTGCTCCTATATGTTGGATGCATATAGATTTAGGATATTTCAGTGTTATTGCTGAATTGAACCATTTACCATTACATTATACCCTTCTTTGTCTTTTTTGATATTTGTTGGTTTAAAGTCTGTTTTGCTTGAAATTAGAATTGCAACTCCTGCTTTTTTCCACTTTCCATTGGCTTGTAAGATTTCTCTCCATCCCTTTATTTTGAGCCTACAGGTGTCACTACATATGAGATGGGTCTCTTGCATACAGCATATCATTGGTTCTTGGTTTGTTATCCAGCTTCCCATGCTGTGCCTTTTAATTTTGGCATTTAGCTCATTTACATTCAAAGTTAGTACTGATATGTGTGAATTTATCCTTTCAACATGATGTTTGCTGGTTATTATGCAGACTTGTTTGTGTGGTTGCTTTATAGTGTCACTGGTCTGTGTACTTAAATGTTTTTGTTGTGGCTGATAACAGTCTTTCATTACCATATCTTACTTTCTTTCAGGAGCTCACGTAAGGCAGGTCTAGTAGTAACAAATTCGCTCAGCATTTTCTTGTCTGAAAAGAATCTTATTCTCCTTTTCTTATGATTCTTAGTTTGGCTGCATATGGAACTATTTGTTGGAATCTCTTTTCTTTAAGAATCTTGAGTATAGGTCCCCAATATCTTCTGGCGTGTAGGGTTTCTGCTAGTGGGTTCACAGTCTGATGGGCTTCCCTTTGTATATGATCTTTCCTTTCTCTCTTTCTGCCTTTAACATTTTTTTTTCCATTTTTACCTTGGAGAATCTGATGATTATGTGCCTTGCAGATGATCTTTTTGTGAAGTATCTTGTGAGAGTTCTCTGAGTTTCCAGAATTTGAATGTTGGCCTCTCTAGCTAGGTTGGGAAGCTATTATAGACGAGATCCTGAAATATGTTTTCCAAGGTGTTTTCTTTCTCTCTGTCTCTTTAAGGGATACCAATGAGTAATAGATTTGGTCTCTTTATCTAATCCCATATGTCTTGGGGATTTTTTTTGTTCTTTTTTTCTTTTTTTTATTCTTGTCTGTCTTATTTCAGAAAGCCAGTCTTCAAGCTCTGATATTCTTTCCGCTGCTTGATCTATTCTGCTATTAACACTTGTGATTGTGTTATGAAATTCTTGTAGTGTGTTTTTCAGTTCTACCAGGTTAGGTATGTTTTTGTTTTTGTTTTTTTCTCTATGGGCTATTTTGTCTGTCAGCTCCTGTATCATTTTATTGTGATTTTTAGCTTCCTTGGATTGGGATTCAATGTTCTCCTGAATCTTGATTATTTTCATTCCCATCTATATTCTGAATTCTATTTCTGTCATTTCAGTCATCTCAGCCTAGGTAAGAACCCTTGTTGGAGAACTAATACAACAGTTTGGAGGAAAGAAAGCCTTCTGGGTTTTTTTAAGTTGCCATAGTTCTTGCACTGGTTCTATCTCATTTGTGTGGACTGATGTTTCCTCAGTCTTTGAAGGTGATACCTTTTGGACTGATTGTTTTGGTTTTTTTTATTCTTTAATGCCCTTGGGGGTTTGATTATGGTATAAAGTGCATTTGGTTGTCTGGCATTGATTCCAGTCTGCTCCTGGGTTTTGGAAGAGCTCCTTCTGATTACTGTCTCCATGTCCTCATTTTTTTTTGTTAGGTATTAGTATCCACAGTGCTCCCTCAAGCTGGGGCTGCAGTTGGTTGACAAGCTGTGTCCTTGCCAGGTCAGCTCTAATCTGCTATTTGTGTACTTCTTGGGGAAACAAGAGGTTTCATCTACCTACAGAGTTTTGGTGGAAGCAGGACTGTGAGGCTGAAAACTCTAGTGGGTTGAAAACTCCTCACAACAGGAAGTGGGGAGCAGGGGATTGCCAGCCCTGCCTTCCAGGTATTTCCAGGGCAACAGGAGGCTGCACTCCTTGGCAAATTCAGGAAGACAGAACCACTAGACTGGAAACTCTAGCAGGTGTTGCCTGCCTATCAATGGCAGTGGTGGGTAGGGTTATGCACCCTGCTGACTGGGTATTTCTTCGAACATCAGGAGGCTGTGATCTCCAGATGAGCTCACCCAGATGCAAGGTTGCTGGGCTAGCTAGAAACTCCAGCAGGTGTTGCACACCTCACTACAAATGGCAGGGTAGGGGGTGGGGTCTCATGCTCTGCCATCTGGGCATTTCCCACGATAACAGGAATCTGTACACTTTGGCTGAGTTCACACAGAAGCAAGGCTTCTGGGCTGGAAGCTCTAGCAGGCATTGCCCACCTACCAGAGGTGGGGGTGGATGGGGTCTCATGCTCTGTTGTACAGGTGTCTCCCATGACAACAGGAAGCTGTGCTCTTATGTTGAGCTAACACAACAGTGAAGCTGCTGGGCTAGAGGCTCTAGCAGGCATTGCCACTTGACCACCAGTGGCAAAGGCAGGTAGGGTCTAGTGCTCTGCTCTCTGGGTGTTTCCCATGACAACAGGAAGCTGCACCCTCCAGTTGAATTTACTCACAAGTGGGACCACTGGGCTGAAGGCTCCAGCAAACATTGCTCATTTGGCTACCAGTGACAGGAGTAGGAGGGGTGGCCAGCCATATTTAGCCTGAAGCAGGACTGCTGGCACTGAGCCCTGGCCAGCAAGTGGTGGTAGAGCAATGTTAGTGCTCTCAGGCACCACAACTGTGGCCTCTGTTGGGACTATGGTGCTGGTGCAGGTCTTCTCCAGGACCCAAGCCTTGTAGAGGTCACCTTGGACTTGGGAGTTACCCCCAAAAAACATCTGGGTGGATCTTTGCCTCAGTCTAGAAGCATGATGGGGTTGTGTGGGAGAGCCAGAGTGATTCTCCCATTCCCAGTCTTGCACAAGTCCCTGTGGAGAGCATGAATCTCCCTGGGGGTTCTCACTCACTCACCCTGTTTTGCAACAGTTCTCCTGGCTTTGAGCTGAGCCCAGACAGGCTGGTGCCCAGCTTCAATCCTCTCTGTCCTCTGTGTTTCCTTGCTACCTTGATGTATCCTAATGTGGTTTATCAGATGATCGGCCTGCAGAGTCTGTGTTCTCTAGCCCTTGTTTCCTCTCCAGAATAGCAGCTCACATAAACTACTCGTAGTCCATCATGTTGGCCCCGCCCTCCATTCCTTTCTAAGACTGAATAAAATTTCATTGCATGTATATGCCACATTTTGTTTCAATAGATAATTTGGTACTTTCCAGGCTTTACCCATTATGAATAATGCTTTGTGAACTTGGATGTACAAATACCTCTTTGAGACCTTGCTTTCAATTATTTTGAATTATACATCCAGAGTGGGGTTGCTGGATCATGTGGTAATTCTATTTTTAACTTTTTGAGAAATTGCCATACTATTTCCATAATGGCTGTACCATTTTGCATTCCCATCAATGATATACAAGAATTCCAATAACTCCACATCCTCACCAACATTTACTATTATTATTTTAATAGTAGCCATCCTAATGGGTGGGATGGTATTTCATTTAGTTTCAATTTGTGTTCTAATGATTAGTATTGTCAAGTACCTTTTCATGTACTTATTGACTATTTGTATATCTTCTTTGAAAAACTATCTATTCAAGTATTTTACTTATTTTTTGAATCTAGTCTAGTTGTTGTTTGTTTTTGAATTTTAGGAATGATCAATATATTCTGGATATCCTTTGTCAAATATACAATTTGCAAATATTTTCTCACATTATATGGATTTCTTTTTCACTCTGTTGATCTTCCCTTTTAATGCAAAATTTTAAAATTTTTTCATGAAGTTTAATTTGTCTATGTTTTCTTTTGTTGCCTGTCTTTTGGGCATTATTTCTAAAAATGTCTCTGCCAAATAGAATGTCAGGAAGATGTTGCCCTATGTTTATTTCTAATAATATTATAGTTTTGATCTTTGATTCATTTTGAGTTAATTTTTGTACGTTAGGCAAGAGTCCGACTTCATTCTTTGGCTATCCAGTTTTCCCATAACTATTTGTTGAAAAGATTGCTCTTTCTTCCATTGAAGAGTCTTGGCAACATTTTCAAAACTCATTTGACCACATATGTCAGGGTTTATTCCTGGACTCTTTACTCTATTCCATTGGCCTATATACTTGTCTTTATGCCAGTATCACATTGTTTTTATTACTATAGCTATGTAATACACATATATACTTGTCTTTATGCCAGTACTACATTGTTTTTATTGCTATGGCTATGTCATAAGTTTTGAAATCAGGCAGTTGAGTCCTCCATGCTTGTTCTTGTTCAAGATTGTTTTAGCTATTCAGTATTTGTTGAAATTCCATATGAATTTCAGGATGAAATTCATTTCTATTTTCAGAATTTCTATTTCAGAATTTCTATTTCTATTTCTGAATTTTAAAAAAACCATTGGGGATTTAATAAGGATTGCACTGAATTCTTTACATTGCTTTGGGTAGTATTGACAATTTAACAATATTAAGTCTTATAATTCATAAATATGGGATGTATTTCCTTTTCATCCATTTATATTTACATTAATTTAATTCAACAATGTTTTGTAGTTTTCTTTTCCTTTTTTTTCTTTTTTGAGATGGAGTCTTGCTCTGTCACCAGGCTGGAGTGCAGTGGTGCCATCTCGGCTCACTGCAATCTCTGTTTTCCAGGTTCAAGTGATTCTCCTGCCTCAGCCTCCAGAGTAGCTGGGATTACAGGGACATGCCACCACACCCAGCTAATTTTTTCTTTTCTTTTTTTTTTTTTTTTTTTGTATTTTTAGTAGAGACGCAGTTTCACCGTGTTGGCCAGGATGGTCTCGATCTCCTGACCTCGTGATTCACTCACCTCGGCCTCCTAAAGTGCTGGGATTACAGGTGTAAGTCACTGCACCTGGCCTGTTGTGTAATTTTCATTGTACACATCTTTTGCATACTTAATTCATAGATATTTCATTCCTTTTGATGTTATTGCAAATGGAATTGCTTTCATTTTGTAATTTCCTTTTCAGATTGTTCCTTGTTCATGTACATAAAATGCAACTAATTTTTCTGTGTTGACTTTGTATCTTGCTACGTTGATGAATTCAATTATTAGTTCTTACTAAGAAGTTTTTTGTGGAATCTTTAGAATTTTCTACAGTTAAAAGTACAGAGATCAGATATCTGTGGACAGAGATAATCGTATTTTTATTTTCCAGTTCTGATGACTTTTATTTCTTTTTCTGCCTAATTGCTCTAGCTAGAAATTTCAGTACTATGAATAGAAGTGATGAAAGTGGGCATCTTTGCCTTGTTCCTAATCTTAGAGAAAAAGATTTAATCTTTCATCACAGAGTTTGTTAGTCACTGTGAGTTTTTCATATATGGATTTTATTATGTTGAGATAGTTTCTATCTACTCCTAGTTTATTAAGTCTTTTTATCATAAAAGGCTGTTTAATTTTATCAAATGTTTTTTCTTTATCACTTGAGAAGATCATGTGCGGGGGGTTCCCTTTCATTCTGATAATGTGCATATTACTGTTTTGTCCATCTGAACATACAGCTGAAGTCACCCCAAAAGTGCCAGCAGGGAAGTTCCAAAAAGGGACCACTTCAAACTGTTCTGAGATGGGGTCAGTTGATATTCTAAAGAAAAAAGCACTAAACACCAGGATGATCAGTTCAAAGCATTTATTAGGGGAACTTACATACAAAGTGAGGCAGCATTCCTGACATCAGACAGCAAAAACAGATATTCCACCTAGGTATGTCTGCAACAGACATACCTAACTTAAACTCCTAAAACTCCTTTATCTGTTTAAGGAGTTTATACGAAGGTTTAAAGAATTTGACTCAGGGCCAGAACTAGGTTCCACATGTTCAGCAACACAGTTGATCATTCAGAGCTTTTGAGCAACAACCTAAACAGCTTCATTAACGCCTACAAAAGTTCAAGGTACCAGCTTGGTTTCAAGCCTGCAGGGGAAAACATGCACCTGGCTGAGTCACAACATCAAGGCACTTTAAGTTTCTTAGTAAGGAAAAATAAAGAAAGCAGGAGACCCTACGATTGTGTTGACTGATTTTTACATGTTGAACCATCCTTACATTCCCAGAACAAATCCAGTTTGGTCATGGTGTATAATGCTTTTAATAGGCTACTGATTTCAGTTTGCTAGTATTTTCTTGAGGATATTTATATCACTGTTCAAAAAGATTTTGATCTGTAGTTATGGTCGAGTTTTTTTGTTTTATTTTGTTTTGTTTTCTGTAGTGTCTTTGTCTGGCTTTGGCATCAGAGTAATGCTGGTCTTATGGAATGAGTTTGGAAGGGTTCCCACCTCTTTCATCTTTTTGGAAAAGTTAAAATATTACTTCTTTTCAAAATGTTGGGTAGAATTAGCCAGTGAAGGTATCAGTTGCATGACTTTTCTTCCTTGCAAGATTTTTTTATTTAACTCAATCTCCTTACTAGTTGTAAGTATCTTCAGATTTGCTATTGTTTTCTTTCTTGTGATTTAGTCTTGGTAGGTTTTTTGTTTGTAGGAATTTGTCCATTTTATTCAATTTGTTGATATATAATTGTTCATAGTACTTGTATTAGTCAGTTTTCACATTGCTATAAAGAAATAACTGAGACTGGGAGAAAAAAGGTTTAATTATCTCACAGTTCTACAGGCTGTCCAAGAAGCATGGTGGCATCTGCTTCTGGCTAGGCCTCTGAGAAGTTACAATCAGGGTGGAAGGCACAGGGGAGTGAGCTGTCTCACACGGTAAGACCAAGAGCAAGAGGCAGGGGAGGTGTTGCATACTTTTACACAACCAGATCTTATGAGGACTCACTCACTATTGTGAGGACAGTACCAAGAAGGAAGTCTGCCCACATGATCAAATCATCTCCAACGAGGCTCCACCTCCAGCTTTGGGGATTATAATTTGACATGAGATTTGGGTGGGGCCACAGATTCAAACAGTATCAGTACTCTCTTATAATTCTTTTACTTTGGTAAAATCAGCAGTTAATGTTCAAATTTTTATTTCTGATTTTTTCTTTTTTTTTCTTTTTTTTTTTTTTTTTTGAGATGGAGTCTCACTCTGTCACCCACACTGGAATGCAGTGGCGTGATCTCAGCTCATTGCAAGCTCTGCCTCCTGGGTTCACACCATTCTCCTGCCTCAGCCTCCCGAGTAGCTGGGACTACAGGCACCCACCACCAAACCCGGCTAATTTTTTGTATTTTCAATAGAGACAGGATTTCACCATGTTAGCCAGGATGGTCTCGATCTCGTGACTTCATGATGCGCCCGCCTTGGCCTCCCAAAGTGCTGGGGTTACAGGTGTGAGCCACTGCACCTGGCCTATTTCTGATTTTATTAACTTGAGTACTCTCTCTTTTTTCTTAGTCCATGAAACTAAAGGTTTGTCAATTTTGTGAGATTTTTTGAAGAACTTTTAGTTTCATGTATTTTTTCCATATTTTTCTGTTCTCTATTTCATTGATCTCTGCTTCATTATTGTTATTGTTATTATTTCCTTTGTTCATCTAGCTTTGGGTTTAGTTTGTTCTTTTTCTAGTTCCTAAAGATTTAAAGTTAGGTCTTTCAATGTAATTATTTACACTATGAATTTTTCCCTTAGCATTGTTTTTACTGTGTCCCATAAACTTTAGTATGTTGTGTTTCTATATTTATTCATCTCTAAGTGTTTTGATTTCTCTTATTATTTCTTCTCTCACCTTTGGTGGTTTGACTATCTTGTTTAACTTCTATAATTTTGTGTATTTTATAATTTTATTTCTTTTCTCTCTAATCTCATCCTGTTATGGTTGGAGAAGATACTTTGTATAATATCTCTATTTTTTTTTTATTGAGACTTCATCTGTGGCCTAATATGTAGTTTAGGCTAGAAAATATTCCATATGTACTTGAGAATATTGTGTATGCTGTTCTCATTTGGGAGAATGTTCTGTAGATGTCTGTTAAATCTAATCGGTTTATTGTGTTGTTTAAGTCCTTTATTCCTTACTTATCTTCTGTCTGGTTGTTGTATCCATTATTGAGAGTGGACGTATTAGTCCATTCTCATGCTGCTTTGAAGAAATACCTGAGACTGGGTAATTTATAAAGAGAAGAGGATTAACTGACTCACTTCTTCATGGCTGGGGAGGCCCCAGGAAACTTACAATCATGGCAGAAGGCACCTCTTCACAGGCGGGCAGCAGGAGAGAAAATGAGTGCCAAGTGAAGGGGGAAGCACCTTATAAAACCATCAGATCTCATGAGAATTCACTCACTATCACAAGAGCAGCATGGGGAAAACTGCCCCCATGATTCAATTATATCCACCTGGTCCTGCCCTTGACATGTGGGGATTATAATTCAAGGTGAGATTTGGGTGGGGACACAGAGCCAAACTGTATCAGTGGGGTATTGAACTCTCCAATTGCTATTGTAGAACAGTTATTTCTCCCTTTAATTCTGATATATAGCTACCCCTGCTCTCTTTTGGTTACTATTTGCATGAAACTTTTTTCCATCCTTTCACTTTCAATCTGTGTCTGTATCTAATGTGAGTCTCTTTTCAAAAGCATATAGCTGGATCATGTTTCTTCATCCTGACAACCACTGTCTTTTCATTGACAGTTTAATCCATTTCCATTTAAAGTACTTACAGATAAGAAGTGACATACTTCTGGCATTATGCTATTTGATTCCTTCATGCCTTACAGTTTTTTGCTTCTAATTTCCTGCTTTACTCTTTGTGTTTAGTTGATTTTTTTGTAGTGAAATGTTTACCTTCCTTTTTCATTGCCTTTTGTATGTATTCTGTCATTATTTTCTTTGTGGTTACCATGAGGCTTAAATCTAATATCCTAAAGTCATAACACTGTAATATGAATTTATTCCAGCTTAACTTCAATAACACAAAAACTATGCCCCTTTACCAGCAGTGTTCCCAGGCTTTTTGGTTGTTGATGTCACAAAATTACATCTTCATGTGTTTTGTGCCACAAATCATAAACAAATCATTAATTTAAATACATTAGTCCCTTAAATTATGTAGAAAAATGTGGACTTAAAACCAAAGTTACAATAATATTACCTTTCAAACTCATAATTTTTAAGTATTAGTTTTTAAATCATGTAGAAAAAAATCAAGTTACAAATCATTGTTACGATAATATTAGCTTTTGTAATTGTCTATGTATTTATCTTTATTTAGATCTTCATTTATTCGTATAGCTTTAAGTTATTGTTTACTGTCCTCTGATATCACCATGCAGGACTTGCTTGAGCATTTCTTGACAGATCTAGTGATAACAATCTGCTTTGGCTTTTGTTTATCTGGAGATGTCCTAATTTCTCCTTCACATTTGAAGGACCATTTTGCTGGGTATAGGATTGCTGCTTGACAAATTTTTTTTTCTTTTAACATTTTGAATACAGTGGCCCATTGCCTTCTATCCTCCAAAGTATATGATGAGAAACCTACTAATAATATTATTGAGGAACACTGTTCTGTGACAAGTCACTTTTCTCTTACTGTTTTCAAGTTTCTCTATTTGTTTGTCATTTGAAAGTTTGATTATAATATGATTCTATGCAGATTTCTTAAAATTCATTATACGTGGAGTTTGTTACATTGATTGGATGCTCATATTCACATCTTTTGTCAAATTTGGGAATATCTTCAGCAATTATTTGTTCAAATATCCTCTGCCCATTTCTCTCTCTTCTTCTCCTGGGACTCTCAGAATATATAGTTGGCCTTCTTGATGATATTTCAAAAAACCTCTAGGCTATGTTCACTTTTCTTCAATCTCTTTTTCCTTCATATCCTCAGACTCAGTAATTTCCAATGACCTGTTTTCAAGTTCACTGATTCTTTTGCCTGCCCAAATCTGCCTTCGAATTCCTCTAGTGAATTTTCATTCCAGTTATTGTACTTTCACCTCCAGAATTTATTTTTGGGTGCTTTTTATGTTTTCTATCTCTTTATTGATACTTCCATTCTGTTTACATGTTTACTTTCTCCACATTTTCTTTTAGTTTTTTAGTATCTTTAAAGTAGTTGTTTTAAAGTCTGTCTAGTAGATCTACTATCAGATCACTTTCAGGGACAATTTGTGTTGATTTATTTTTCTCCTTTGAATGAAACATCCTTTCCTGTTTCTTTTTATGCCCTGTGATTTTTTTTTTTTTTTCCTGAAAACTAGACATTTGAATCTAATAAGGCAGTAACCTTGGAAATCAGATTATCTCCCTTCCCCAAGGTTGGATATTTTGTGTTATTGTTTAGTTTTGATTTTCATTGCTGTAGGCAGTCTCCATGCCAACAGTCAGTCTGAGGTATAAATTTAAGGTCTTTCCAGTTCTTTTCTTTTTTTTTTTTTTTTTTGAGACAGAGTCTCGCTCTGTCGCCCGGGCTGGAGTGCAGTGGCCAAATCTCAGCTCACTGCAAGCTCCTCCTCCCGGGTTCACGCCATTCTCCTGCCTCAGCCTCCCGAGTAGCTGGGACTACAGGCGCCCGCCACCGCGCCCGGCTAGTTTTTTGTATTTTTTTTTTTAGTAGAGACGGGGTTTCACCGTGTTAGCCAGGATGGTCTTGATCTCCTGACCTCGTGATCCGCCCGTCTCGGCCTCCCAAAGCGCTGGGATGACAGGCTTGAGCCACCACGCCCGGCCTCCAGTTCTTTTCTGAACGTGTGCTTTCCCTGAACATGTGTGGTCACTTTATAGTCCTCCTTGTATGTGCAGAGCTTTTTGTTGCCCAGGCTGGAGTGCAGTGGTGTAATCTTGGCTCTCTGCACCCTCTGCCTCCCGGGTTCAAGCAATTCTCCTGCCTCAGCCTCCCGGGTAGCTGGGATTACAGGCATGTGCCACCACAGGCTAATTTTTGTAATTTTAGTAGAGACAGGGTTTCACCATGCTAGCTGGGCTGGTCTCAAACTCCTGACCTCAAGTGATTCACCCACCTCAGTCTCCCAAAGCGCAGGGATTACAGACCTGAGCCTGCAGTCGCTTTTGAATGTCCCAGTCTTTAATGTCTCGCTCTTAAAAAATGAAAAAGAGAAAAATGAAGGGGTGTGGAATGGTGCTGGCCTTTTAAATTCCCTGAGAGTCATTTAAACCATAGGTTGGGGGCAGGGCTTACAAAAATGAGGGGAGGTCCAACAATAATGGCAATCTACTTCTATGTCTGAACCTCTGTGATAAGAAACAATAACCAGTAATCAGGCAAAGATCTTCACTATTTGGAGAACAGAGACCATTTCTACCCACGCTGCCTCCCACAAGCTCTGTATGGGTTGCTCTAAGAACACAGAATACGTGCACAGCTGCCTGCCACATGGCTTTTGGAAGGGTGTTGGGGGTAGGTGCTACTGTGCTAAGAGCTGAAATTAATCAAAATTAACCACAATTTACCATCCTTGCCTTCCCCTGGAAGTTACAAACTTTCAATAGACTCCAGATTTCTAAAACAGTTATATCAGACAGATTCTGCCAGTATAATTGCTGTCTAGGTGGGCACATGTATTCCTGGAGCTTCCTACTCCACTCCACTATCTTCCCAGAATCTTCTCTCACCCCTAATTCTTTTGCAAAATGACAAGTCACAGGAAATTTCACCACTCATTGGAAATACAAACAACTGAAATTTTTATCGAAGTTCAAATAGTTAATATGTGTTCTTCAACCTTGTACCCAATACCACAAAACCTATGACAGCATTTCTTAAACTTGTATACAAAAATAAACCTTTTGAACATAAAACATACATTAGCTACTCACAAAATTCATATTCTCAGGAACATAATTTGGGAAATGCTGGTTTAAATTTTCTAACAAACATTTTCACCGGGAAAATTATCTAATATCTGAACACTTTCTTCCCTAATCCTCAAGGCTTCATTTTCTTTCATGATTGTAACAGAAAAGATAATCACAACCCATTATTCCATTGCACAATGTGACTCTACATGGCTGTGCTTGACTAGAACAGGAATAGATTTTTCTCCTTCTGGCTGAATGTTCAGGAACCATGCCTTTCAATACAGAGCCTGCATAAATCTTAATTTAAGCAAATGTCTTCACACTTTAACATTAAAACAGATGCCTTTATTAAGGGTTATGATTTATAATTTATAAATCTGCTACTAATTTTACAAAGGTCCCTAGTCATTTTTTAGACAAACATTTCAAAATGTATCATAGAAGTTACAAATTTTAGTGGCTAACAATTTCACAAGGACTCTAGCAAAGTAGCTGTTTATGTTCAACCATTCTTACCTTTTTATAATATCTTAACTCATTTGACAAATGTTTGCTGGAAAACTTTTAGGTACCCAGTACTTTTTTCTGTACTGAAGATATGTCAGTGAAAGAGACAGGCAATTCCTTGTTCTCAAGCAGATAATTTAGTAACAGAAGATAACTGACAAGGAAACAAACCTTCCTAAATTTTATATCTCAAAATCTGTTTCTGAGGGACACACCTTGCATCTAATGGTTATGTGCCAGCACCTGGCCTGTGTTATTCTGAGGTTGTATAATTCTCTTTGCTGTTTGTCCAGTTCTCTGAGACCCTTCCCTACTAGCATCCCTGCCAGTGGACAACGGCTACTCTTAGTAGCAAGTGATGCCAGTCCCCTTTCTGCTAAAGCACTTCTTACACCTCTGGCGAACAGGGTACTTTCACTTTGAAAATGTCCATCTGGAGGACCATCAATTTTCATTATTGAATGCACCAATTACTCTCACCAGTGATATTCAAATTTTATAATCCTTGCAATTACCACCTCCTGAAAATTTCTAAAGCACCCGAGGCATTGCCCCACCGATGCATTTCCTTCCATGGTTATGTTATCTCAGTTCATCATTCGTGAGGTTTTAACAATTTCACCACTACAGTGTGCCAAGAACCTCTCGTCCTCTACTTAGCACCAATGATGGGGTCCTCATTGGTTCACATTGTAACTAGCTGGTGGTGATTCAATTCCAAAGTTCTATTTTAAATTTAACCTCCTCTGCCCACTATGGGTACCAACTTTCTTAGGTAAAACTCCCTATGAAACACTGAGATGGAGATTTCCCTACAGGAAGTTTATTAAGGAATATAGTTGGGATCAAAACCTGAAGAGAACTGAGGAAAAGAGGACTGGGCTGAGAGAGGAACTCAATAGTGATGCAGCTACAACGGAGGCTTCAGCCTGTTCCATGGGGAGTCCTAGATTTGGGCAGGTCCTTCAGAGTAGTCTTGCTTTGGGCAAGAAAGAGGCTAGGTTTTACTCCAAGCTGGGAGAATAAATGTTTTAGGCCTGAAGGATGGATCTGAATGGTGAAAACACAGCATCCAGTGGAAACAGAACCCTTTCACACGTGGTTTATGGGAGACAAGATGGCAGGCAACTGCAACGCAGAAGATGGCAGTGCCGATGCTTGTTGTTTAACTTAATAGAGATAACATAAGGTATTTTTTTTTAAAATTCCTTTCCCATAAAATAGAAACTAAAGTGATTAGTTGAGGATGGGCAAGGAAGTTTTGAGGAAAGAAAAGAAAAACAGACACAGATTATTTTAGAAAGTGGAACAGAAAATTGATAGAGAAATAGAATAGGATTTCCAGACACTTCTGAAGCTCAGTTGAGATATACTTTCACAAATTTAGGCGAAACCTATGACTGAGTGTTGTTCTTCAACAATGTTTAGTTTCTAAGGAAAAAGCACAAAGTAGGCAAAAAGGTGAGTTTAATGAGGTTGGGATTTTGCCTGTGAGTATAGTTGTGGGAGACAGTGACACTCAAGTTGAAGTTATATGAAAGGGGATAATTTTTATGAATTATAGAATTTAAACTAAAGAGGATACCAAAAACATGAGGGACACTAACCAATAGCAAAAACAAACCCAAAAAGATATTCACATGATTGTAAGATCCAAAAGGGCTACATAATTCCAGGAACAGGAGATACAAGACTTAGTAAACTAGAAAATGCTGAGATAATAATGAGATGCTTACAAGAAAAAAGCAGGTGCAGTCATCAGTAATGGAAATCTATTGAGTACTTCAATGGGATTGGGTATCTGAGCTTGCGTTGAAGAAGTAATCACTGGAGGTAAGAAGCTCGAGAGTGTGAAAAGCCAGAGCATGGGATGGGTCATTCATACAATGCTGAAGTCACCAAAAGAATGGTAGGGTTGTGATGGTGAAAAAAATGTAAAACACTGTTAAAATTGTCAGTGAATAAGGAAGGATTACCAGGCAGTTGATAGATACTGCAACAAGGAGAGACAGTGGGTTGTATTGTTTGTTAATTTACTGTTCAAAAAGCCAAGGGTTTGGGGGTGTGAGAGCTGAGTGATCTTGGATTGGTAATAAAAGCAAAAAGACACTCCATCTCTAACAATCTGCTATGTAGGGAATGGGAGGTAAAGGAACAGTTGGAAGTCTGCAAAGGAATCCAGTGTCTTCCAGGGATGGCCAGGTTTAAATAAAATAAGAAAAGAATGCTTAGATAAGAAGTTAATGATGATACGCAATTTTACTGATAACAGAATGATTTCCAGACTGCATAATGGGCTGGAGGGTAGGGAGACAGTGGCAGGAGGGATGGTAGTTATGGAGATGTGTGGGATTAAATCGTGGATAAAGGTGAGCATGTATGCCTTGAGAGGCTGGGACCTCTAGGGGTCACTGGGATCAGAGATATGCACAGCATAAATAAATTTGTCCTGATGGATTCGTGGGGAAAAGGGAATATCCAGTTTTAATTATAGAATTCTGGGAAGTAGAACTTGGCAATTCATAGCAGTGAATTCATTGGCAAGGCACAGTTTTAGGATTTTAGAAATCTCCTTTTGTCTGTCTTAATCCTGATATAAGCAGGGTTATGGCCAGGTCAAAGGTGAATGACCCAGGGAAGCCAGTATTAACACCTCAACTGTCAGCTAACTACATTCATTGCTCGTGCACCCAACTTGTGCCAATTAAATTATTTTCCAGCACTTCAAAACAGAGCTGACTGCAAGGACTTATTTTCTCTTTGATAACTGAGACATCAATTCCTGGACCCATGTTCCCTGCTATGTGGAAGAAGTCTATCTGCTGAAGAGAGAATAAAACATCACAGAAAGAAGCAAAAAAGAAACACGAAAAGGGGATTTCGCCACACTCCAGCTTTTGGATCCAGTTCTCTCGAAGGCCAGCACTAAGCACGCCCTTTTCTAAGTAAGCCTACATATTGTACTTTTGAATTACTTTGTCACCTGCAACCAAACATCCCTGATTTGTATACATATTTAAAATAAACACACTTTAAACAGTGGGACAGTTTTAGATCCTAACCTTAAAAATTTTAAGTGGCATGAGCTTGAAAGGTCATCTAATCCATTTTCTTGCCTTCAAGCAGAATGACACTTTCACCAACGAAGAATACATGTGGATTTTTAATAAATACCATCTGTGGCTGACACATGCCTGTGGGATTTGTATGTGTAAATTACAATTATGTGATACTCAAAACAAAATAAAAAACAAGTATACATTTCTATTGCCTGCCCTAGAAAATGATGAATCATGTTAAAGAGGGCATACTTTTTTTCTTTTGGAAAGGGCTTTACCTTACTTTAGAAATTGATTTTACATAAAGCTAGAACTGCCTTAATGCTATTATCTCAAAATAACTGCTTTGAAAATATATTTAACTATCAAAATTTCTAATTTTAAAGTCTTATATTTGACAAATACTTAAGTTCTGCTATTATCAATGCAATATAGAAGAAGAAACATAAGTTCATGGAAAAACACACTCTTCCCAGAACTGTAACGAAGTAGTTTCTGACATTATCAAAGGTATGTCCAGCAAACACACACTCCACAATATTGGTGTTTCTGCCGTGAAAGCCCGGGATGATAATCAATGCCCAACAAATAATAAACTGTCTAAAACGTGAAGAGAAAGATTTGTTCAGAATACGAAAAGAGTACTACCAATAGGGAGAAAGAGATGAAATATACATCAAATCAGAACACATTAAATAATCTTACATTTAATATTTGATTAGTGTCAATATATGAACATGTAAGTAATACCTGAAATCAAAAGCAGTCTAAGGATAGCGTATTCAAATCTGGAGGAGAACCTATTTCAGGCATAACTCTGTGAAGGAGGATGTACCCAGTTACTATTCTTTCTGAAGGCCAAAACAGTGACTAGGAAAATCAGTGGAGTCCACCCCATTCCGATTCTTTTCTTAATATTGCTGAAAAGAGCTCCTTAACTAGGACTTTATTTTTTCTTAAAAAAAGAGGAGGTGTTAAATAAAATTTAATGTCCCCATTCTGTGCAATAAATATGCTTAGCAAATTTTAAAATGTGTGCTTGCAAATAAATGTATGTTTGTGTCCATGTATCTGTTTGTGGTTGTGTGTGTTCCTGTCTTCGTCATTCTTCATAAGCACTTTTTGTAGAATATCACACTGGGAGTAGTGTTACAGACTACTTTGCTTCGAATTCTCCAGACCAGGAAGGCATTCTGGCACTTTATCTATAATAGATACCAGTCACTGGAATGACTTAGCAGGAATAAAGTATGATATTCAAATCAAATAAGAAAACTTGTTTCTTTGTACAATTTACATCTCCCAATATGATAAAAGAAATCATATTTTCTTCAAATAGTTTTCTTAACTCAATAAGCAACTCTGTCCTACTTTTGGCTAAAAGTGAAGCTAGGTTATTTCACACTCAATAATACCAGGCATTTCACATTTTATTTTTCATTTTTACTTTTTATAAAATATATGACTTTTGGGTTTTTACAGTCTCCTTTACTTATCACATGTACTATACTAAGATATTAACAATTTGTCAACACTTTTAACTTAAATTTTGTCCATTTATCTTGATTTCTCAAAGTGAGTTCCACTGAACCCTAATCAAAGGAAATATTTTGCATGAAGTTTTTGTTACAAATACATTTGGAAAATGCTTTCACTAATATATTTAAATCCCTAGGGTGCAGACAGACACACACACACACACATACACACACACACACTTATACAGCTTTTCCCAAATTTATCTAACATTTATCTGGCACTATATCTATAATCCAGATTGATATCACCCAAATTGATATCACCATGGACCACCCTGTGGGAAGCACCATAGAAAATGCTGGGGGGAATGCCATAAAACACACAACACACCAAGGGAATCAGCATAGAACACTGAATGCCCTGTTGGAAATATTATTTTAATAGAGTTAACTTTAAGTAAACAAGCCTACTATTCATGAAAATGGGTTACATGAAAAAAGTACCAAAAAGAAAAAAAAAATCCACAGTTACTTCTGTGCATACATGTACTAGTTGCAAAGAATTCTTATTCAATACCTGCAATTGCCCTGAATTCTGTATGCCATTGAGGTATGTTTTCATTAATGTAACTGAAAACCAGTAGGAGATGAATAAAGTAAAATCATAAAGAACACTAGATTGGGTTTTAAGTAAGATGTTTATTGCAAGACCTACCTTGCCAATAGGAACTAGCTATTATGCACACAGAAATGGAAAACCACAGTCTTCTTGACCTAGAAGACAAAATGTAAGATGAACAGTTAGTTCTAGCTTTTCTTTGTAAGCGATTAACATGAAAACCACTAGCTTCACACAACAGGTCGATCTCAACCTTTGCTCTTCTTCTTGTTCTACGCAGACCTTAAATATATCTTTTGCTTTTCTTTTTATTTTATTTTAGAATTTTTCTAAGGCATTTCCCAGCTCTATTAGAAGCTGAACTCTCTGATAGTTTGAGTATATCACAGATATACTGTGATACACTTTTATCTCCATCCTTGTGCTCTTCTTATCAGCTTTTAAATATCAAGTTAAAAAAATACATGATCATCTGACAGCAAACTGTACAGCCAAAAGACTTCATCAAAGACTGTACCTTGGCCTTCTTATCAATTCCTTTGAGAGTGCATTCTTCCCCTGACTATTTTTAAGTAGACTATTTCATCCTCATTAACTTTTGCAATTTTTAATGCCTACCAATTAAACTTTTGTTTAAGCCTTTGGTTGATCAGAAATGTCACATTTGAATAAGTGAGAAAATAAGTAGTACTAAGCAAGTGAAATAATAATCATCGCCACAAAAGATATTATATAAAGAAGGGAAAATGTCTCACAACAGAACCTAGCAGCTTCAACGTTAATTTTCAGGTTCTGCATTATTTCACTGTTGTCTATTTTTAGGTGAGCTAAGCTCTTTCAACAGAACTATAAAGGGAGATAAAGCAATGGATCAATAAATAGTGATTCCAAAAATTTATTTTATTGTATTCTAACAAATAATTAAATTATGCTAAATGTGGTTGGGTTTGATTTGCTTTGTATTTTGTACTCTGCTGAAAAAACAATATTTTACATTCAAGTCTTCTAATAAGGTCAATTAACTTTGCACAGTTTCTTGATCAGAAACAGAATCCATAATCCAAGCCAGCCATCTCACAATTGTCCACCTGTGGTCACTCATTGCACAAGCAAGAGAACATGGATGGATCCCCACAAATGAAGAAAAATCACTGGAATAAATAATTCACTGAGTGAATAAGTGTCATTTTCATACCTATTGGCAGAAACTTTATTCACTCAAATTGGAGGCTTCCTAGCTTTGTGCACTGTCTCAAACCCGCCGAAATTTTGACATGCAGATACCTTTTCCTAGTAAGTCATTTCCCCTTCTTTGCAGCCTTGGTTCATATGCATTCTTCAATAAAAGTCAAATGAAGCTGCTTTCAGGAAGATGTTCATGACCTGCTTCTTGCCTGTGGTGGGGATTAGCATATCTTGTTCTCTGAAGTGCCCCCACCCTCTTCTTTTCCAGCTCTGGAATAAGAACCTCTCTTATGTAACCTATACTAATTTTTGCAATGGCACTTAACAATAATATCATCATGACCTACTGACTTATACCTACTTGTATGTCTTTCCCAGACAACACTGCTTTCCAGATGGCAGGACTGGGTGTGTGTGTGTGTTTTCAGTACATAAGTATTTAACAGTAAAGTTTCTCCTAAGAATTGGGATATAAGACAGATGCTGCCCTCTTAGATTGAGATTTAAAACAATCAGGGTTGGGCACAGTGGCCCATGCCTGTAATCTCAGCACTTTGGGAGGCCAAGCCAGGATGATTGCTTAAAACCAGGAGTTTGAGACCAATCTGAACAAAAGATCAAGACTACACTTCTACAAAAAAATTAAAAATTATCCAAGCATGGTGGCACACACCTGTAGTGCCAACTACTCGGAAGGCTGAGGAGGGAGTTGAGCCTAGCAGTTCGAGGCTGCAGTAAGCTATGATCATGCGACTGCACTCTAGCCTGGGCATCAGAGCAAGACCCTGTCTCAAATAAATGAATAAAACCATAAAATAGAAATGGATACTTCTCTTTGGTTTGGAAAGTCAGATCAATCAACTGTGAGTCTCCATGTATCTATGTGGTTGGCTTAAAATTTGCTGCTAGTAAATCTGCTGTGGGGAAAGAACCTGTTCCAATTCTCCAATATTATACAAGATTCTCAGGGATTTTAGATAGGCCAAAACATCCAGCTACTTCCTACTTTCAAGTCTACTTGGGAAAGTGTTGCTGCTGCCTGAGGGCTGAAGAGCAGCTTTCTCTTTCCATGTTAAGCCTGGGCACAGAAATCCTTCGCCAAAAGTCTCAAGGTCAGAGCTCTTAATGTTTGGTCCATTGGCATTCTTAGGAATGTTGAAGGCCCTTTATACAAATATAGCCAGTTGAATTATCTAATTAAACCTAACAGTGTTGATTAGTGGATTAAAGGGGACACAGAACAGTATATAATTCAGGACTCTTTCCTTCTTCATACCGAGTTAGACATTTTTAGCAATAATTTCGGAGCTTATCAAATGTTCAGGTGATTGAGAACTAATAAGTTGTATAAGGTTAGTAATTTCAGACAGACCTCCACAAGGAAAAACATGTTTGAAATTAATAAGATCAAATTAACAGAGATGGTATAAAATTCGATGTATAGAAAAAAAATTTTATACCAGTACCATGCTGTTTTGGTGACTATGGCCTTATAGTATAGCTTGAAATCAGGTAGTGTGATGCCTCCAGATTTGTTTTTTGCTAAGTCTTGCTTTGACTATGCAGGCTCTTTTTTTGTTCCATATGAATATTAGAACTTTTTTTCTGACTCCGTGAAGAATGATGATGGTGTTTTGATGGGGATTGCATTGAATTTGTAGATTGCTTTTGGCAGTATGGTCATTTTCACAATATTGATTCTATGCATCCATGAGCATGGAACGTGTTTCCATTTAGTTCTGTCATCTATGATTTCTTTTAGTAGTGTTTAGTAGTTTTCCTTGTAGAGGTCTTTCGACTCCTTTGTTAGGTATATTCCTAAGTATTTTATTTATCTATTTATTTATTTATTTATTTGCGGCTATTGTGAAAGGGGTTGTGTTCTTGAGTTGGTGCACCAGGTTCTCACAAATCTCTACTAAAAAAATTTACTCATGTAACCAAATACCACCTGTACCCCAATAACTTATGGAAAAAAAAATAAAATTAAGAATAAGAAAAAAATAATAATAATTGCATGAGGACAAGCTTCAGGAGACATGACATGATGGTCACAGTCAATCTAAAAAAGACCCACAGGTTTTACGTAAATAGAGAATAGATTTAAACTCTCAGTGTGTTAGGAGAAACCATTCTTAAGAATGGGACCTCATTTTAGGTATCCAGCAAGCACCCAGCATAACCATCTGATTTTTCCACTAGGGTCCAGGGCAGTGTACTCTAGAACTCCTCCATTCCAAGCACTAACCTCTGCTCTCCTTTCTTCCTTCTGCTCAGCCCTAACTTAATTCTCCTCAAAGTAAATATTCCCCTGGAGGAGGAGGAGGAATAGAATAAGCCTTTGGCTCCGCAATGCCAGTCTCTATTTTCTGAGGGAAATCAGTATTAGGGAAAATCTAAGATTTAGACTAGGGAATAAATCTAACTAGGGAAGAAAATCTTAACACCAGATAGTTCTTTTTATTTTGTATTAGAGTGTTTGTTAAGCATTCTTCAGAGGAAAAGATGAGTCAGCCAGGTCAGCAAAAATAAGAAATCACTGAAGTGAACGTCAAAAGCATCAATTCAAGGACACACTCAGGAACAGGCAGCCTTAGTGGATTGTTTTCAAGGGTTGTAGCCCCTTTGCAGTTGGTGAAGATGGATGCATCAGGGTATCTTCACTACTTTAGTCAATGCCCAAATCTGGTGGCTCAAGTTCCTGGTGCACCAAAAAAGCCTTCTAACTATAGCTTGACTTCCTATATATCTCTGACTATAGGTAAACAAATGTACACATAAAAAAGCATGATTACTTGTGTATTTCAACTTTCATGGCAGTTCTTTTTTTTTCTTACTGTAAACTAATACATTGGCGTTCTGGTTTTGTAAATTCATCTCGGGAGCTTTGATAGTGTGAATCTTTAGCTGGAGAAGTGGATCCCCTACAAATGGGCTGACAATAGACAACAGGTGGAAAGTCACATCAGGATCACGCAACCAGGCAATCTTGGAAGACCACCAGGAAGCTGCCCCAGCAACTTCTAGGAACATCAGGCACTTCCCCTTTCTCTCTTCAGCAGTCTATATCCATATAAGGGACTCAATAGCTGTCTGTTAAATGATTAAAGGTTTAAAATTTCTATAGCATTGTATATATCATAAAACATTTCTCCAAACATCTTTTTGAGACATTACTGAGGGCTACATATGAATGTTTATATTCCCATTTTATAGGTTAAAAAAAAGTCTGAGACCCAGAGTTTGGGTCACTTCCTTGAGATCACAAAGCTACTCATGAGCCAAGCCATAATACAATCCAAAAAGTCACTGCAATTATTTTTAAGTTAGGCATGTTGTTAATGCCTGGCCAACAAAAATATATCACGCAAAACAGGAGAAAAAATAATACAATTTCTAAGAGTTATGCAGCTCTAACAACGTGCAGGATACTGTTCTAGGCAATTTACATACATTAATTTGGTTAGTCGTTATGATAACCCTGTTATGTTAGTACAAATTATCATTCCGATTTTACAGATGAAGAAACTAAATCTTGAAGAAGTTATATAGGTCTTTCAAAATAGCAAGGTGAGGAAGTGGCAGAGTTAAACCCAGATACACCAGAACCTATGATGTTACCTATATCATACTGGGAATATATGAGAAACCCTTGCCTGGTTGGATACCATAATCTTGGATTCTGCTTCCAGCTTGATTTTTTCATATGTGGAAGGCATCTTTTCCTTTTGGCTAAATTTTAGATTATCTTTCTGTGCACACGTTTCATCATGCTTGTACTTGAAAATATGTCACTTCCTCCAATCCTTCCACATCTCCCAATTCATATTGACTAAGGTAAGGACAATCCCAGGAATTAACCACCTATACTCCAAATTCTAGATTTTTCTAATCTGATACAAGCTGCTTCTAAATAAACCACTTATAATAGGCAAGATAAGATATAATTACAATCTAATGAAAGACAATTCCATTGGAATACCAAATGTTAAATAAATTCTTTTCCCTACTTTCCTGTTTATAATATTTCAAATCACCTTATTAGATATCAATCTATGTTGTAATAAGTATTTTATCCAACTTGTCATTTGTAATATTACTGAGAACATTCTCTGCTTAGGTCATTCACCATAATTATCTATGTTGCTCTTTCATCCAAGGAATATGTATTAAACCACTAGTAATAGTAAGGCCTAAGCCTAAGCTGAATCCTCTGTGAAACAAGGCAAAGGACACAGTCCTTGTTGTCAAGGAGCTTACTGTTTATTAGAGTTTCAAATGTACACAAATCAGTATAAAAATTAGTAGAAAAAGAGTATTATTAGGTGCAAAAGGCTTTTGAAAATAATGGGATCCTGAAAGCTAGGAGTAGATATTGTTCCATTTGTTTTAAGGAATAAGGAAGGCCTCAAAAAGAAGGTCACATTTAAGTTGGAGTTGAGCAGCAGTGCATAGGAAATAGGCTCTTCCAGTTTGAGCCAATAGCAAAAGAATGGGACTGAGATGATGCAGAACATTGAGCTAGCTTGGCTGGAGCAACAGATAGATTGAAGGATGCAACAAGAAATCATTTGGAAAGGTAGATTGAGGCCAGAGTCCATAGTATCTTGACAGAGAAGCTCTGCATTTTACTCTGAAGCAGCCATGGGAGCAAGTAAAGTTCATTTTGTTACATAGTATGGTGGTTTAAAAAGGGGGCACTGGAGTAAGATTACATTTCCAGATTTGCCACCGAGTAGTTTGGCGACCTTGAATGAATCATTTAACCTTTCTAAGCCTCAGTTTCCTCATCTATAAAATGATAGTAAATATAAGAACTACAGGTCAAGAGGTTGTGACAGCAATTGAATTAAGCAATGCTTACAGAAGAAGCCCTGACATTGAGGTTGTCAAGAGCATTTACTCAGGAAACATTATTAGTATTAAATGAGCAAATAAATATTGAGAGACTTTTGGAACTCTCATAATTCACTTTGGGTGCCTTAGAATAATTTCTAACTCATTGGTGTCTTCTTGCCTATGACAAAAGGGCTTTGACATCATATTTCAAGTGTGTGTTGAGCCCCGTGTGGAACCCACTTCCCATCAGCTATTCACCTACCTCTGTGATTGCACTGGTCCTTCTATTCTAACAGGTGCATCAGACTGAGAGTTTAATCCTGCATTTGTATAAAACTTGTGGGTCGTCTTTAGACGAGCTGTGACCATCATGTCAGGTCTCCTAAATCCTGTCCTTATGCCATTATTTTTTTCTGTGCATAAAATTTTACATCATCTCTGTTAATTTTATCTTAATTTCAAACATGTTCTTCCTTGCGGTGATCTTTCTAAAATTACAAACCTTATGTAACATATTAGTTTTCAATCACCAGATAAGCATTGAAATTATCACTTAAAATATCTAACTGGGTAGGAAGAAGGAATGAGTCCTGAATAATACACCCTTCTGTGTTTCCTCTGATCCACAAATCAACATTATTAGGTTTAATTAGATAATTTAACGGACTATATTTTTCTTAATATGTACTTCTTGCTCAAAAGGTCATCTTGAAGTATTGAATCAAATACTCTGCCCAACTGGGATATAATTTATCTCTCTCACTGCCCATAATCAAAAGGTAAACAAGCTGTTATTTCCATGACTCATTCTTTGTAAACATGCTGGTTCTTAACGATCACTGTTCTCTTTGCTGAGCACTCCCAAAATATTTGTTTAACATCAATGCCTTTCTCAAAGTTCCCAATGTGCATTCAGGGAAAGGTTGCTCATAGATAAAGGTCTAGCCAAATTAGCCAGGCGTGGTGGCATCTGCCTGTAATCCCAGCTACTCGGGAGGCTGAGGCAGAGAATTGCTTAAACCCGGGAGGCAGAGGTTGCAGTGAGCAGAGATCGTGCTACTGCACTCCAGCCTGGGCAACAGAGCAAGACTCCATCTCAAAAAAAAAAAAAAAAAAAAAAAATGGATCAGCTACTTTGCTCTGTCTGCTGACCCATCTTTAAATTACCTATCCACACAGAATCTTTATTTAATATATTTAATACCTACACCTATTGGATATATTATGAAATATGTTTATTACAAAGTCCTTTATGTCTAAAGGCAAATCAAGTAAGTTCTTAATTCTTATATGTTATACTATTTTAAGGGTAATTTTGGTATATTTTACAATAAAAAGAACATACTCCAAGGTTTGTCATTTAATTTTTATGTGGAATCATTATTATGCAAACAAAGAACACACCAATTAATTTTGTTTCCTGAAGTAATTTCATTCAAAGACAACAGCAGGAAATTCCACTGTTTCAAATAGGCATTAGCAGTTAACAGTACAAAAAAATTAACAGAGAATGCTACAGTTTTATTCTGCCCAGCAATCAGAGAAAAAGCTCCTACTGTAGAATGTGTTCTATCAAAAGGAGTTGAAAAGGGCTTCCTCAGACCCTGACCACCAGCTCCATTTGTAGTTCATTGTCCCAAATCTCTTGTTCTAAAAAGCTTTTGTAGAGAAACACCTTGGCAACTTGTTCTGTCACTTCCATTGCACTTTGTCCAATACATCAGGTCAATATACTTTTCTTCTGACTCAGCAGGAGGCTGGCATCATTCCAAACCTGCTGAATCCCAATCTTGGCTTCATAGAAATTTTAAAAAATAAAATCAATGAGAGAAAAAAATGTCTCTGTCTAGCTCAGCTGACATAGCCACAGGCAGGAACTGGCTGGATGCTGTTTGGTATTATTCATATGACCAGCGAGACACAGACTTTGTTATTGCACAGTTTCCCTTGCCAACCAAGTCACTCAATCCTTGCAATCAGTGCTAGTGCTGCAGGGTAAAAATAAATAAATAACAATCGTAACCTAGCACACATACTGGATGGTGCTGTGAATACACAGAGAACAGCAGGATTGGGAGATTTAGCCTGCCAGGGTCTAAATTGGCTAATCAATTCCCAAATTTTTTTTTTAATGTTTTGTCAGTTAACAGATTGTGACCATGAAATTACTTCTTTGAAAAGGAGCTTGCTTTAGGTAATACGGTTCTTTCTAAAAGAAAATCTACTCTTGCATCATTGGGTAAGAGCACCTAGCATAGACTACTGAAAATCAAGAGACAAAAGGGAAAGGTTGCCTAATAAGTCACTAGAAGCAATCCTTTGCTTTGAAATATTTGAACTCCTAAAGGGCTTTGGGTGCTACTTCTCCATGCAGGGGCCTAGGGATGTTATAATTCATTCAGAAAGCCTCATTTCAGAATTGAAAAAACAGAAATATAAACTTAGCCAACTTGGCATGAAAATGTAAATGGGTTTGAATAATTGAAAGCAAGCAGAGTTTACCATATTGCAGCCAAAATTCAAACAGCATGCTGGCTCCTGCTACCTAGGAAAGCAATCTAAACCATTATCTCCTCTGCCATTCTTTCTACTTTTCTTTAAGAAAACTATAGCAAAAGGATTTATGTTTTGAAGATGAATGCCAGATATAAGCACTTTAAAGAATGAGTAGGCATATCTTTAAAATGTTGAAGAGGCAGATATTTAGAAGAAAGCAAACCTATTCATATTGTGAACTCTGTCTTTGCTCTGTCTCTGCTGAGTAATGGGAGTTTTTATCCCAAAACAGTAGCAAAGGATGTTTAAATGTTGAAGATGTGATAGGAAAGTAGGTTGCTATAGGCAATTCCATTTCTATTACCTGTATTAAAAGAAAAAAGAGCATCATTCCAGAAGGGGAAGGAAAAACCTGTTTTCATCAGCAATGCTAGAATTTCACAGCTTTGCTTCACTATTCTAACTTCTCCTAAATTAGCCCTCATTCCCTATCATTACACCATAGTATAAGCTAGACTTTGTGCAAAATGTAACATACATGTATTACCCCATGCAGGATGTCCAAATTAAAAACACGGCTTTACAGTAGTGTAAGTCATGTATCCAAGTAGGATTTCATTTATAAACAGAATTTTCTATGTCGGCTTCATAAGGTAGGAGGAAAAAATTTTTAAAACTGATGAAAATTTTTTAAGTAAAAACTGATCAGTTGTCACTGGGACACAAGTTGTTAGAAGTAAAAGGTTAATTTCATCAGTGGAAAAATCACAATCAGTAGAAATGGCAGTAATCAAACAGAAGTGGGTAGTGAAGACAACAAATATAGAAAAGCAGTGGAAAACTAGATAGAACATGGAACAACTAACAAAAACATGTCATTGAGTTAGGCCAGTAGAGAGAATACATGACCAATAAATTCCGATTTGATTAAGGAGGTTAAGAAGTAACTAGGGGGCCGGGCGTAATCCCAGCACTTTGCGAGGCTGAGGCTTGTGGATTGTCTGAAGTCAGGAGTTCAAGACCAACCTGGCCAACATGGTAAAACCCCGCCTCTACTAAAAATATAAGAATTAGCTGAGCATGGTGGCAGGTGCCTGTAATCTCAGCTACTCGGAAGGCTGAGGCAGGAGAAGAGCTTGAACCCAGAAGGCGGAGGTTGCAGTGAGCCAAGACTGCGCCACTGCGCTCCAGCTTGGAGACAGAGCAAAACTCCGTCTAATAATAAAAAAATAAAAAATAAAAAAGAAGAAGAAGAAGAAAAAGAAGTAACTAGGGGAAGAGAAAGAAGACAACTCACTACTAATTGTGGAAAGAGAGCCTGTAGCCTCTTAATCTGTCAAGTGTCTGGGCTTAACAAAACAGTTTTAAACATCTCCTTTCTTTGTCTTAAATAGCAATATCCCACCTGACTCCTGCTTTTTATAGGTCCTTCCTATACGAAGAATAATATAGTTCATTTCTGAAAGCTAAGCAGATGAAACCTGACTACAGAAAACTCCATTCTAAATGGTAAAACAAACAAGGTGTTCTTCTTTTATTGAATATGAGCCTCAGTTATTCCCTGATATGGAATCACCACAACAATAGTCACCCTTGGAGAAGAAGCTTACTCTTTCACTGGGGCCTGACGCTGTCTGGCAATGAAACTAATCACTTCCTACAGAAGGTGGGCCCGTATTTCCCAGTACAGAGGCAAGGCGGTGCCCAAGTCACGGAACAGACATTTCAAACTTCACAAGTCCGGCACCCAGAGCTGCACCCTAAGAAAATGCTTGCTCCACAGATTGGTAAGTCTCTCCTGGGGTCTGTAATTCTCACCATCACATGTAATTAGCTTCGTCATATTCAGTGCTTCCCTCACTTCAAAATGAGCAGACTGATGGAGGCCATCTGAAATGGAGGTTCAAAAGGAGATAGACTATAAGGAAGTTCATATTCACTAGCGCTTATTTTTATACTTCCAAATGTTTGAATTTCTAAAATTAGTAGACTCTAAGAAGTTTATTTGGTTTATTTGTTCTATAGAGTAGTTTTTTTTTTTAATATTGTGAGTTTGTTTTTTTATGTAGATAATGCCAAGTTGAATATGAAATAATTTTTTTGATTTAGCATGAACTATAAGTTTTTTTCTTATTTAACATACTAAAAGTTCCAATCGATATAAAATGATTTTTAGTATAGGTCTTAGCTATCGTCAATATCATTACTCTCTTTACAACCAAATAATTTCCTCAACAATTCATAAGATCTATTAAATGGGAGCATTATATTTCAGACTAAATCAGATGATTTCATAAGACTTGAGAAATTTCATTTGATTGAATAATTTGATTATTTCACTGGTAACTCCATGAGGCCTCCAGCTTTCTGCCATGTACACAATCTCCTATAATCTCAAATTTGAACAGATCTTTCTGATTCGCCCTTTCAATTTCACCTTCAAGTAGACTGAGAAATGTCCTGTTACTGAACTACAGCAATAGTATTTTACCAGATAGGTGGACTGACGTTTCCTGCATTTACATTGATATTTTCATCAAAAATGGCATTCGGCCTCAGGGACAATTTAGGCACAGATGTTATCTTTCTACATTGCTTTTTCTGTGATTATTTGGTGTGAGCTATAAATCAGATAACTACGGATCTAAGTCAAATACTAATTTATATATCAAATGTGCTCTCTCTCATACATTTGTGTTGACCCATCTAGCTGCTTGAGGAGAAAAGAAACTTAGTGAGCGTTATTATGCTAATTCAGATCTGCTGAGAAGATGAGCTAAATGTGCAAAAGAGCTATTAGGAAGTGAGCATGATGTAGGTCGGACATCTGGGGAAGGAGAAACGTAATGGAGAATAACTGGGTAGGAGGAGTTTTTAACTCCAGCAGAGTTCCAAGAAAGTTTCAGCCGGGTTGATAGGAGTCCTCCAGTAAAAGTCACCTGTAGGAGGAGTCCTGGATCTCACTGGAGGAGGCCACCTTAGTACTGTGCTCAGTCATTGACGGAGAGCAGCTCACCAGGAAGTACAGTCTAAGAACAAACGCATGGGTGACTTTATAGAGAGACAGCTACTGGGGCCATCAGTCAATTATGTTCCCCCAGCAGAAGATATGATAGGTATATTTTATTGGCCACCACAATTAGAGCATCTTTGCAACATTTCATGTGTGTAGCCAAACCACCAAGCGCTGCATGACCTGTAGAGAACAACCATATGGTTGAGTAAGGAAGGTGTACTCATCACTTACCCTACAAGCCTTGAAAACTAGACTTCCCTCCAAAATAATCACAACCAAAACGACATGACCCTATTGAAATGAAAACTAGAGCGAAGGGATCTAAGAATAACCTAAATATCATTACAGGATACAAGTTTCACAGAGAGTTAATGTTGTTTATGAATGTCTGAAGAGTAAACAGAGCTGTATCAGTATATGCCCTTGGGAAATACAAAGAAACTTTTCATTTTTACAAGTACAAAACCTTACTGTCAAAGAACACTACTGGAAGCAAATACTAAGGTAAGCAGAACAGGAACACTGGGCATAGAGAGAGAGATGCTTCGTGCAGGGCAGAGACACCCAAAATTAGTAAATCCTGAAAAGTCGTATCAAGGCATGATGCCTTTAGAGTCTGAGCCTGAGAGGGCCACCTTGGAAGGCAAGGCCTAGGTGTCTCAGGGCTGAAGCATGCAGTTGAAAACAGAAAATCTTTCTGATCTAGACTTGGCTTTAAAAGGCAGAAAAGCAACTGCACAGAGGACATATTTTGAGTATTTCACATAACAGAAAGAAAACTCTCAATCCAAGGACTTCTCTCTCTGGGAAAACCTCCCAATAACCTAAGAAAATCTACAACATTGAAATATGGAAACCCCCCAAAAAAGCAGTATGATCTAAACCATATGAAGTTATTGACAATAAAAATGATGAAAATGAACTTAATGATATTTTAATAGAGAATACACTAGGAAACTTTGTCAACAAAGTAAATGACAGTGAGAAATACATTGAGAAAGCAATAGCAGCTTTGAAAATACCATAATTTTTAAAAGGAAAAACTCTGAAATTACATGGCTAGACATCAAGAGAATATAAAACCAAAAGTTCCCAAGGAAAAATTTTCAGAAATGAGAGCTAAAATAGAAGGAATACTGTTGTGGGTGGCAACTATCTGAGGCTGCTGTCATGTAGGCAGAAAAAATATTTTACCAAGACAGTTGCAGGTAAAGAAAGTCAGGCTTATTAGACAAAGTATGAAAATATGCTGCAAGGAAGCAATGGGCAGTTCAGCAAGAGAAAAACTGACTGCAAAAAGACAAAGGCTTGCTGAGGATTTTATAGGATGGTGCTTGTGCTGGAGAGGGCTACATGCAGTACTGATAATGCCAAGATTGCAGCTAACTAATTTCCATATTTCTATCAGGCTGGTGATAGCTGGGTGCAGGAAGATTGTGAGTTATTTGCACAGGAGGGCTGTGTGTCCTGAACCATGAAGAAAGGCAGACTTAGAGCTTATCTATTTTCTCTTTTTGTTTTCCCCTGCACCTGTCAACCTGACTCCCCTTCTCTCATTAGGACTCCACATTTCCCAAGAAAAAAAATTCAGAGATAAAAGTTAAATAGAATGAATATAAGAACAAATGTATATCACAGAATGTACAAAGGCCAATGTAGAATGAAAAGAAAATGTATAAAAATTTAAACAGAAATGAATTAAGATAGCAAAAGAATTTGCAAGAAATGTAAAATCCAGGCTAAGAAGATAAAATACATAAATAATTGGAGTCACCAAAAAGCAAACTAAAGCAAAGAGATAAATCACATATTTAAAACTAGAGTCTAAGAAGATAACCCTGAAGTAAAATTTTTTAAAAATACATGTTTAAATCTACATTTTGTGGGGCGTATCATATAGAACATAAATCACAACCCAGAGTAAACCATGAGAATTCAAAGACACAGAAAAAAAATTTGGGAAAACTCATCTAAAAGTCTAAGTCAAGTATGAGAGAAGAAAATCACACTGATAATCGATTTTTGACATAAATATTACACGATAGAAAACAATGAGCAACATTTTAAAGATAATCAGGGAAATAAAGTATGAGCCAAGGATTCTATAGTCAAACTCTCCAGTTATAAAAGTGAAAGATAAAGAATTACAGATTTTTAAAAAGAACTCAAATAATATTGTTCTCATATTATTTCCTAAAGAATATACTAAATGATAAGTTTCCAGCAAATTTAAAATGGTTGGAGAAGCTGTGATATAACTGTGGAGATAAGGTTTAATATATTTGTACAACTTGGCTTTAAAATATAGAGGAATAAAGTTGACAAAATAATATGCATATGTTACATACTCTAATAATGTAGAAGTAATTGAAAGCAATGAAAAAGAAAAAAAGAGAGGAAGAGAAGGAGGGATTAACTGAAAAGTAGGAAAAAAAATTACTGATTTTCTTGACAGATAATAGCTGGAAGTAAAAGGGATATGCTTAATGATGAAAAATCAGATAGAAATGTAAGTGTATTTTAGACCCGAAGTTATCAGTGGGCCAAATTCAGCCTATTGCTTGTTTGCGTAAGCCATGTTTTATGGAAACACAGCCGTACCCATTAATTTACGTATTGTCTGTGATTGCTTTCACAATCACAGTGGCAGAATGAAGCAGTTGGCTTACAAGCCTAAAATATTTACTGTCTGGTTCTTTCTAAAAAAAATTCCTGACCATTCTTTTATAATATGAACTCTTGATAATCATGCTCTTCTCAGTCCAGATTCGCCATACATGTCCATTCACAATAACAGTAGGCCAAGAAAGTAACAGGAGGCACTCAGATGGACTGTCTGGGTTCCATATACATACCATCTCACCATCATTTTGTAAGGGAGCACCTCCTCTTGTTAATTAGGGTCAATTATCCCTGACATAATCACATTTTTGTTCACGGGGTGTGCCTAGGTACTAAGAGTTCAACATGCTCAAGAAGCAATGATAACATGTAATTTAATGGAACATTGTCTGTGTCCTCTAGCTAGACAGCATGTACTTGAGAACCAAGACCTCAAACCCTGTAGAGTCTAGAGTTGCAGGGATGGGAGGATCCAAATACCCCTAGTGGTCACTTGGAGTAAAGAAAAGTGAAGCCACTTCTTTCACCATTGGTCTCTGGACATGGGCCTCACCATAGGCTTGCCTGGATGTGCTCACAACACAGCAGCTGCCCTCCTTCTCTGCAGGGGTGCCTCATGACATTGCCGCTGCCTCCTCCAAGTGAATGATTCGAGAGAGAGAGAGAAAACAAGAGCACATGTCCAAGCCAATGGCTGCACTCTTTTCATAACCTAATCCTAGAAGTAACATCTCAACACTCTTGCCAAATTTTATTCACTAGAAATGAACCGCTTAGTTCAGCTCACATTCAAGAGGAGAATAAAGTTCCACCTCTTGAGGGGAGGACTATCAAAAATGTGTGGACACATTCCTAAAACCACCAAAAATACCAACAAGCATTTTTTTTTCTATTGGGAGATAGACAATAAGATTTTTAAATTAATAAATAAGCAAAACATCTTACAAAAATTGAAAAATATCATGTGGTAAAAGAGCTTTTCCTACCATATATTAAATCACATTATGATGTCTCTATAATTTAAAAAATTAATATTTGTGCATGAACCAATGGAAAAGAATAGGAAATCCAAAACAGATCCAAGAACATCTGGAAATTCATTAAATGGCATTCTATCATATCAGTAGAAGAAAGGTAGACTTTTTAAAAATGGTGATTGGAAAACTGAATGTTTATTTGAAAAATAATCAGTGGAAGAAGAATCCAAAAACTATTTCTTTAAAAAAGAAGTTATCTATACAGAGAGACGGGGGACCTAGAGACAGAGTAGGAAGAGAAATTTCACTAAAAATGCTCTGATATATAGTGCTAATTTTGGAAGTACATGCTTCATATATTTAACAATTAAATAGCCTGGGCACAGTGGCTCACACCTGTAATGCCAGCATTTTGGGAGGCTGAGGTGAACAGATCCCCTGAGGTCAGGAGTTCCACACTAGCCTGGCCAAAATGGTGAAATCCCGTCTTTACTAAAAATATGAAAATTAGCCAGGCATGGTGGCACACACCTGTACGTGGGAGGCTAAGACATGAGAGTCACTTGAACCCGACAGGCGGAGGTTGCAGTGAGCCAAGATTGCACCACTGCACTCCAGCCTGGGCAACAGTGAGGCTCTGTCTAAAATAAAGAAAAATAAATAAATAACAACAACAAAAAAAGCAATCTTCAAAACTGCAAATACATTTAAACAAACAAACCTAATGACATGTCAAGTTAGTGACATAATCATATGGAGAAGATCTGGAATGTAGGACATTCTTCGGGACATCCAAACTTGTTTTTACAGTAAAACAATAAGAAGGAAAAAAAGTAGGCCAGGCGTGGTGGCTCATGCCTGTAATCTCAGTACTTTGGGAGGTCAGGCGGTGGCCACATCACTGGAGGTCAGGAATTTAAGACCAGCCTGGCCAACATCACTTAGTAGAAACCCCATCTCTACTAAAAATACAAAAATGAGCCAGGCATCGTGGCCTGTGCCTGTAATCCCAGCTACTCAGGAGGCTGAGGTGGGAGAATCGCTTGAACCCGGAAAACAGAGGTTGCAGTGAGTCGAGATTGTGCCACTGCCCTCCAGCCTGGGCAACAGAGCGAGACTCTCTCTCTCTCTCTCTCTCTATATATATATATATATATATAAAGGTAACTACATTATACTAAAAGATATTTGTGACTCAAATGACAACTGAGTATAAAAATTGAACTTGTTTATATTTTGAAATAAACAAAACTTTTGACTTTTTAAAAATCTTTTTGCGACAATTAAGATAATTTGGTTATAATCCAGATAACAGATTAAATCGACAGTTATTATTACCATTAGGCCTGAAACAGAACAGGGAAAGAGTGGAACCCATAATCTAGGAAGACCCATGACTGAACCACAAATCTACCCTGAAAAAGCCATCATCTTAGTTACAGAAGCACAGCCAGGCAGCCCAGCAGAAAAGAGATCAGGAAACAAACATCTGAACCTCACTCTCCTGCCCCACAAACTTATTCTCCCCCAAATATGGGAGCCAAAGGGAAGGGGAGTTCAGTGATACAGTTTAGAGCAGAGTCTTCCATCACTCAGAGCAGAGTAGAGATGGGCTGAGGACAAACACAGAAAGGCAAACCAGGAATAGCCAGTGCCCCAAATAAATAATGTTAAATTTATTAGGTGAGCTAATAGCATTAAGGTTATGTAAGAACAGGCTCCTATTTTGGGGAAGAGGTACTGAATGTGTAGGGATAATATGACATTATGTTCAGGACATTCTTTTTAAAACTTTAACAAGGAAAAATGAAATACAGAGGCTAGATGAAGCAAATATGGTAAAATTTGATCATTGTGAATCTGGAGAATGGCTACATGGAGATTTCAGAGATGGTTCAGTTTTTTTGAATTTTTAAATTTATATGATAAAAATAGAAAGCATAAACAAAACTATAAGCATCTAATATACTATGAGAAACATTTCCAACACGTACGTAAAGTTACAAATTAAGAAAAATGCAAAAGAATCAATGGGCCAATGTATAAAGTATTCTGAAACAGAAACAAGTATCTTGAAATAAAGAGAAAATGTTCAAATTCAAAGAAACATTAAAAATAAAAAATATATATACAGGATATAGCACATTAAAGGTTTAATGTTGCTGCTGTTGCTTTCCTCAAAATTGGGGGTGAAATGGGCATTGTTTTACAGTGTTGATGAAATGGAAAATTGTGATAATCTTACTGGGAAGCTATTTGGCAATAAATACCAAGGGGTATAAAAACATTTATAGGCTATAGTACTCTATCATAAAAAATAACTAGACATTACAACAAATGTATACACAGAAACATTATTTGTTGCTGAGTATTTTAAAAAGCAAATAGTAAGAAACTAAAAAAAAAAAATCAATGATGGGAAACTAACATCTTATAATAGGTAGTAATTTAAAATTAAATTTACAACGAAATTAAATGACTTGGGAAAATGCTCCACAGGACTTAGGCTCTCTCCAGTCATCATGAGATGGCCCTAAAATTTCTGTTATTATGCCAATCAATTTGACTTCATCAACACAGAATATTCCACACTTGTCTGCCTCATCACGAAAATATCCGTAAGGGTACCCCCGACATGATTTTCTATGCTGTTAGAATACAGATCTTCTCCACTTATTAGTTTAAAAGCTGGGACATTTTCATTTAAATAAGTAATACGTTATATTTTCTCTCTGTTAAAAATACGACACATCACAAGAAAATGGAAAAACATCTAAGAACACCAAGCATAACATGAAAGCTTCATTTACCACCACTTCCACCCTCATTCTCTATCAAAGGAGGTCACAAAGGGCATCCTTCTAGACGACTTTCCGTGAAGTCATATATATGCAAAATACATGTTATATATGACATATCTATACACATGCATATAATCACATATACATGGCTACATATTATATATAGTTTGATTTATTATATATAAATATTATTTTATTTTGTGTGTGTGTGTATATATATATGTACACACACACACTTATGGATATTTGTGTGTATACACAACAAACATCCAAAAATCTTCTCATCTAAAATTGCTTTCTATTTTCAAAGTCTTTACCAATTCATATCCTACCAACAGTGTTTGCTCATACCCTGGTCAATATGAGTAACTAATTACTTCATATTTTTTAAATCTGAATGGAAGAAAAATGTCATTATAATTTTAGTCCGTATTTATGAGAGTAATTATTTTCATATGTTTATCAGCCATGTGTTAATATCCATTGACTATTTTTCTATTTGTGTGTCTTTTTCCTTCTGATTGATAGTAGCTCTTTATATTTTATACATGTTTACCCAGTTGCTGTGGACATGTTGCTGACATTTTCTCCTATTCCTTATTTTTAAATTTAGTAATATCTTATTTTTTGGATAGAAGTTTTAAATTTTTACAAAGTCAAATTCGTCAGTTCTTTTTTTAAAGCTTTTGGGATTTGCATTTTTCTAATAAAGATCATTTGCCCTTGTTATTTTAAAAAATAATCGCATTATCTCTCCTTGTATTTTTATTGTTTATTTACATATTATGTCTTTAATTTCTTATATCAGGTTTCCTACAAAAATGCCCATCTTATCTGGATTTTTCTATTTGTTGTCAAATAATATATCCATTATTTTTATATAACATTTTAATGTCTTCAGTAGTGATAAAACCTCTCCTAATTTCTCATTTTTAGTTATCGTATTCTATATTGAACTAGAATAGACTTGCCAAAGTTGAATCCATTTTATTGGTCATTTCAAGGAATCAGCTTTCATTTTTATGATTTAAGTCTTCTTTATTAATTTCTGCTGTTATTTTTATTAATTCCATCATTGTATTTATCTTCTTTGACTTTGTTATCTTCTTGGTATCTTAATTCATATATTTATTTCCCCTTTTCTCAGTTTTTCTTATTTTCTAACTCATGTATTCAAATGTATTTAATGTATATAATGAATTTAAAATTTACTCTTTCTTCTGAATATATTTGGAGCTGTTAAATAGCAAAATTGTCCTACCAATTACATCTGTTTTAGTATTTGCACACAGCCTGAGAGTTCCATAGAAATAGAACATTTCAAAGCATTAAATTTATTTTTATATTTGGTCTTCTGGTTTTATGCTTTCTATACTTAGTGTATTTCTTTTACATTATGTTTAATTTAATGTTTCTCTTGTGATTTTAAAAGTAAACATCCTGTTTTCATTTTGTGTTAATTTTTTATTTTAAAATACTGAACCTGTGTCCACAGTTTTATAAGAAATTTCAGAGCACATCCTGACCTCTTCTATGTAGAAAGAGAAAATTATCACACTTCTTTATTTCACTTCTACTCTTCACTGTTTCTCTTGTGGTGGTGTTGTTACAGCCTGCATTTAATCCTTAATTATTTTTAAAATGCTTGATTTTTATAATTTTGTTGTAATGATTTTGCCTTTTACCATTAGGCATTTTTCATAGCACCATTTAAAAATCCTTTGTTGAAATGTTTATTTTCTTATACCAAAGTAAACGTCAATATGACCTTAAAGTGTTTGATAGTTGTTTGTTTTCAGACTAGAACAATTGACGGCTTTTCAGTCTTTTCCTTTACAATTTCCCATGTGAACAGGAACTTTACTCGGGTTCAGGATGTTAAAATCACAGCCTTTTGCCTTAAAACCCCTTCTATCAGCGCTTTCAACCTTGTGGGCCAAGAATAGGCTACAGCTACGATGAAAAGGTGGGAAGCGCCTCAGCTGAGGGTGACTGAGAAAACACCTGGCAGGTGGGGCCCTAGAGCTGCACCTGGGGCTGCAGAGCGCACTGAGCATTCACCATACAATATTTTTATTTTCTCTGCTTTGTCACATTGTCACAATGTTGCGAAGTCCTCAATAGACGTTTCTCTGTTATTTTCTCTTCTTTATAATTGTGAAAAAGTATGAAACCCCGATGGTTTTTCTCTCATTGTATTTAGTTATTTTCTTTAGTCTAGATAATGGTATGTTTCTTTGTCATTTTTGAACATCCAGACTTTTATCAGATTGTATCTATATACAGTTCCTTTTCATTACATACAACTCATGAGCCATTTGAATATACAAAGTAAGTTTATCACTTAATTTGAAACATTTTCTCTCTTAATACATTTGCATATTTTTTTCTAGGTAATTATCCTTACTCTTCTTCAGAAAAAAATAATCTTTCATTTTTAGGTCTCTATTGATTGTCTTTTATATTAATCCGATTTCCATTGGTTGTTTTTACCTCTTTTCTTTTTTCACTAAATTCTAGGCAGCTTCCTAAGCTGAACTTTCATATAATTCTTGATTGTCTGCAGTTTCAGTTCTGTTCTTTACTTTGTCTTCGACTACTAGAAAAATGCTTCCCAGTTTTTAATACATTTCATAACATTTTTATTTACCACATTTATATTACTCTGTATCTGTTGTTCCATGCATGTTTTCATCTCAATCATCTTACGGCGTCTATTCTCTACGTTGTCAGCTATATCTTATTTTATAAAACTTGATTGGATCCAAACTTTTATACTGAATAAAGCTAGAAGAGAATGTGGAGGCCAAGGCCCTTGGTCCACTAGCGGTTCGCTGAAAATCACTGGCATGAGGCAGATTGATGAACAGGGGAAAAGACATGGGAATTTATTTAACATGTATACTCGAGAGTCTTCAGAATGAAGGCCCAACCCCTCAGGGAGGTACAGAAGCTTATACACCATCTTGAGGTTAGAGAAAGAATGGGGTGCAGACCAGAGCCAAAAATAGGTTATGGTGATAAATCAGGTTTTACTGGCAAGATAGGTTGTGAGAGAGAGAAAGGAAGAAGTTTGTCTAGCAAAGCAGGCCTTGTTCTGTAGTGAAAATCTCAAAGTAGCATTCCTCAGAGAGAATAGATGGTAAATGTCTCTTTTCTGACCCTTAAAGGTGTCAGGCTCAGTTAATCTCACCTAGATCCAAGAAAGGCCTAGAAATGGAAGGCCTGGCTTCATTAATGGAGATTCTGTAGAGAGACAAATTTCCTCCACAAACGATAGCTTTGCAACACCGTTTCAACCTGCTGGCACTGCAGCAGCCATTTCAAAACACCTCAAAGAGATATATTTGGAGGTAAAGTATTTTGATTTCCATCAACAGTATGCACTTTTGCAATGGCCCAACAAGTTCACCTTGCCTACTGCCTAGACAGAGATGGAGTCTATTTATCAAGACAGGAATTGCAATAGAGAAAGAGTAATTAATTCATGCAGGGCCGGCTGTGCAGGAGACCAGAGTTTGAATATTACTCAAATCAGTCTCCTCAAAACCTCTGGGATGGGAGTTTTTAAGGAGAATTTGGCGAACAGGGACAGGGGAAGTGGGGAGTGCTGATTGGTCAGGTTTGAGATGGAATCATAGGGGGCTCAAAGTGTTTTTCTTGCTGTCTTCTGTTCCTGGGTGGGATTGCAGAACTGGTTGAGCCAAATGACCAGTCTGGGTGGTTGGTCAGCTGGTATATCAGAATGCAGGGTCTGCAAAATATCTCAAGCACTGATCTTAGGTTTTACAAGAGTGATGTTATTCCCAGGAGTAATCTGGGGAGGTTCAGACTCTTACAGCTGCAGGCTGCATGGCCCCTAAACCATAATTTCTAATCTTGTAGCTAATTTGTTAGTCCTAAAAAGGCAGACTAGTCCCCAGGCAAAAAGCATTTTATGTCCATTTGTTTGTTTATTTGTTTGTTTCCAAGAAAGGGATATTATCATTTTTGTCTCAAAGTTAAACTATCAACTAAATTCCTTCCCAAGGTTAGATTGGCCATCACCCAGGAATGAACAAAAACAGTTTAGAGGTTGAAGCAAAATGGAGATGGTTAGATCTGATCTCTTTCAGTATTATAGTTACCTCAGTTATAACTTTTGTAAAGGCAATTTCACTTCCTTGGCCTCTTAGCACTTTTTTAGCCTTCCCTTTTTTTTACCAAAGCTCTTCATATGCCCTAGAGTGTTGGTTTTTCTATTTTACAGAATAATGATAAAGTCATACAGACATCTATTCCCATCATACAGGTATCTAAGTGATTTCAGAAGCCCTCTCTCTCTAATTGAACAGTGTTTATTTTCTCCTATTGGATCTGAAGTTGGATAATTAGTTGATATGTTGTATTTTTAGTTATCTAGAAGCCTAAGGAATATAGAGAAATAATTTTGAATAGTAGAAAATCGTTGCCTTTCAATGTTCTCTTTCACTGTTTCTGTTACTAGAACAGATCCTAAACTACATGCCAGACCCAGGATCCTAAGGTTGTCATCAAATACCTCAAGAAAGAATTTTTGTGTTTCTGAAAAAAAAAAAAGTCTGTCAAAACTTGCTGTCATTCACCTTCTACCTGGTAACAATCGCCTAAGCCCAGGACTTCTTGCGTATCTATTCTCAAATTCTATGTGTCTCAAGGTGTAAGGGTGTAAACTGACAAAAAATTCCTAAGCTCCTTCAGCCAATTGAAGAGATCCCCTGTTGGCCAAGGGGACCTCAGAGAAATCTGAAACACTGAATCCCCACCCATAATGGGATGAGATGTTGGACACACCTCATTATACCCCCTGCCTTTTGGAGTTTAGGTAAAATGGATATCATAATGATACAGGAGACAGAAAGAAATTATTTAGATAGATAACGAGTGCAAAAGAGCCTTCAGCAGAACTTCTCTTCTAAGAAAAAGTAGCCTTAGAGATCACTTCTTTTCTAACAAGGAGCAGCGTGAAAGATTGAGCTACAAACATAGATAAGAAAGCTGGAAGCTTGCATGGGGGGATGCCGGCAGCTGCACCAATAGAAAAGGGCTACCTGGGGACCAGGTGTGTCCACCATGGGGTTCCACCTTCCCTCTTCTGTTAGCACATGTACAGTAAGAAAGAACTGCATAACACAGAGAAGCTCAGGCAGAGAACCCACCTGTATAATAAAAGATCGGGGTGGGTGCTGCCAGAGATTTGTGCCCTATGCAGATGGCACACCTAGTCCTAACATGTTTTTTGTGCCCTATGTAAATAAGACACTGCCTCCCGACTAGCATATCTATAAAACCCCCAGCATTTTGCCGTGCTTAGGCAACCCAGAATATGTAGCAGAAATATGTTCTCTTTGTTTTGTCTATTAAATTTCCACTCTTAACCTCACTCTTTGTGTGTCCACATCCTTAATCTCCGTGGCTGTGAGACAACAAACCTCAGGTGTCACCCCAGACAACAAGATTGCTTCAGTAAGACTGGCAAAACAGACTCTTTGTGGCAATAAGATGCCAAATTGTAAACAAGATCTAAGGCTTGGGAAGGCAGGATTAAGTCATGTCTTGTAAACTATAAAATCTCCTTAGATGGGTTTTCATTAACCTGGTATAATGTGGTTTACTTTCCAACCTATAATGAGGCTTATTTTCCAAACTCTTTCCATGTGATAGAGTATTACAGTATTACAAATAGCAGATTTGAAGGAAATCAAAATATTTCATCTCAAAATGTATTTCTTTGACATATTTTGAAATAGCTTCCATAGGTCCAGCAGATTGAAATGGCCCTGCAAAGCCATCTGTTGTGTGGGAAATTTGCATCTGTACAGAATCTCTATTAATGCAACCAGGCCTTTCCTTTCTAAGCCTTTACCTATATCTAGGAGAGATTAACGGAGAGTCTGGCACCTTTAATTTCTGAAGACAGACATTTGCCATCAATTCTTTCTGAAGGCTGCTAACTATAAGGCTTCATCTACACAACAAGAACCTTGGCCTCCACAAGCCCCCTTATCTTAACTCAAGCATTTCTTTCTATTGACTTCAAGTCTTGAGACAAAGCTTAACTCTTTCAACCAATTGTCAACTAGGAAATCTTTGATTCCACCTATGAGGTATAATCCCCCCACCTCAAGATATTTCCCCTCTTTAGGCTAAACAAAAGTATACTTTCTATGTATTTTTTTATGGGTTTGTTTTGTTTTTGTTTTTGTTTTTTGAGATGGGTCTCACTCTGTCCCCCAGGTTGGAGAACAGTGGTGCCATCTCAGCTCACTGCAACCTCCACTTCCCATGCTCAAGTGATTGATCCTCCCACATCAGTCTACCAAGCAGCTGGGACCACAGGCACACACCATCATGCCTAGCTAATTTTCTGTATTTTGGGTAGAGATAGGTTTTGCCAGGTTTCCCGGGCAGGTCTCAAACTCATGAGCTCAGGAGAGTCACCCACCTTGACCTCCTAAAGTGCTGGAATTACAGGTGTGAGCCACCACACCAGCCTATTTATGGTTTTGCCTACAATTCCTGTCTCCCAAAAACGTATAAAACCAAACTGTAACCTTACTGCTTTGGGCAAACTTTCTCAGGATCTCTTGAGACTGTTCCCTTGGCCATGGTCACTCATATTGGCTCAGAAGAAACCTCTTTATGTATTTCAAAGAGTTTAACTTTTCCATTGACAACCGGTTACCATTAACCACACCAGAAAGGAGCCCTGATGTTTTGGGGCAGATGCTCTTTTCTTTTCCAAAATAAAAGAGCAGAAACACATAGCTACATTTATCTGGAAGCCAAGGCTAGGTTTTTTTTTTGTTTTTTGTTTTTTTTTTCCTACAGTAGGTCACTGCCCTTAGACTCAAACAAACAGCTTTAGAACAAAGATCAAATCTGGTGTTCTTCTCCATTGTGCCTAAATATTGCTAGGCAAATGGTTGTTCATGGAATGAATAAATAGCTGCACTTCCTCCTTTACCTGCCTGTATGACAGACTGATGGATTAGAAGAGCCCCATTACTGCAAGCAGCCTTAGTCCTTTGGATCCCCATTTCAAATGAAGAGTCTTACTGCAGATCCTGGAGATTTCTAAAATTTGGAGCACAGGTGACGATATTTCAGAACACCAGTTCTTTATTTTATCTGATCAGGACAGATTTGTTATATTCCACTCTTTCTTGCTCAGAGGGATAAAAAGATAAGTGACAGATGAGGGCTCTGTGAGACTGTTGTAACATGGGGTTCAAAAGAGGAGCATGACCATCAGCTAAGATTTGAAACCAGTGCAGGGTGTAGAAAGACCTTTCATTACAGGTAATTTGGCTCAAAGAAGTCTAGTCCAATGCTGGCCAACAGAACTTTCTGCAGTAAGGAAAAGCTTCTACATCTGTACATTTGACACAGTAGCCATTAGTCATATGTAACTATTGAGCACTTGAAATATGCCAGAATTACTAAGAAACTGTATTTTAAATTTTCTTTAAATTTAATTAATTTTTATTTAAATAGCCAAATATATTGGAAAACAAAGTCCAAGTCAAATCATTGGCTTTAGTCAATATTCCTTTCCTAAAATCCAACCTCTGCCCACCAGTTATCCCCAAGAACCAGTGAGGGCTTACATCAAGGAGGGTTTAAAGCAAATATTATTTTTCTAAGAAACTTTTCTAATATATATCACTCTAGATCTTAAAGGATCTTTTTTGTGTTAAGGCAGGTATGGAAGACTCAAGGTAACATTTACCTTTTCCCTCTAGGATTTCTGGGTCTTGCCTTACAGGCCACATCTTACGACCAAATGTGAGTCATCTGGAGAACTTGGAAACCTTGGATGCTTGATGTCTTTTGGAAAGAAGTAGGCAATTTGATTCTCACCTTTTCTTTCCTCCTCCCTCTGGAGTCCCTTCCATCCACAGAGTTCTATGATCAGTGATCATATCAGTGAGCTCAGTGGTCCTCATATTTCGTTCTCAGGAAATGGCTAGATTTTTTTCTCATAAAATCAAACACCCAAAGCTCATGCTGAATTTTTCAAACCTGTGAGGATCCTTACTGTCTCATTCAACTTCTAATCTCACTGTGTCTGTAAAATACCACCTTTTTACTGCATCTTATCATATTCCACTTCTAAGTTTTTTTAATTGCCTAATGACCTATTTTATACACAGCATGTGGTTAAAATTAAAGTAGTAATACTGTTCATTCCACGGACAAACTATTTTTCATCTTTGGAAAAACACTGATTACTCCCAGAGAACATTGCTGCACAGTAGTTATTACTTCACCATTTCACAGACGAAGAGTGGGAGGAGGAACTGAATAGGCTAAAGGGAGAATATCTGTGTGGCACCCTAGTCAGAATTAAAGTCGGGCTTTAGTCTGTGACTTTTCATGTCAACTTCAGACCTGTCCTCTCCCTATTATAGTGTTATAACCATGAATCATTCTCAATTAACCATGAGCATATTTTACATAGTAGATCTAAACACATACCAATAGACTCTGAAAATAAAAAGAAAGAAAAAACACACTGTAAACTGTTACTAACCACATTATGCTGTTATTTCCAACAAATGTTTGATTGACTTAACCCACGGAAAGAACTCAGAAGTAGATGTTTGTGGAACAAAAGAATTGCTACATCCTCCCCTAATCCTGATTTAGTCAGTAATATCATAAAACCAAATGGCCCCTTACGTGACTTACAAATCATCCACACACAAAAAAGTGGCTTTTTCTGTCCCTAAATCTCTATCACCCATAGAGCCTTCCTTATCACTGCAAAAATAACTATACACAATGGTATGTGGGTGGGGGGCTTTTATCTCTTTAGGGAATCTTTGGGTTCATAAGGAAAAGAGGAAGTTGTTTCTCTTTTGAGAAACATCTTTGAAGATTTTACTCCAAGGGAAAATCTCAGTTATAAATATCCTGTCTATGTGATTCTACCTGCCCCCAACATATCTCTTTTCTTCCTAAATATACTTCTCTCAGAAATCCCTTCCTTTTGTCACAATGTCTAAAATTCTGCCAAGTAGAGTTGCATTTTCGTTAACAATAATTCTCTTTAAGAATTCAGATATTTTTGATAATATTGTAGATTTGTCACTTCACCAATAGCTCATCATGCTATGTTAGGGAAGTTTGATTTTTAATTTTGGGAGCTGCAGGAGAGCTATTATGTTCAGTGGAGTAGGCCTCTATAGAGTGCAAAATGTCAGCTAGTGTACATAACATCAAATTCTACAATTTTTAGAAATGCAAAGCTTTTGGCTTCATCTTACAATTCTAAATCAGTGGTTTGCGATGGGTCCAAGACTCTTCATTGGAACAAATATCTGATGCATGTTGTTCAATTCCAGGACATGGTATCTCTGGGAGGTGTACACTGCACAATCTGTGCATCTTGCATGGTCTTGGACATCACCTATTTTGATAAAGGCTTAGGTGATTAGAATACATAGGACATTAGGGCTCATGGGGAAAATACTAAAATTGAAAAATAGATGAATATTTGAAAATGACTCAGAGCCAAAAGTATACTTTGCCATTTCAAAATTTCATCAAGGCTTGGCTTTAGATCCAGGAGGAAAGCAGCAACTCCTCCCCTTTTCTACCTTCTCTTCTTCTACAAAACCGCTTGCTCTCATAGCCTGGAATCATTTTATATAGTTCAATTTCATATGGACAAAATAATCTTTCTGTGTTGTCTTGGGAATCCATCCATCATCTTTAACACTAAGTACAGCAAGAAAACTTATAAAGTGTAAATAATCCAACTAACCCTTCCCAAAGACAAGAACTTAAAATTTATAATAAAAAGGAAACCAGATAAATAAGATTCCAAGAGAAAAATAAGTCAACTCTACATATTCAAGAACCAGCACATAAAATTATTGTGTTGTTCCTCAAAAAAAAAAAAAAAGAAAAGGAAAAAGAAAGAAATCAAAATGATCAGGAAGAATATATTAGATAATTATTGGCACTTTCTAGGGTTTCTGAAATCTTTGTGGTTGTTCCTTGAATGTTTCAATTAGAGTGCTCTAAATTTTCAAGGTGTAATATAAACTCATAAATAAGTACAAAAGAATATTCTAAAAGCAGTTATCAATGAATTTTGGATGATTTTTTTGTTTGTTTGTTTGTTTTCCCATCAGAACAATCAAACTAATACCTTTATTCTTTTGCTATATAAAGGGTGGACCTCAGACTCGTAGCATCAGCCATCACCGGGGAGCTTATTTGAAATGCAGAATTACAGGCCCCACCCCAGACTTACTGAATCCAAATCTGCTTCCCAACAAGATTTCTAAGGACATGGATTTACATCGTCTTTTGAAAAGCACTGTTTTATTTCACATCAAGACTATATCTAGGGGGAATTGGAGCCTATATACTACACCTGCGGTCCCCAACCCCTGGTGGGGGAACCAGGGGTTCCAGACTGCACAACAGGAGATGAGCTGCAGGCGAGCAGGTGAAGCTTCATCTGTATTTACAGCTTCTCCCTATCATTCACATTATCACCTTAGCTCTGCCTCCTGTGAGATCAGTGGTGGCATTAGATTCTCACAGAGGCATGAACCCTAATGTGAACTGTGCATGTGAGGGATCTAGGTTGCCAGCTCCTTATGAGAATCTAATGCCTGATGATCTGTCACTGTCTCCCATCACCCCCAGATGGGACCATCTAGTTGCATGAAAACGAGCTCAGGGCTCCCACTGATTCTACATTATGGTGACTTGTATAATTATTTCATTATATATTACAATGTAATAATAATAGAAATAAAGTACACATTAAATGTAATGCACTTGAATCATGCTGAAGCCACACCATGCCTGGTCCATGGAAACATTGTCTTCCACAAAATCCTTCTGCCAAAAAGGTTGGGCACCACTGTACTAAACAGATACCCTCCAACACTGATGATATTCAATATCTTGAGCCCAGGTCTGAAAATATGCATAGAGACTGTAGCTCTATAACTAACTTTCATAAATGAATCAGTTTTTCTGAATGCCAGTTTCTGTTTAAGAAATTACATTATTGCCATTAAATTCCTACTGAGGATTCTATAACATAAAGCTAAATTCCTCAATTCAGTGGTTGACTCATGAGTAGACAATGGCAGAGTTCTTTGAATAGAGAGTAGGACCAAGAATCACATTAGCTTGGATTTTAAAAATATATATATTCAAAAACGCATAAGACTGTAAAATAAATATTTATTCCACCCTTTTTCAGATAGTAACCATTATTGGGCTATCTGATAGTTGTCATCTTTCAGTGCAGCTGCCGAAGAGGAAAACGTTAAATTGAGCATCCATGAAGCATTTTAAATTTCTTTTGTTACTAAATTCAGAAGCAAATTGTAATTTTTACTTTATGACTCTCCACTTAAAATGGCCAAACACCATCAGTAAAAGGACATCATCAAAATTGTGAAAATACACAAATGAAAAAAAAGAAATGCATAAAAGAACAGATTCATAAATAATATTATTTTTATTTTCTTTTTTTCCTTTAAATCATCTATTTTGCTTGGTTATTAGCTTTCTAGAAGATAGGTTGCAGATGCCGCATACTGGGATTTGATTTTCAGTAACTTGATCCTTTAACTAGCTGTGATAAGCAAATGTGACTAGTTTACCAAGAGTCAAAGACAGAGTTTCTGTCCATTAGGGAATATTTTCCTTACCTCATTCTTTAACTATAGCTGCAGCCCATACCCAAGCCAATCAGCATAAAAGTATATGCAGAAATTTTTAAAAGCAACCTGCAAAAGTGTAGGTAGATAAACACAAAGCTATCAGCATAAATCAAACCATTTAAAGCACGTTCCTTTAATGAATTCATGATGTATGTGATGAGAAAGCTTATTTTTATTCACCATAAAAAAAACACTATACAATTTTGATGACCCAATTTTGGTTCATTTAAATTATTTTATCTTCAATTTACTTTAACTTGCTGATTTCTTATTGCTGATTTTGCATTATTCCAATTTATGACAGTTTCTGATTTCTTTTTATATCATTTCTACACAATTTCATCCATTTTGGCAGTCTCTTTTCTAATATTTGGATATTTCCTAATTGACTAATATGTTTGAGGTAATCCACTTCTCATGGACAGCACTTGATCCTACCATCAATATGAAAATGTTATACATTTAGCAGACAAAAGTATTATTCTAGTATTATTCTTTGAAATATATATACCCTCATTTATATGTAAAGAATAAAGAGAAACAGATAGTTTTGATTTAGTTTATATAATTCAGAATCTTAATTACATATATTTCTTTTGACTAATTGATAGGAGGGTAAATCTAGCTTGATAAAACTTTTAAACAGAAAGAAATATAACTTGATTTTATAGGATTATGTCTGTGGCTAGGAGCTGGGAGCTTAGCAACCTTTGTAAATATACAAAGAGATATATACAACCATGCGCAGAGTATGCACGTTCCTGAATGTCTATCAAGAAGCTTAATGCTATCAAAGTACTCCACTGATAATGAAAGTCAAGGCTCAAAGGACAGTAAGCATATTATTCCGTATAATGTATTATGCATCAATAGTTTCAGGCGGGCAAATCCTACCAGCCTCTCTCAGGCCACCACAACAGAGTTAGTGAAAAGAATATTAACTGTATCAAGAAATGGAAAAAGAGAAAGAAGAAAGCCAGACCAAAGGGAATAAAAATCTAGAGCTCCCCTTTTTTTTGTTACTTTTGCCACCTTTTTCTATTTACCTTGTGTTCCAGAAATCTACTCTATAGGCTCCTTGCTCTTACACTCTGTTCTTCCAATCTTCATCCGATCCTTTCTTTGCCTTCATTTCTGTCTCCTTTAAATTTTGGGGACTTTATTTGCCATCAAAGCTCAATCCAAGGTCAAAATCAAATATACACTTGTTACCATTCTGTCCCAGATATTTACTTGTCAAATTTAACCTCTTTCAAATCAATTCTTCATTATGATCTCACTTCAACTTCAGCCATAATTAACATGTGCATACCACAGCTCATGACATCGATTCCACCTGAGCAATATTCTTTTTATCTCTGCATATAAAAGCTACACTGGCACCAATGGCAAATTTTTAAATCTGCTGTCATCTCTTTGCCCTATACAAGTGTCTAGTTGTCATTTCAATAAAGACAAATTGGATCTGCTACCAGGAAATAGTCACTATTTCCAAATTTTTGACACCAAAACTGCTTGCTATCTTTAAATCCCTTTCTTTTGATCTCTCTTATATCACACTATATTAGACGAATGTATTTTAGGCGATGAAGATCCTTTCTCAGTATCGTGTAAGAAATGAAATAATTTCTATGTATGTTTACTAGGAGATATATGCTTCATTTTTGGGCAAGAATGGCATGCAAACTCATGAAGCATTTTACATAAAGAAATTAACATAATCTTAATATCAAGGAACTTAACAGAAATCAAACAAATTTAATGTCAGTCAAATTTACGAAATTTGCATGAGTGTTTCATAAAGGTAATACCAAAGGGGTTGAAGTAGTACAGAGGGACATTTTTTCAGCTTCATTATTTCCCAAAACCACATAGACCACCAGCTTTGCAAAATTTTCCCTGTTGAGTTTAACATATGGACTTTTAAATACAAAGGATTTGTCTCCAAGTATCAGAAACTTTCCAACTAATTTAAACTATCCCTATAACTTTGTAAAGACACATTAGCAATTTTCCTTTGGCTTTGCTAGCCCCTTCCATCAAAACTACGAATTCTGAAGGTCTCTTGCTATTTCCATACTGCCTCTTTGACTTACAGTCTGTTCAGAATGAGCTTCCTCATCAGGTCCCTGTCACAATAAGTGTGTGCATATGTCAGCTCATCTTTTTATTGCTCCTCTTTACATAAAGACAAGAGTCTCACTTATAAAAAATAGTTGCAGGAAAGTGTCAGTAAAAAATTTTAGTAACCTCAAACTTTAAATAAAACACACATTTGGAATGTGATGGAAATTTTGCACAATAAATTTGATGGGTGGTATGGGGATGCTTGTTCTGTTTGTTCTGTTGCATTTTATTTTTTACCTTAATATTTTAGGCAAAGTGACCCAATAAAACAGCAACATTATATATATACATATATATGTATATGTGTGTGTATATATATTCACTTGATGTGAGATATGTGTAAGTTATTTAAATGTGAGTAGAGAAGGAATCCAGAAGAAAACCTTTTTGCTCTTTTAGTTCCTGGGTTAGGACCTCAGCTCACATTCTAAACTCTCCGTCCTCTATAGCAGCTCTTGCCCACTTCCTTTCCCCTTCCTCAGGGTGATACAAGAAAATGAACATTGCAACTCAATAATATGCCTCAAGTAGTTTCTGTCATGCAAGTAATGTCAAAAAGATCATGGGAAAATTTATCAAAATTGCAAACAATTAACTGCCTTTTGCCACTGCCGTAAAAAGGCATTTGCAGCAGTCTTATTGTAGTAAACAAAAAGTATTTGACCTATACCTATTTTTATCAGAAAAAGAGAGCACAATTCAATATTGTACTATTCAAGTTTTAACAAATTTTGTAAGCTAGTACTGAAATTACACACTGAAACTAAATTGTGTTTACAATGGGTTCCTTTGTATACTTTATAACAAATGATTTCCAGATGATAGTCAAACTCAAAAATAGAGCCTAGAATTCAGAACAGTTCAGTTGAACTGTTGAATTTGTAGGCTAAGACAAAATGAAGTCCCCAAATCTGCTAAAAGCATGTATTTTTGGTCTCTTTGCTCCTTTTAAGAATGTTCATCATGGATGCTATGAAATTTCTGTCAATTCTTAAAATAACCAAACATTCCACTCTTTTAAAAACATAAATAAGAAGCACAGCTTCTTTCACATAACACAGCATAAAGCTTAAAATCATAGTTTGGCGCTAAATCTGTTAGCTGGAATAGTTAAGGGCAGATAGAGGCAATGTCTGCATTGCCTCTGTTCTCCATTCCTTTCCACTTTTTGATTTTTTTTTTTTTTTCCTGTCTTACCAGACGCATAGTCTCCTTCTGCCTTGGGAAACAGAAATATGAAAAAACTACATATGCTTTATTCTTTCACAGAATGTTCTTTTTTAAAACCAGAAAATATTATAGAATCATAAAATAATTTCGGATTCACATTTTTAGTGACAAATCTATTCCAATTTCAGCACAGTGAAGGTATGTGGCAGCTTACCAATATAGAGACAATGTAATAGAAAACAAAAAGACCAGAATTTTGGTTTGGGAAAATCAGGATTTGAAGTCCAACTTCAGTGCCTACTAAGAAGTAACAATCTTTCTGAGCCTTAATTTCTCCTCTGTTCAAATGAGAATACTATCAAGTTTTCAAGGATTTGGGGAGGATCAAGAATAATGTTATGTAAAGCCAACAACACAGTCTTTGACTCGTAATAGGTGGCCACTATAAGGCCTAGTACTGTTGCTGGTATTAAAGACACAAATAGAATTCACCAGGTTGGACCCAGATTTATTCACCAATACTTCCAAGGATCTACACCCAAGAGCATCAGCAATACAGATGGATAGGTAGACAGATGATTGATTGATTGATTTTAATAGATAACTAGCTTGATTAAGAAGAAATTCTGTTTTAATATGATTTTATATACGAACTGGAACTTGGTCATCACAATTCTGAAATAAATGGAAATTCACTAACTGCAGTTACATGAGCCAGAAAAATCACACATGGTGCTTTTTTTTTTTAACTGTTTCTGGCACTTATTTTTAATATGCAGCATTCCTTTGACAAACCTTACTATAGTTTATGTTTAAAGAAGTACTAATAAGTTTCGGTAAATATGTACATTATGATTCAAAGTATGTTTGAATAAAACTACTCTAAACCTACTAAGAAACACATCTTTGACAAATGTGTCTCCCCTACCCTATTGTTTTCTCCCGTCTTCTTCCTTGTTCCTCTCGCATCACTGGATGTCCCAATTCTACCCATTTTGTAAGTCCCAGTTTGAAGCTCACCTATAACTTTGAAGCTTAGAGAAGCAATTCCTTCCTCCTTTATTACTGCAGTGATAATATAGTTACACAATTTTTTGCAAAAATTATCAACAAACAAGTGCAAACCTGTCAGTCATGTAGTAACACATACCAGAAACATGAGAATCAGGCTCATCTTCATCTTTAGCTGCAACTCATGTAGGCAGTCACCCAGTAGTGCCACATACTGTTTATTCACTCCTTCACTCCCTTAGTTCAGGACCCTTCAGGCCACCTTGATACGGTTTGGTTCTGTGTCCCCAGGGAAATCTCATGTTGAATTGTAAACCCCAAGGTTGGGGGAGGGAACTGGTGGGAGGTGATTAGATCATGGGGGTGGATTTCTCCCTTGCTATTCTCATGATAGTGAGTTCTCAGGAGATCTGGTTGTTTGGAAGTGTGTAACACTTCCCCCTTCTCTCTCTCTCTGCTGCCATGTGAAGATGTGCTTGCTTCCCCTCCACCTTCTGCCATGATTGTAAGCTTCCTGAGGCCTCCCCAGCCATGCCTCCTATACAGCCTTTGGAATTGTGAGTCAATTAAATCTCTTTTCTTCATAAATTACCCAGTCTCAGGTAGTTCTTTGTAGCAGTAGGAAAAAAGAGTAGCACACTCCCACTCTTTACCTGGTCCACAGAAAACCTTCTATATTGGTCTTGCTGCCTTTAGTCCCTTACCTCTGCAATTTTTTTCTCCACACTGTCATCAGAATGCTCTTTTAAAGCACACCTCTTATCATATCATAAACTTTGTATATATTGTTTTCATTTGCCTACTTAATACAAGTTCAAGTCTGGGGATAATGGCATGTTGCTTTACAAGAAGGCATGTTTGGGCTTTTGCAGTTCACCCTGCTGGACTTGCAACCCAGTTTCCCCACTTTCCAGCTCCGTGACTTAGGCCCTTGCCAACTCCTTTAGTTTCAACTTTGTTTCTGTAAAGTAAGGATTGCCAAGAGCATTAAATACAATAATGAATTTCTAGTGATCAGCAAAGAGTCTCCTACATAGCAAACATTAAATGCAATAATTAATTTCTAGGCATCAGCAGAGGGTCTCTCTCATAGCAATCACTTGGCAAACAGTCATTATCATTATTCACATTATTCACAATTCTCCAACTTGCAGCTCTCCTCTTACCTTCTACATTACCTCCTCCACAACTTCACATACTAGAAGTTTCCTGACCTCTTTGCCTTAGAACACACTACTACTTCTACCTCGAAAACTCTCAATCTTTGCCCATTTTATTAATAACAGCAATCATAACGTGTAGTAGATATGACTCAATGCTTACAACTTGGGTCATGCAAGAAATAAAACTTTTTGTTTTATTAAAACTCAAATTAATTTTCTATTTTGAGCTCCACGTCGCTGGTGGGTAAAACCTATTGTCAACCCACTAAGGAATTCACCTCTTTTAACATCTTGGGCCTGGATCTGAAGCACTTACATAGGTGCAGGAAAGGGGCCTTTGTGTTTGTAAGTGCATGCTTGCATCCCCCATTCATGCTACTGTTTTTATCTAGCCCTTGGCCGTCCATCTGGCAGCGTCGATAAAATCCCTGCTATTTCCATGCCCCTTATGGGACTCAAATATTTGTTCTGCTACTTCTGCATCATCCTAAGACTGTGAGACAATCTCTGACAGTTCTGCTTAGACACCCAGATAGTGGTTTCTTCTCTGAGATCCTGCCATCTCACTGATTCCTATAGATTCCTGGTTCTTTGCAGAGGCTGTGTCCACCCTCTCCTACCACAAATGTACTGTCACTGGGGGAGGAGGTGGTGCAATGTTCCTCCTGAAGGATCCACCAGTGGAGACTCCATCAATGCTCCTCAACTTCATTTACTCTTACCTAGAGTTTTTCCTAAGCACCCAGTCTTTTGGCATCTATTCATTTTACACCCAAAAGATTTTTTTTTTCTGCTATAGCTATAACAAACTTTTCAATAAAGCAGTGAAATCAACAGCCTAGCTGATCTAATTGGAAACAGTAAAGTGATAATAAGCAATATTGGAAGAAAAAATATTACTTACATTTCAAAATATTATCACAGTGTGGTATAAAAATAGCTAACATTTATTGGGTGAGCTAGACAGACACATCTTCACACAACTTACAGTCTGTATCAGTCAGGGTCCCAGAAGGCAACAGATGGTGCATTCATATTAGGATGCTTTGAGTAGGGTTTATTAAAGGGACTATTTACAACTGTGTAGGCAGAGTGTAGATAAACCAAAAGACATAATGCAGCACCCTGGGGTTAGCAATGAGGTGGGGAGGTTTACCATCACTAGACCTGAAGAGACAAAAAAGGTAGCAGTAGCTTAGCTGGAAGCCAGAAGCAGAGAGTCGTGGAGATCTGCCACCTGGAGGGAAGGCAGGTTAGGAGACACAGTCAACAGAAGTAGCCCTGACAGAGGGAACCCAGCCAAAGGTAACCCTGCCAGGGAGAAGCCTGTGAAGGAAATACCGCACCTTCACTCTGCACCCTCCCTCTCATCTCTGCCCAGGGCTTGCCAAGTGGAAGTGAGAGCACAGGGAGGGCGGCTGTAGGTGTCACCCATATGGGTCCATCTGTGGGACGGAGAATGAGGTAGAGAAGGATGGAGAGCAGATCCACAGGGTCAAATGGGAGATCTGCATCACAGGTCTACAAGAAAAAGTCTATGGCTTCCTCAGAGTTAAATCCCATCTTAGTCGGCTCAGGCTGCCCTAACAAAATACCACAAACTGGATGGCTTAAACAAAAGAAATTTAGTTTCTCACAGTTCTAGAGGCTAGAAGTCCAAGGTTAAGGTGTCAGCAGGTTTGGGTTCTGATGAGAACTCTTGCCAGCTCGCGGACAACCATCTCCTTGTTGTGTGCACAAACAGCCTTTCCTGGTACATGCGGAGAGACTTCTCTTCCTCTTCTTATGAGGCCACTGACTCATCATGAGGTCCCACCTTCACAACCTTATCTAACTCTAATTACCTCCCAAAGGCCCCATCTCCACAAGCTACCATGTTGGGGGTTAGGAGCTGAATATATGAATTTTGGGGAGCCAGAAACATTCAGTCCACAACCAACTCAGATACTGTTTTCTTTGAGGAGCCTTCTCCATGTAGCAGAATTGGTTTTTCCTAGATTTTACCTCATGGTCCAATGCATTGTACATACTTGTATAAGGGACATGTAAACATTGTATTGTATTACTGTTGATGTAATATATTTCTCCTTCACTAGATTGAGACTGTTATTGGTGTAAAACAAAACAAAACAAAACTTTGTCTTCCTTCTTTTATTTTCTTTTTACACCAAAGACAATGCCTAGAGTATAACAGATATTAATGGTTTGCTGGCTGAACAAACATATAAATGAATGAATGATATTTCTTATTGTTAAGGATCAAATTCCTTAAAGTACAATTCTTTCATAGATAAATAAGCTAATTCATGGCATCTCTCTTCTTTTCCTAGTAAAATATGTGTTTTTTAGCCATGGCATTTTGTAAATAAAACCCCAGTATTTGTCAAATACAAACTGACCTGCTCTGATATTGTGAATTTTAGGCGTAACAAGAGAAAAAGGGAAGAAGAGTTTGTGACAGGGTGATAAAATACATACTGCATATGTTTGGAGCCAGGCATATCTCCGAAGTTCCATAACTTGTCAACATAAAGCTTACATGCAGTTGAGTGCAAACGGTAAAGTGAATTCAGTGGGGAACTCATACTCACAATTTCATGTAGAAATGTAGTGCAGGCCGGGCGCGGTGGCTCAAGCCTGTAACCCCAGCACTTTGGAAGTCCGAGACGGGCAGATCACGAGGTCAGGAGATCGAGACCATCCTTGCTAAAACGGTGAAACCCCGTCACTACAAAAAATACAAAAAACTAGCCGGGCGAGGTGGCGGGCGCCTGTACTCCCAACTACTCGGGAGGCTGACGCAGGAGAATGACGTAAACCCGGGAGGCGGAGCTTGCAGTGAGTTGAGATCCGGCCGCTGCACTCCAGCCTGAGCGGCAGAGTGAGACTCCGTCTCAAAAAAAAAAAAAAAAAGAAAAAAGAAATGTAGTGCAACTTAATGGGTTTTTTTTGCCAGGATGAAGTTTTCGGCTTTTGAATAAAGCAAATACATATAGATAAACTGGGATTAACAGTCAACTATCTATCTCACACTGAGGTACAACTATAGCTGGGCAATCTGTGCACTCTGCAAAGGCACCGCGTTAGGACTGTACAGTTCCGGACCCTGACATAGGACTGTATACACCTGGAGGAAGGGTGCTTTTTTCCTCCAGAGAAAAGTATAATTTATCAACACAGAGGGGACATCTTTTTCAATTTACTAAGAGGTATCTATAGATCAGTGCCAGCCAAGTCCTCAAACTCATCTCAAATTCTGTATATCCAAATAAGCCCTCTATCCTAAGCATCTTCCTGTTTTTAGGTATCATCTTTATCCTAATTATTGCTGAAGATCAGGGAATTATTTGGGCTCTATCATCTCCTTTAATGCCTCCACCAATCATCAGTTTAAGTCCTCCTATTGAAATAAGAAAGGATTTAAATAAACACAAATCTTTTGTGTATAGTTGTATGTCAGGAGTTATATTAGCACTTTAGGAAAAAAATTTAAAAGAATGCAAGAAAAAGACCATGCCCTCAAAAATCTTAGCATTTAGTTTGGAAGATAAAATATAAAGCAGCGAAAAGAAAAGTAACTGAAAAGGATATTAAATAAAAAGTGTCAAATGATAAGAGCAGAAAGAGTCATCACGATCACGTGTGTCCCAGACTCCATCTTCTGTCGTGCCATCCTCGTGTCTCTGCTAACTGCCAAGACGTGGATAGGGGCTGTGGAACCTCAGCTCCATCAGCCCCCTTCCCCTATTGCTACCCAATACAATAATTGGTATTTTCTAAATCTGATGAAAAATAGCAATAATGGGCATTTTTATAAAACTTTATTATTTTTAACAATAAAAGAGTAAAACTGTATGATAGGCAAATGCATTTTCAAGAGACGTCCCTTCAAGTATTTTTGCTCACAGACTTCCAAAAATAATTTGAAAAGTCACACACATTTTTTAGTTGACATCTAAAATTTTTAAACTATCTTGAAGTAGTTGCATATTATTGCTGGCATATTGTAAATGTTGGCTATTTAAATAAAACTGGTACCTAGCTCATTTAAATGTATCCAGTGGAAAATTATCAGAGAAGTTTGATACCCTCCATTATCCATTTAAAAAAACACATGAACAAATTGTTTTTATATCAATCTTTTTTCTCCTTGGGTTTATATTTCATTCCATTTTCCTGCAGAATTTTATTCTAATGTAATATATTTTTATTCATGAAGTCTTTTATTGGCAACCTATCCACATATTTTTATTTTTCAGGACCATAACACTTTAATATTTTAGTTAAATTAACATTTTTGTTATCATAATTCATAAAACCAACAAATACATTTGATATTTTGATAATCAGTAAACATAGAATGTAAAATATTAGCAGACTTACATATCTGGTGAGATAGATGAAACTTTTTAAATTAGTTCATATATCTGTGAATCTGTATTAATTACTGCTAAAGTAAGAGGCATCAGTTCTGTTTTTTTCTTTTATATAGTGTTTAAAGCAAACTAAATACGGCCTGAGAAGGACTCTGTACTTCTATATTTGAGTCCTTGTGGACTAATCATTTCCTAGCTTAATAGGCAGACAAAATTGAAAACCTTACTTAGTAGCATGCACCTGTAACAATAGCTGTGTGTTGGCCAATCCCAGCGGCCATACTTCAACCACTCATAGACTGCTGAGTGTTCAAATTGTGTTCAAATAAGACATACACTAAGCTGTAACCAATCTCACTGTTTCTGTATCTCACTTCCGATTCCTGAACATCATTTCCCTTTTTTTTGTTTTGTTTTGTTTTGAGACAGAGTCTCACTCTGTCGCCCAGGCTGGAGTGCAGTGGCGCGATCTCGGCTCACTGCAAGCTCCGCCGCCCGGGTTCACGCCATTCTCCTGCCTCAGCCTCCCGAGTAGCTGGGACTATAAATCTTCTTCCACCGTGTGGCTGCCCTGGAGTCTCTGTGAATCTGCTGTGATTCTGGGACTGCCTGATTCGCGAATCATTCATTGCTCAAACTCCTTTCAATTTAATTCGGCTGAAGTTTTTTTTTTATTAATAGAATTAAACATAAATAAGTAAGTTGTTAGGAATAAAATTCTTCCTTTTTCCCCAAAGCAGTGGCACTCAGTTATTTAAAATGCCTTTACATCTTATGTAAAAAAAAAATTATACCTTACCTGAAATCAAAAATTAATAGTCATCCATCTGATTAGTTTCTCTTTTACATTGTATTGGAAGAAATGCATTAGAAACCACATATCTCGTAAAGGATTTATTGCCATTTCCTTTATTAGAGGCTTTCACTTTCTCAACACCAGTGACATTTTGAATTGTTTCCTTGTTTGATATGCAGGAGGATTTTCCACCCCAGAGCAATGCACCAGAAAGAGACTCTGGATTGGGGAGAGAACAACTGTGCCTTTGGAAGTGGGAGAAGGTTACGGTGAAAGAAGAGGAGGAGCTGAGAATCAGCATGACATCTCAAACCACAGAACAGTTTTAGGAAAAAGTACAAAGAAAAGTTCAGGATTTGAAATCAATTTCCCCCAGAACAATGCCCTTGAAATGTTGCCATGGAATCCCAGGATAGTCATATCCCATTTTGAAGCCTGCCGTCCTTACCCTACATCTTTCCAATCAGATTAGGTGGCTTAACTCTTCCCATTTATAATAGAGCTACAGGTATTAATCTTCCAAAAATAACATTTCACCAAGCCACTTTAGCATTCAATTAACTCCCAATGCCTCTCCAGTGTGTAAGATATGAACACAGAAACCCATGAATCCATCTGAATGTGACCAGTGGCCCTTCCTAATCTGCCTTCCCACCTTGACCTCATTCCCAGGAACCTAAAATAAGCAGTCTCTGCTTTAGTCATACTGGTCCCCTTCCCATTTAATCTGCTTATTTTGCTCAACTGCAGATCATGTCTTTGCTCATGTGGCTTTCTTAGCCTGGAATGCTTCATCTGCTATCATCACCCTATTCAAATACAATAATCTTCTTAGGTTCCTTCCCCCAGGAAATTCCCCCTTCCCACTTGCAGACGCAACTAATCTCTGCATTCTCATTAACTTACACATGCAACATGGCTATAAATATCTGGACTACTTTTTTTAAAGGGAGAGGAATTAATGAAAATCTATTAAAGATTTTCCTTCTCGTCATTTCTTTTCAACATTTTACTGGAAGTCTTAAGACAAATAAAGAACTAAAAGCTAAACAAATTGGGAGGGAAGATATAAAACAGTCTTTGTTTACAGGTAACAGGATTGCCTATGTAGAAAATCCAAAAGAATCAACCAAACACTCCCAGAACTAATAACTGATTACAGCAAGACTGTAGGATACAAGGATAATATACAAAAGTCAATCACTTTCCTTTAATGCCAGCAACAACTAAGTGGAATTCGAAATTAAAAATATAATATCATTAGCACCCCCAAAATGAAACACTTAGATATAAACCTAGAAAAATACGTACATAATCTATATGAGGAAACTATAAAACTCTGATGAAAACATTCAAAAAACTAAATAAATGGAGAAATATTCCATATTTACGAATAGCAAGACTCAATACTGCAAAGATGGCAGTTCTTCCCAACTTAATTAGTAGAATGAATGCAATCACAATCAAAATTCCAGCAAGTTATTGTGGGGACCTTGGAAAAATAATTGTAAGGTCTATATTGAGTGACAAAAGACTCAACACAATATTAAAGAACAAAGTTGGAGATCTAACATGACCTGACTTCAAGACTCAGTAAGCAAGGCAATTGTGTTTTCAAGACAAGCCCCTCCAAATATTTCGCTCACCTGCTTTACTAACACCAGCATTTGGTGTTGCGCTGGTGGGAATGTGACATGGTACAGCCACTTTGGGAAAAAAATTGACAATTTCTTACAAAACTAAATATACTCTTACCATAAAACCTAGCAATGGCACTCTTTAAATCCAAAACAGTTTAAAATGCATCCACACAAAAACCTGCACACCAGTGTTTGTAGCAGCTTTATTTATAATTGCCAAAACTTGGAAGCAACCAAGAGGTCCTTCAGAGAGTGAATGGAAAGATAAAAGGGCACATCCAGACAATGGAATATTATTCAGCACTTAAAATAAATGACCTATCAACCCATGAAAAGAAATGGAGAAAATGTAAACACATATTGCTAAGTAAAAGAAGACAATCTATAAAGACTACATATTGTATGAGTCCAACTATGTGGCATTCTGGAAAGAGCAAAACTATGGAGACAGTATAAAGATCAATGGTTTCCAGGGGTTGAGGGAAAGGAGAGGGATGAATAGGCAGAGCACAGGATTTTTAGGGCAGTGAAACTATTTGGTCTGATACTACAATGGTGGATACATGTCATTATACATTTGTCAAAACCCATACACAACACTGAGAGAGAAACCTAATGTAAACTATGGACTTTGGGTGATAATAATGTATCAGCATAAGTTCATCAGGTGTAACAAATGTACCACTCTGGTGGGAGATGTTAACAATCTGGGAGGCAATGTAAATTTGGGGGCAGGGTCTACATGAGAAATCTCTGTGCCGTCCTCTAAATTTTTCTATGAACCTAAAATTGTCTTTTTTTTAAAATTCAAGTCTTTTTTAAAAAATCAGTTGCATTGCCCAAACATATGCTGTTTTATTATTTGTTATTTGTTTATATTTAGTATTTTGCATTTCCAATCTGACAGTAAGTTTCTTAAGAATGATGTTATATTTCCATGTCTCTCATACTGGCAAGTTTGATGCTCAAAATCAGAAGCATAATAAGTATTCATTGATTTAACCCAGAAACTATCAAATGTGAAATAGCCTTTTTTCTGAATTGTTTGGGGTCATCTACATGTTTTCCTAAAGAGAAATCTTCCCCCAAAAGTTTGGGCATGAAAGAACCAATGAAATCTTCCAAAGAATCTGCAACAAATGAACTAGTTAAGGATTTGTTTGCTATAAGTTCTAGTGAATGGGAACAAAACTTTTTCAGTAGCTATAAGGTATCATTTCTTTGCTGATTCCCCAGTTGGACAGTGGAATCATCTGCATATTAATGAATTGAAACTTAGAAGTCTATCTGAAAGAAATTCTACTAGGTAAATGGATTCTTGGGTGGGGAAATTCATTTTTTTTCTGTAAAACCAAACCTTACTTGTCAGAATAACACTTTGGGTCTGTAGTCTTGGTGATGGAAAACATGCTTTATCGTTTCCTACATACGGTTTCATAACACACCAGAAAATGGCAAAACAGAGATCAAATTTAAAACATTGAAATCTAATTAAAACCTTAACACCAACATTGTTAACTCTGAGTTTATTTTATTTACTGCAGCCAACGAAAGTAATATGAACAGACCAAGAAAAAGTTCTGTGCATTAGGAGTTTCTTTGTAAGGAATAAGTAAAGTTATGGTGCTCACTTCTGATAACAAATGACTCCCCTATCCTAGAGGCTGAAATCATCTAGTTCTAGTTTACTATTAACCTCACGACGACTCAGTTTATATTAATTTGTTATTTAAGCACTTGGAATGTATATGTTTTTCTCTCCAATTAAATTATACAGGTTACACAAATTATAAACTTTTATTTTACTCCAGGTTTGCATGGTGATAGCCACATACTCTGTGATCAATTAGTATTTCCCAAGGAATCACAAGTAGGATAAAGCACCATACCAGATACACTAACAAGATATTTTGGTCGGGCACAGTGGCTCATACCTGTAATCCCAGCAATCTGGGAGGCTGAGGCGGGCGGATCACCTGAGGTCGGGAGTTCAAGACCAGCCTGGCCAACATGGAGAAACCCCATCCCTACTAAAAATTCAAAAATTAGACGGGAGTGGTGGTGTATGCCTGTAATCCCAGCTACTCAGGAGGCTGAGACAGGAGAATCGCTTGAACCTGGGAGGCAGAGGTTGCAGTGAGCAGAGATCGTGCCACCACACTCCAGCCTGGGAGACAGAGTGAGACTCTGCCTCAATTAAAAAAAAAAAAAAATTGCCTTAATTTATAAAAAACATTGACTTAGAATTTATTTCAAAGAATGTTCTATTAAATATTTGAGCACTTTGGGACCACCTGTGTGAACTCCACACACAGGATGCAACAGGTGAGATGTTTATAGAAAAATTTAGACCCTAAGGACAACTTGTCTGAAATTAGATGTCAATGTACCTGTAGACGTCATATAATATGCAAGAAAGAGACAAAGAGCTAAAAGTGACTGAGGCCACCCACAGAACACTCCTTCTGTTGAACATACTCTTGTGTCAAGCAGGTTCCTGAGGGCATTGTGCACCAGAGGTTTCAGAGAAACTGGGCCCCATAGGTGACATGGTCCCCAGATGGGCATTGCCAAGTTGTGCCTGTACAAAGCTGGACAAAGTCTCCCCAGAGCCAGTTGCTGCAGCAGTGGTCAGAGTAAGAAGTGTCCAGTACCCCTCAATTCAGCTTCTCTGACTTGCATTTTAATGATCTGTTTAGATATCTGACTCAACTACCTAAATCATACATTCCTACAAAGCAAGAAGTGAGGCTTCCTCAACTTTACCTTCAATGTTAGACATAGTGCCTAGCATAAAGACATAAAAATATAGGAGGTTAAAATGCACTTCACTCTATTTCAGATCTGTCTGAGACCCCACAGGTTTAGGACAAAACAGTAAGTGACAAGCCCTGCAATATTCCAATATACAGTGCCAGGCCTTCCATGCAAACCATGCTTAGGGAATTTGACCTTGCTGCCTCATTCATGCAGCACTCCTAATATGTCAATGACCTCAGCCTCCTCTAGGAAAAAATCAGTTCCTTGCAGTGGACTGATGAAGGACTGAAGGGAAGTGGTAGAGGTGCTTTGCCTTCATCCCAAGAAAAAAGAGAAACGCTTTTAAAAAGCCACCTTAAGTCTGTGTTTTCTGGAGTTTGGGAGGACCTAAGTTTTGAAACTTAACACATGCCTGATAATTACAGTACACATGGTGCTTTGACAGCATCACCCACATGGCCAAAGAGGAGAGAATTAGCAGGCTGCATCATTTGGAAAAAACAGCGCTTTTATAGATGGCAGGAAATAGATAAATATAAATGGTTTTTGGTCTGTTGGTTTGGTTTGGTTTCACCGACAGCTAAGTAGAACTCTGGAAGGGCTTTGATACTTATACAAGAAAAACCAACTATTTTCCTCTATACACTAAATCACAATACTCAATACTTCCAGAACACTTCACTTCCGATACCAAATGTATAGGGATTTTGCCACAACCAAGCAATTCTCTAATTCTGCGGGTAACAGATGAATGTCTGAAAATTGTATTCAACTCTGACACTTAGCATCAGATCCCATCAGTTAAAGGGATCAGTCCCACATCCCTGCCTCCAATTCAGATGCCAATCAAGTCCAGTCCTTCTGACCAACCATAAATTGGGGGTTTTAAGAACTCTTCCTTTGGTTGGATAGTTTGCTAGAATGACTTACAGAACTCAGAGAAACATGATGCTCATTAGGTTTCTGATTTATTACAAAGAATACAGCTCAAGAATAGCCAGATAGAAGAGATACATGGAGCCCAGTATGAGAAAAGGAAGGGCTTCGGAGCTTCATTGAAGCCAGATTCTAAACTTAGTCTGAAATTTCTAAAAAATTGCTACCTTAATTAGAATGGTGGTAAGCCTGGTACCCAAGAAGATATCATGCTTCGGTGGAGCCAAAATTAAATGAATTAACTTCATTAATTAAGAGTGGGTGTATCTCAAAGTGTGAAGGATAGGAAACAAGGGGCCATCATGCAATTATTCTTTCTTTTTCTAGAAACATCTTTGATGTAATAAGCGCTCATTAAAAACTGGTAAGGGGAGGCAAAGTGAATAGAGAAATCATTCTGAAATCTAACAATTTCTTTATGTTTTTAATTTAGAAAATATTCATGGATTGAGGTATAGTTAGAGGAATAAGAAAACAAAATTGGACTTAAAGACAAAGAGAAGAAGGAGGAGGAAATAAATTTAGAGGAAAAGTTGTACGCAAATTATTTTGCTATATTTTACCCCACAGTCTTGATCCTGTCTTCACTGAACCTTTCCATTCCTACTGCCATATCCCCTGCGTTCATTTCATTTTATACCCCTAAAGGTCGGTAACCCATTCTCACAACTTGTTATTTTATTCTCTGTGCTAATTATTCATTCAAACACCTGTTGCAGGACTTGTCATGTAACAAGAGTAAAATTATTCATATGCAAATATTCCTTGCTTTTCCTGTATCCTTACCTTTTGCCCTTCTTTCTTTTTACGTAAGAAGGATACTTTCTGACGAGTTCTTGGATTATCCTTTATAGAGCAGAATTTAAGCAGTAGGCTGAATTTCTTGAGAAACGCCGTCAGAGTTTAGAAACTTGTTACATTTTTCCATATTCCCTCCTGTGTTGGGAACACCAAATGAGGCTTCTGTGAAGGAAGCACCAGTCACATTTATTTGGTGGAAGAAAAGATGATGTGAATAGAAGATCAGAATCGCAGCACGATTCTGAACAGACTGAGAGAATTTGGACAACTGCCAAGAGAGAGCACTTCAGGGTTTTAGCAAAGAGTTAGTTGGGTTTGGGTGGGAATGTGAGAGTAAGGGGTAAACAGAAAGGCTTTGGAGCAATTGCTTGAGTCTGAGGACACTGTTGAACAGGAGAAAGGAGGAAAGTGGTTCTTAAGAAATGTTGCTCTTGGTTACGAACTTACTTCTAATAAAATATCAATAACATTATCTAAAAAGTGAATGCTGTGGCAGACACAGTGCTTTCCTTATATAAAAGCCATTACCATCTGTCTTTATCTCTGGTTTAAAAAAAAAGTGTTAAGATAGCAGGTGGAGGGAGACCTTGATCTGAGGGACAGCAACACCAGCTGCAGGAGATAAATCATGACCTGAAAATCATTCACTGCACTGGTGTCGAGCTCGGCCAGTGATTGTTTAAAATTAAACATGTGTCCCAGATCTGGCTAATGGAGGAAGTGGGAAATCTGACTGAGAGAGGAGAGGGGCCTCATTCTTGAACAAAAGTGGAAACCTAAAAAAAAAAAAAAAAGACTCTTTCCACTTTCTCCTTCCATCATTCTTTGCGTCTTCAAGCAGAATTGTGGATGAGAATTAAGCAGTTATTTTGGTCCTTGAAGATAAAGACCAAGAAAATCTTGGAGACCTCAGCACTGACATTACTGAGCCACTGGACTCATGTCTGTGACCACTACTTTAGTATTTTCTATAGTGTGGGAACAATAAACTCCTGTTTTTTCAACCACTATTGTTGGGTTTTCTGATACTTCTCATTGAATGCATTCTTAGCTGATCAAGTAAAGATCCTACTTCTGATTACTAGACTATATTTCCAGGAATGGAAGGAACACTGCTTCAAGCCAGAACTGCCAGCAACCCTGGGACTTATTAGCATTATCATCACAATGCATCGTAATTAATTATGAATACACATATACCCCCCAAGTTATGAGATTCTCAATAAGAAGAATTGCATTTTGTTAATCTTCCTATCTTCTAATCTTATCACAAGTACAAGGCACACCATGGCAACTCATTAAATACTAGTTGAGTGAATGGATACAATCGAGGTTAACTCCAGGACCGATAAATAAAAGAGGAGCTATCAATTAAGATATAAACAGGTACTTCAAAGCCAGCCCAGAAAAGCTTTCATTTGATCAATACCCTTTTTCCTACCTTTAGTCATTTGAGCTATATAAATTTTGAAATAAATTAACTTTGAATTTTTTAAGTTTCTCGGTCCATCTTCCTACACACCAGCCCCACCCAACCCAGCCTCCATTTGGAGTTGCTTAGGTGACAATTCAACCCATAGGATAAATAAATCTAGCTTATATCATACTTTCTATATTCAGTGTTTTATTTTTTTCTGTGTGCCAGGATGCTTGAATCAAAATACTGATTTGCACATTCTGCATAAATTTACATATTATGTTCAAGCATCCTTAACTCCAAGCTTGTAAAATAAAACCCAATTAATTAATTAGTGCAACCTACTGCAATTGTATTTAAACCCAATATTCACAGCATGACACACAGTGTATTTTTAAACCAATTAATTTAATCACATTTCAGTTTCAAAAAGGCAGACATATAAAGACAACAAGCTGGTGATGGACATGAAAAGAGACAAAATCAGAGGAGGCTAGGGCCCCCAGTATGGATTCAAATTTAACATCAGCATTATTAGAAGTATAAAAATCAGAAATACACATTAGAAATGTGGAAGGTCCTAATGTTATCAGCAACTGTTGTTGTATGATAATGAGAGACTTAGTCTGACCAAAAGAAGAGACAATTTACTCCCAGTGACATGCTACGCAAGTTATTGCTAAAAGAAGAGACGATTTACTCTCAGTGACATGCTACACAAGTTATATTGGCCGGTATTATGGAAGAATTGGGTTCTCTCTCAAGATTACTACTATAATTATGTCTGTTACTGTAGTACATGCTAATGTCTCTTTTCTCTGAACTATTACCCTTAGAGTTACTTTCACGCAACTTAACATTTAGTTATTCTGTAATTGTTTTATGTATGCTGTTTTCTATCTTTAATTTGATTGTAATCTCTACAAGGCCGAGATCATATCCTATGCTTCTGTAATTCCTTAAGTCTGTGGCAGTGCCTTAAAGAATAGGTGTTCAATAAATAACTAGTTCAACCAGAAAGCGTTTATGGAGTTTTCCAGGAAAAAACACTGAAGAGCCTGTATAGCTTCACAGAGAAAATGTAGTCCTGTTTATAAGCGACTCCGTGTGCTTGCAGGCCAGGGGACAACACCATGGCACCAGTACCCCTGGGAAAATCATATTGTAGAAGCAGATCCTCAAGTGAGCTAATACTGCAGCAAGCTGAAAAGCATTCCTTCAGAGTTCAAGAAAGTAAAGAAAATAATGGAAAAATGACGAAAAAGTATGAGGTAGCATCAGAAGTTACGAGAAAATTTTAAGTGTGCAACCCACAGCTAAAAATAAATATCTAAAAAAATAAGAACTCAAGGATAGGCCATTGGCAGTTTGGATACTGCAGAAGAGAAAATTAATAAGCTCTAAAACAAATAGGAAATAAACTAAAGCACAGAGAAAAATAATGATAATGGATGACAGCCTATAGGACTTGCTGAGTAGAGTAAAAAATATAATATTTATGAAAATAGACAACAAGAAAAAGGTGAGGGAAGGAATGTGATAGAATTATTATAGAAATGATAGCTAAGAATTCTTAAAAACATGTAAAAACATAATACTACAGAATCACAAAGTTAAGCTTATTTATTTTATTTATCCTCTGAGTAGGATACATAAAAAGAATACCACCTAGGCTCATCTTGGTAAAACTTCTCAGCATCTAAGGTAAAGAGGAAAATCTTTAAAGCAGATAAAAACCTTCAAAGGACAGTAATAAGACTGGCCAATTACTTTCAAAGGTAATCAACTTCTCAACATGAAAAATACTTACAAAAAAAAACAGTCTAATGACATCTAAGTACTGAAAAAAAACTGCTAACCTATAACTCAACTCCCACCAAAATATTCTTTTAAAAAATATTTTAAATGCTTTTTTTTAATGAAAAAAGCCATTGCCAACAGACCTTCACAAAAGGGGTTCTTCAAAAGAAGGAAAATTTTCCTACAACAACAAGCAATCAAAAAAACCCCAAACACATAAAATGGAAATGCAGGGAAGACTCAAGTACTCCAGACAAGACAAATATGTGAAGAAACGTACAAAGATATTGACTACATAAAACTATGTGTAATGGCTTATAGAATTTAAAATAGTTTAGGTGATACGTGACAAAATGATACAAACAATATGATGTGGCTAAATCTAATTAAAGAGTTCAAATGTTTTAGAAATATCTGAAAAACTTAAAAATAAAAAATTGGTATCAGTATGTAACATGATAAGAATGCATATTGAAATCTTGACGGTAACCAGAAAACTAAAAATAAAAATAAAATAGTATCTATCTACCGAGTTAATAGAAGGAGAAAATAGAGTAATAAAAGTATTTTAAATGTTTTGATTAAATAAAATGAAACCAAGAAAGAAGGGGAACAGAATCATAAAAGAGATGGACTAAAGAGTAAAGGAATAATAAAATAGTATACTCTGTCTTTCTTGCATTAAATGTATATAAGCTAAATACTCACATATACATATCATTAAGTTTAATGTTTAATTAAATAGCAAGTGCCAGATGGAATAAAAATGAACTATATGCTACTTTACAAGAGGCACATTTTAGATATTAAAGCACAAAGAGTCTAAATTCAAATGTTGGAAAATAATATACCATACAATACCTCACAAGAGCAAAAACAAAAACCTGACTTAGCTGGTTTAGATAAACTAATGTTAGACAAAATAGACCTTACTGCAAAAAAAACTGTAGTGTTTTTTTAGACATTTCAAAATAATTAAAAATCAGTACAACAAGAATATATCAGAATCTTAAATCCATCTGCACCTAATAACATAGCTTCAAAATATGCAAAGCAAACATTGCAGAATTTAAAGGAGAAATAGGAAAATCCGTAGAAGACTTTAACATAGCTCTCTGACTATCTGGTAAAAAGAACCAATTAAGAAATCAGAGAACTAGAACCAATCTGAACAATATTTAACAAAATTGATCTGACACATAAAGAGTAATGCACTCAACAACCAAAGAATTCATTTTTATTCAAGAATATTAGGACATCTACCAAACTGACCACATGTTGAACATAAGAAAATTATCAGCAAATATCAAAGCATTTACATCATCCAGAGTATATCCCTAGCCAGTTGAAATGAGCTAGAAATTTTTTTAAAAGATAACTGAAAAATCTCTTATTTCTAGAAATTAAAAAGTTCACTTTTAAATAAATCACAAGTCAAAGCAGAAACCAATAAAACAAAACTATTTGAAATAAATGATAATGAAGAGACAACATCAAAACTTGTAACAATCTGTTTATCTCATGATTGTAAATGCACAAATTCTAACCAAAATATCTGCAAATGGTACAACATATTAAAAGAAAAATACATTATAATGAAATAAATTTACTTAAAAAACAAGAAAAATTATGCTATATTATTACTACTTGATTTGCAATGTTACAAATGTTACAAACTTGTAACATTTGCAAATCAAGTAGTAATAATATACCATAATAACAGAATGAAAAAGAATAACATACTATTAAATTAAAATGTGGAGAAAATTCATTTCATTGAATTCAACATTCCCATGTTCAAAACTCTTAATGAAATAGAAATAAAAAGGCCCTTCTTTAATCTGGCAAGTAGCTACCCAAAAGTTTATAGAAAAATTATATTTAATAGTGAAATATTAAATCCTTTCTCCATGAGACTGAGAGTGAGTCAAAAATTCCTAGTATTACCATTTATATTCAAAAATTCACTGAAAATGTTTGCCAGTAAAATAAAACAAGAAAAAAAATCATTAAAAAGAATATGAATTGGAAAGAAAGAAAGAGAACTTTCATTATTTGCAGAAGATATGATTTGATACCTAGAATATTCAGAATAATCTACAAGAAAACTATTAGATGAATAATGGATTACTACAAGGTCAGTGAACATCAAAATCATTAAAACCAATATATAAAAATTTGTCATGTTTCTATGAACCAGCCATGAACAAATAGAAAATGACATTTGGAAAACTGCTACTGTTTATGATAGTATAAGAAACATCAAATCCTCAAGAATAAATTTGAAAGGTACATGTCTGCTACACAAAATATTATAAAACATTTTGTATGAAATTAAAAACCTAAATATTTAAGGGGATAGACCTTATTTATGATTGAAATATTCAGTATTGCAGATATTCCAACGCTCTTCAAAATGCTCTATAGATTCCATGCAATCCAAATACAAATACAAACCTTTTTAAAAAATCTAAATAGAAATGCAGAGTCAGATTTTTGAAAAAGAAAAAGCAAAATGACTTACAATACCAAATGTAATCATAATTAATTTGGTATTGCCACAAGATAGACAAATAGAAAATTGTAAGAAGCGAACTACACATAGATGCACAACTGATTTATGACAAAGAAGTGCAGTATAGTCAAAGAAGAAAGCTTTTTTATTAAATAGGTCAGAGATGCACATTGTAAAAAGTGCCTTGACCTCTACTTAACATCATATATAAATATCAGTTCCAGATGGATTATAGATCTTAACGCAAAAAGTAAAATGTTAAAGCTTTTAGAAGAAAATATATAGAAAACCAGCTTATGGCATTAGCATAAGCAAAGACTTCATAATAAAGACATAAAATCATTTTACAAGGTGCTAAATTGTACCATATTAAGATTCAGGTCTTGTGTTCAACAACAAAAAAAATCATTAAGGGATAAATAAGGCAAATCATAGAATGGAAGAACATATTTCTAATCTGTATATTAAATAGAGGACGTATACCTAAAATATCTAATAAATCCTAAAAACATTAATAAAAGACAATAAACCTGACATAAAAATGGGCAAAAGAGTTGAGTGGAAACTTTATAAAAGAGAATATGAATGGTCAATAAATTATAGGTTTCATAAATTTAAGTTGCTTAACTTTGTTAGTCTTCAGGAAATCAAATTAAAACCATAATGATACCAGGACACCCATCAGAATAATTTTTTTTTTTTTTTTTTCAGTCAGAGTCTCACTCTGTCACCCAGGCTAGAGTGCAGTAGCAGGATCTCCGTGCACTGTAGCTTCTGCCTCCCAGGTTCAAGTGATTCTCCTGCCTCAGCCTCTTGAGTAGCTGGGATTACAGGCGCACACCACCATGACTGGCTAATTTTTGTATTTTTAGTAGAGACAGGGTTTCACCATGTTGGCCAGGCTGGTCTTGAACTCCTAACCTAAGGTGATTCGCCTGCCTCAGCCTCCCAAAGTGCTGGGACTACAGGCGTGAGCCACCTTGCCAGGCCTAAAACTGTTAACAAAACAAAACAAAAGATGCTATCAAGCATTGGCAAGGATATGGAGTAACCACAGTTCCCATAAGCCACATGTTGGAGAATAAATAGGAAGGAAGATGTTAGAAAACGTTTGGCTGTATCTATTAAACCTATGTATATCTTACAATTTAGCAATTTCACTTCTAGAAAATACCCAAGAGAAATGTATACATTTGTGCTCCAAAAAAGAAGAGTATAAGAATATTTGTAATAGCAATACTTGCAATAGCCTGAACCACTGATCAGCAATAGAAGGGACAAATAAATTGTAAATTATTCAGCCAATGGAACACTATACAGTAATGAAAATGAGTAAACTGCATCTACAAACAATAACATGAGTGAATCTCACAAACATAATGTGAGCAAAGGAAGCCAGGCTCAAAAAGATACACATTGTTCAATTCTATTTTCGTAAAATTCGTAAGTGAGGGAATTAATCTCTGGTGTTACCTTTGGTGAGCCAGTGACTGAAAGGAAACCTGAAGGTAGATTCCGAGTCTTGGTCGTGTTCTGTTTTTTGGGCTGAGTTATGATTAAAAGGGCATGTTCACCTTGTAAAAATCACTTGTGGATTTGTCCACTTTTCTGCCACGTATTTTATAAATTATAAAAAGTTCAAAATATTAGTCATTGCACACACCCAGTCTAGTATTACTTGAATAATAGTGATTTTTAACTATGAGTATATGAATAATTTATAATGATTATACTCTACCCAATACTTGTGTGTGAGACACTCATAGAACTTTATATACTTATTATATAATTTAATTCACACCAAAATTATGGAAGTTGAAAGTATTAGCCCCGTTTTCCCAATGAGGCAATTAATGACTAAAAAGTTTGAGAAATGTGTCAAAAAAACACATCATTCATGACAAGAGCTGTGATTCAAAGTCAATGATCTTCCTGCCATGCAACTCTTCCTCCTAAAAGTCATGAAATTTTAGAACTAATTCATGTTGCAATAAGTTTTAACAACGTTATTTCAGTGTTGTCATAAGTTGGGTTCTCCAGAAGATCAAAACCTATGAAAGAAAGGAGAGGAAGTAGGATTGGACAGAGGGGAATGGTGACCTGCAGTGCAAGCCCAAGCAAGCCTCAGCCAACCTGCTGGGAAGCTGTGGAGCAAGTGCTGCCCATCATCAGGTCCTCACTGAGCCAAAATGGCTGGCCTTTTATACTACTCAGCTCCAAAGTGGGCTGCCCGGGAAGGATGTGATGTTGAATGAGGCAACTCTCTGTAGCCAAAGCAGACCCTGAAAGAGCTGATAGCTGGAGTCTGTCTGCTGACCACTCTCTCCAAGCAGCAAGTTCTTCCATAAGGGAGGAACCGGGCAGCGCATCTCCAGGTCCACCATCAGAATTTCCATGACCCTGTTCTCTTTTAATCCTTACAATAACCCTTTAGAGTAGTTCAGGGCCTTTGTATGAGCTATGACCTCCATCAAGAAACCTCTTCCCTCAGAAGAGTAATTCTCTTCCTCTTAGAATGGAACTCTCTTCTGTTCAGGCTGCCATAGCAGAACACCATAAACTAGTTGGCTTATAAACAACAGAAATTTATTTTCCACAGTTCTGGGAGCTGGGACGCCCAAAATAAATCTGCTGGCAGATTTGGTGTATGCTGAGGGCCTTCCTGGTTCATATAAAATATCCTTGCAATACCCTCCCATGGTGGAAGAGGTGAACAAACTCCCGTGGGCCACTTTTATAAGGGCAATAATCCCATTCATGAGGGCTTCTCTCTGATGACCTAACCATCTCCCAAAAGGCCCCACTTTCTAATATTGTCATCTTGGAGGTTAGGGTAAACGTATGAATTTTGAGTGGACACAAACATTTAGACCATAGAACTTCCCTTCTTCAAGTCTTCACTCAACTACAACCTTCTCAGAGAGGCCTAACCAATATACATTAATTTACAACCAACTCCCATCTCTCCCTCCACACCCTTTTTACCTTATTCCACTTTCACTTTATTCCTTTGCATATGTGATCTTCTAGATATTAGCTAATTCACTTTTTTTTTTTACATTATATCACTTATTACTGAGCACTTTCCACTCAAATCTCCCAGAAAGACAGAAATTTTTGTTCTGATTACATGGATGTGTTTCCAGAATAATACTTTGTTTATAATAGACCTTAATCAATATTGGTCAAATTAAATCAAATAAAAGTTTATCTTCACCCCTGAACATGTACACATTGGTGACATGTGGTTAAAATCAACATCAAGAGAAAAAGAAATTACAGATTCTAATGAGAAGAAGGAGGAGGAAGAGGATGCCTGCCTGTTAGAAAGAGGTGAATTGTTAAATAATTCCGTTGTTAATTAGTGTTGCCTTCTCTATTTTCCCTAAGAGAATCTTCACACTGTGTGTCACTGATTGGGGAAGTAGGAAGGATTTAAGGACTGCCATACCAGTAGGCATAATGTACAAGCTGTTAAAAATCTATTCCTGGACTTTTTTTTTGTTTTTTTTTTTTTTAGTTTAAGATAGATAATTCCTACCTACAATCAGAGTTAAGTAACATACTAAAAGTGCAAAAATATTGGCATCATAGACAAAGGTTAAAAAATATAGTTATCTACTCTAATAAAAATTATAATAGTTAAGCATGTGTTGAGTGCTTATTGTGTATCATTTATGTATTAAGTTCTTTTCATGAATTTTATCATTAATATTCACATTTCTATGAGCTAAGTACTATCATTATCCCACTGCTATTTAATTTGTTGTCCAGACATAAGGTAAAATTATTACTTTTACAGGTTAGAAAGTCAAAGCACAGTTAAGTTAATCGAGGTCACAAAATAGTCTATGGTGAGTTGGAAATTGAATCCAGGCAACTTGATTGCAGAACTAATAACCACCCTGCTTAGACTCCCAGCTCCACCCATTGTTCCCATCACCTCCAACTGGACTTCACCAAAAGCAAAATCAACTTCTTTGTGACAAACCACCGTGTCATATATTTGTGTAATGTAATTGCTGCCTTGGTATCCATTTTTAAGCCTGAAATAAGTTGCTTGAAACTCAGTTGTACCCTGTAACCTATGGCCTAGTTAAAACATCCCCTGCCTGTGTGGTCGTTTGTTACGTAGTCAGCTTATTCCTCTTCTGACCATAATAACCTGTTGGTCAACATCAAAGTCATATAAATAAATTCCCCACCCACATCATGCATGTTTTCTTTAAACTAACCAATGTACAACCCCCACAGAGAAGCCTAAGAGATAACACCCAGGGACTTTAATAGAGACATAATCCCACAGGTTCTCTCTCTCTCTCTCTTTCTGTCTTTGTTTCTCTCCCTCTCTCATTCTTCCCCTCTCCCTACCCACTGGTTGAGCACCCCACCACCTGTGGACTATCTGTTGGCACCCCTAACTTCTCTGGTACCTGTGAGTAGTAAATTTCCTCTGTTTCATGCATTTTGGTTTCCCCTCTCCATTGTGTCTCATCTAATGCACACACTCCAACCTAACTCCCCACTCCCTAGGTCAGGTCTCTCCTAGAGAGTGGCTATTTTGTCTTATGGCCTTTCTGAAGAGAGACACTTTAAAAATAAATTCGAAAAGAAAAGAACATGGATATAGAAATCACAACACACTGGCATATTCGAGTGTACCTGTTTCAGCATTTAGTGTTATTCTGACTAATGCAGAGGGAAGTTAGGAGCATTTTGAATATGTATTTCTGGAGTTTTGTGTGTGACTTGCTCACACAGGAGAAATCCTGCTTGATGTTCCAAGTTGCTAAGTCCTTATGGTCCTCCGTCTGCACACCCCTGCCCCTCATCAACCCAGTCCCCAGAGGTGGTGGGAACCCAGGGAGAACAGTCACAGAAGAGAAAAAAACCTGGATTGTGTTGAACCCAGGCCAAGTTTCACAGGACATGAGCAAGAAGTCTCTGCTTTTGCTTAGACCTGAGTTTCTGGTTCCTGAAGTTTTCTTCCAAACATCAATAATGACAAGCCAAACTAGTGCAGCTACATTGGTTTTTACTGCCTCTCAATTTGGCCAGGCCTGCCATTACCTGGAGGCTCTTTTTAACCAGTAGGCTCAAAACTAAAACCTTGTACGTATAAGTTACATGCTTCCCTTCCTTGGCCTCGATGCTTTGTATGAGACACAAACTTCTTCCCAAACTCCTCCCAGACCTTCCTCAAAGGTGGAACTAACTAGACCCATTGAGACCCAGCTACTAATTACTGTGAGTCTCATTTACATAATTTTTCTCATTATCAAACCATTATAATTGAATAGGGGTCTTGTTGCTCTGAGTGAAATATTCCCAGTTGCAGGAAGGCCCCAAACATAGCTTAGTGACACCCCTGCTATGATACAGACTTTCCTCATTTTGATGTCAAAAGAAATCAAACCATTTCACAGTTCTAGTACTTTCTCCTCTCTCCCCATAAGGTCTGACTCACAAATTCTCTGATTTAATAATAATTGATATCTTTCTCTCTATTCTTCCTCTGATCAAGGTTTTCCATGCTCACTTCCACTTAATCCCATTGACCTGCACTGAGTCTCAATGCCACAATTTCTGTAACACCGGCTGGGAAATAGTGCCTTTGGCTGGACACCCATGGCCCCTGTTATTACTCACTGGTGCGCTTATTAAAAGTAGAACCACTGCACAGCGTTGTATAAGACATGTTCTGACATCAAGAAAAAAGGGGAGAAACAATTCTTGGAGGCAACTAGCAGTCTCTGCCATCCATGTATTTGCCTTTTAAAAACTTTCTACGTTTTAGAAACATTTTTAAAAATTTTCATCATTGACTGAAGATTCTTATGAGGATTGGTAGATGGTCTAGTTAATGTTGCTGGGTTTTGTTTTTCTGAAAGCTTTTGAGCTGACATGATTTTGAAACATGGTTGGGAGGAAGAAAGGTTGGAATAAGCTTGACTGGAAAAACTGAAGAATTTGGAAGGCAGAGGGAGAAAAAGAAAAGAAAAGAGAATGAGGCAGCTGTCCTGGGCAGAAGAAAACTGGAGAAAGCAGAAATGGGTTAAGGTTGTTATTTTGTTTGTTTTTAAAGTGTCTGTACAGGCTGATATATTTTTTTTTCTTCACCTTCTCCTGAAAACATAAGTAAAATACTAATTGCGATTTTTTTATTTATTAAAATAATCTTTTGTGTTTAGGGAGAATTTTACAAAATATGAAATAGACTTTATGGAAGGTGTGGAGTAAAATAAAGTTAAATTGTACCAGTTACGTAGGATAATTATGAAAATTTATTTAACTCAAAGAATATCCTACACCAGACTTTTGAACTTGTTTAACTATAATTAGGCAAAGGACAGGTACTGTTCTATGTACATTATTATAATATACTTACTACTCCGGCAACTCTCTGAGGCTGGCCTTGTTTTATCCTACTTTATGGATGAGAAAATGAAAGCTCTGAGATGAAACAATTAGCCCAATGTTTCACAGGCAATAAATGGCAGAGCAAGAATTTTAACCTAAAACCTGTCTAACTCCAAAGCTTATGGTCTTTATGTGACTCTTCATATATCTTCCACAAATGCAAAGTAATCAACCTAACTAATGGACATCATTTTGATGGCCCTCATTTCCATTCATAATAATCTATGAAAGGCACATATATATCTGATAAATTTCAGCAAAAAATTATTGAGTGATTGCTGCGTGCCAGCTACTGTGCTAGGTGTCAGGGAAATTAGAAATAGACATTGTCTGAGACCTTGGGAGACTCGCAATTTAGCAGGAATAAACTAAATCATATTATGTCATTTGCTATCACAACATGTGGTTGTTTTTCAACGAGTCAATTTGGAAATGTAAGTAATGATTATACTAACTGGTCACAAAACACAAAACACAAAATAAAATGTGATATGAAAAATCATTAGTTTGACAATTTTTTTCATTCTTAGGGAGTTATACAAAATGAATGTTATATTAGGTAAGAGATTTTCAATTGCTATGTAAATTTTACTCTATTACTCTAAAAGATGATAGTTTTAACAAATGTACATACTGCAGAGGGTGAATGTATATGTATACATATATATGTATATGTATATGTACATATACAATCTTCATCAATTACTTTTCAGAAATCTATTCAATCGGCATCTAATCTATCTATAAACTTGAAAGTGATAAGTGACAAATTATCTGGAAAGCTAACAAGCTCTGAGGGGCATGAGTTCACCTGTCACATATATGAAAATTCAAAATGCGCTGAAGTCCCAGAGAACAGATAAAAGGGAAATACTTAGCTGGCTCTATTAGACTGTCTTTTTTGATTAGCTGTATCAAAATACTTCAGCCAGGTTTAATCATATGATTCTCTTTACTCTATCTAGTTCTCCTGACTTGCAACCCCTCACCTGCACATAGTATTTCCTTCTCAAATCACTTCAACACAGTCACTTGTGTGACGTTTTTCAAACACATCATGGCTGATGTAGCTGTTACCCTGGCAGAATGGAAAACTTTGTGGCACCAGCAGTAATTCCCACAGGTAAGGGACCTTTGCAGCTCAGCACTGTTCTTTCTTTGTTCTTAATTGTCATCTGCCTTAAGGATTTAATTTGGCACTGTGTTGAAAGTGAACTTTGAAACTTACATAACTTCTATTCAGGAAGCTTTCTTCCTCTGCAAAACCCAGTAGTTCCTACTTGGGAATGTCAATTACTCTCCCACAAGCTAGACCGTGACTTTCAAATTACATGTAGCTGAATTCATTCTTTTTTCAAATACCATTGTTCAACAACACCCAGCATGCCATATATGAAAAGATGAACTTTTTTTCTCAAGAAGTTGTCATCTTTATTGTTTGTTGGAAAATTCATCATTGAAACCACAGGATTCTGTAGAGCAGTTTGATAATCACTGCCTTAGATATTTCCTATGTAACTTGGAAAAACATGAGATTATAGTCATATTGCAACTACCCCCTGCATACCAATATTCTTCAATTTGTGAATCTTTTATAAGCTTGTCAATTTGGAATATGGAGTCAGATGGAACTGGACTCAATCTCTGATTCCATCGCTCGCTGGTTGTGTGACCTCGAGCAGTTTATACAGACTCTCAAGTGAGAGCTTTGTTAACAGTGAAGTGAAAAGGCAATCCTTGTGATGTATGGTAACTTTGAGGAGTAAATGAGGTCAATACAATAGATTTTGTCATTCAGCAAAGCTCTCTGGAGACACCTTGTCTCTTCTTCACTATATATGTCATAATACACACTAACATATTATTCAGATCACAAAAATAAAATGTAACTGCACTAGTGTCTTCACTTCCTACTGGTGTTCAAAAAGAAAGGTTGTAAAGGCTCTGGTTTTCTCTGAGCACATTTCCATTCAAAGTCACAGTTTCTGCCACAATTTAACTGCCTCTTCAACTTTCACAAAAATGTCATCTTACTTAAAAAGAGGCATTTGCACTGTTTAGATCGTAAAACAGTTTCAAAATTACTTTTACTTAATTCCCATAAAGGAACGGATACATATTTTCACGGCCATACATGAACCACCACAATATTATTTAATCTTTAAATATAATAAAACTTTATATTATAAAACATACTTTGTTATAGCTTTTTAAATTCTGTATATTTTCATGTAAATTTAAGGGGAACAAGTGCAGTTTTGTTACATAGATACATAGTAGTAAAATCTGGGCTTCTATTGCAACCATCACCTAACTAATGTGTACTGTAGCCATTAAGTCATTTCTCATCCCTCATCCCACTCCCATCCTCCTGTATTTCCAAGTCTTCAGTGTCTGTTATTTCACACTCCATGTCCATGTGTCCACATTATTTAAGCTCCCACTTACAATGATAATACGTGGATCTTGAATTTCTGTCTCTGCATTGTTTGACTTAAGATAATGACATCCAATTATAGGCATGTTGCTGAAAAAGGCAGAATTTCAATCTTTTTTATGGCTGAATAGTATTCTATTTGCACATATTTTCTCCCATTCTATACACTGTCTGTTAACCACGTTGATAGTTTATGTGTATACACACACACACACACACACACACACACACACGCACACTACGTTTTCTTCATCCAGTTATCCATTGATGGGCACTTAGGTTGATTATATATCTTTACTATTGGGAATAATGGTAAAATAAGCATACAAGCACAGGTGTTTTTTAATATAATGATTTATTTCCTTTGGGTAGAGACCCAGCAGTGGAACTGCTGACTTTAATGTTAGTCCTATTTTTAGATCTTTGAGCAGTCTCTATACTGTTTTCCATAGAGGTTGTCCTAATTTACATTCCCAGAAACATTGTACAAGCATTCCCTTTTCACCACATTCTCATATAGTAGTCATTCTGACTGGTGTCAGATAGTATCTCATTGTGGTTTTCATATGTATTTTGCTGAAGATTAGTAATACCAACAATATTTTTAATTTTCATTTTAGGTTCAGGGGTACATGTGCATGTTTGTTATATAAGTAAGCTCATGTCACAGGAATTTGTTGTACAAATAATTTTTGTCATCAAGGTGTTAAGCCTAGTACCCAATAGATATTTTCTCTGATCCTCTCCCTCCTCCCATACTCTGATAGGTCTCAGTGTGTATTGTTCCCCTCTATGTGTCCATGTGTTCTAACATCTTGCTCCCACTTTTAAGTGAGGACATGCATTATTTAGTTTTATGTTCCTGTGTTAGTTTGCTAAGGATGATAGTCTCCAGCTCCATCCACGTTCCTGCAAAAAAAAAACCTTGATCTCGTCATTTACTATAGTTGCGAAGTATTCCATGGTGTAGATATACCACATTTTCTTTGTCCAGTCTGCCATTGATGGACATTTAGGTTGATTCCATGCCTCTGCTATTGTGAATAGTGCTGCAATGAAAATACTCCTGCAGGTGTCTTTATAATAGAACAATTTTTATTCCTTTGGGTATACACCCAGTAAATGGATTTCTGGGTCAAATAGCAGTTCTGTTTTTAGGTCTTTGAGGAATCACCACACTGCTTTCCACAATGGTTGATCTAGTTTACGCTCCCACCAACAGTGCATAAGTGTTCCCTTTTCTCCAAAATCTCACCATCATCTGCTATTTTTTGACTTTTTAGTAATAGCCATTCTGACTGGTGTGAGATGGTATCTCATTGCGGTTTTAATCTGCATTTCTCTTATGATCAGTAATACTGAGTCTTTTTAAATATGCTTATCGCCTCATGTATGTCTTCTTTTGAGAAGTGTCTGTTCAGGCCCCTTGCCCACTTTTTGATAGGGTTGTTCATGTTTTACTTATAAGTTTGTTTAAGTACTTACAGATGCTAGATATTAGACCTTTGTCAGATGCATAATTTGCAAATATTTTCTCCCATTCTATACACCATCTGTTAATCATGTTGATAGTTTCTTTTGCTGTGCAGAAGCTGTTAAGTTTAATTAGATCCCATTCATCAGTTTTTGCTTCTGTTGCAATTGTTTTTGGCATCTTCATCATGAAATCTTTGCCCATGCCTATGTCCGAATCATATTGCCTCGGTTGTGTTCCAGAATTTCTATAGTTTTGCATTGTACATATAAGTCTCTAATCCATCTTGAATTGATTTTTCTATACAATGTAAGAAACAGGTCCAATTTTAATCTTCTGCATATGGTTAGCCTATTATCTCAGCACTGTTTATAGAATAAGGAGTCCTTTCCCCATTGCTTGTTTTTGTCAGCTTTGTCAAAGATCAAATAGTTGTAGGTGTGCAGCCTTATTTCTGGGCTCTCTATTGTGTTCCATTGGTCTATTTATCTGTTCCTGTACCAGTATCATGCTGTTTTGGTTACTGTAGCCCTTTAGTATAGTTTAAAATTGGGTAACATGATGACTTCAGCTTTATTCTTTTTGCTTAGGATTGCCTTGGACCTTCAGGCTGTATTTTTGGTTCCATATGAATTTGAAAATAGTTTTCCCTGGTTCTGTGAAGAATGTCATTGGTTGTTTGATAGGAATAGCATCGCATCTGTGCATTGCTTTGGGCAATATGACCGTTTTAATGATATCGATTCTTCCTATCCATGAGCATAGAATGTTTTTCCATTTGTTTGTGTCATCTCTGATATCTTTGAGCAGTGTTTTGTAATTCTCATTGTCAAGAACTTTCACCTCCTTTGTTAGCTGTATTTCTAGGTATTTTATTATTTTTCTGGCAATTGTGAATTGGATTGTGTTCCTGATTTGGCTCCTGGCTTGTCTGTGGTTGCATAGGAATCTAGTGATTTTTGTATGTTAAATTTGCATCCCGAACCTTTGTGGAAGTTGTTTATCCACTGAAGTAGCTTTTAGGCTGAGGCTATTAGGTTTTCTAGATAAAGAATCATGTCATCTCCAAACAGGAATAGTTTGACTTCCCCTCTTCCTATTTGGATGCCCTTCATTTCTTTCTCCTACCTGATTGTTCTGGCAGGACTTCCAATACTATGTTGAATAGGAGTTGTGAGAGAGGGCATCCTTGTGTTGTTCCAGTTTTCAAGGGGAATGCTTCCAGCTTTTATCCATTCTGTATGATGTTAGCAGTGGGTTTGTCATATAGAGCTCTTACTATTTTGAGGAATGTTCCTTCAATATCTAGTTTTTTGAGAGTTTTTAACATAAATGGATGTTGAATTTTGTCAAAAGCATTCTCTGCCTCTGTTGAGATGATCATATGATTTTTGTCTTTAGTTCTGTTTATGTGGTGAATCACATTTATTGATTTGCATATGTTGAACGACCTACTTGCACTCCAGGGATAATGCCTACTTGATTGTAGTGGATTAGCTTTCTGATGTGCTGCTGAGCATTTTTTTTCATATGCATTTTAGCCATTTGTATGTCCTCGTTTGAAAAAAAATCTGTTTATGTTTTTTGCTCATATTTTAATCAGATTATTTGGATTTTTGTGTTGAGTTATTTGAGTTCCTTGTAAATTCTGGTTAGCAGTCACCTGTCACATCCACAAGATGCAGCCATTGGGTAAATACAGCAATTCCAAATTGGAGAAATTGGCCAAAACAAAGGGCCTACAGTCAGGCCCCATGCAAGTCCAAAATCCAACAGGGTAGTCAAAGCTTAAAGCTCCAAGATGATCTCCTTTGAATCTATGTCACGCATCTGGGTCATGCTGATGCAAGAGGTGGATTCCCATGGTCTTGGGCAGCTCTTCCTCTATAGCTCTGGAGGGTACAGCCTCCCTTTTGTCTACTTTCATAGGCTGGTGTTGTCTGTGGCTTTTCCAGGCACACGGTGCAAGCTGTCAGGGGATCTACCATTCTGGGGTCTGGAGGATGGTGACCCTCTTCTCACAGCTCCACTAGGCAGTGTCCCAGTAGAGACTCTGTGTGTGGGACTCCCACACCACATTTCCCTTCCCCACGTCCTAGTAGAGGTTCTCCATGAAGGCCCCGCCCCTGCAGCAAACTCAGGAGGATTTGGTGTCAGTTTTTCATATATCTGGTAGAATCTACCTGAGAATTCATCTGGTCCTGAGGTTTTTTTCCTGTTGGAAGATTTTTTATTACTAATTCAATATCACTACTCACTATTGGTCTGTTACAAAATTCTGTTTCTTCCTGGCTCAATCTTGGGAGGCTGTATGTTTCCAGGAATTCATCTGTTTCCTCCAGGTTTCCTAGTTTGTGAGTATATGGTTGTTCATAGTAATCTCTGATAATCTTTTGTATTTCTGTGGTATCAGTTGTAATGTCTCCTTTTTGATTATGTTTATTTGGATCTTCTTTCTTCTTGATTAGTCCAGCTAGTGATTTATCAATTTTGTTTATCTTTTCAAAGAACCAAATTTTCATTTTGTTGAGTTTTTGTATTTCTTTTGTATCAATTCCTTTTAGTTCTCCTTTGATCTTTGTTGTTTATTTTCTTCCCTTAGCTTTGGGTTTGATTTGGTTTTGGTTTTGTAGTTCCATGAGGTGCAATATTAGGTTGCTAATTTGTTATTTTTCTTTTTTTCTTGATGTAGGTATTTAATGGTACAAACTTCCTACTTAGCACTGCTTTTAATATATCCCAGATTCCTTGTACATTGCGTTTGCATTTTCACTTTTTTCCAAAACTTCTAAATTTCTGTCTTAATTTCCTTATTGACCCAAAGATCATTCAGGAGCATATTGTTCCATTTCCATGTGTTTGTATAGTTTTGAGAATTCTTCTTTGGATTAATTTCTAGTTTTATCCCACTGTGGTCTGAGAAGATACTTGTTATGATTTCATTTTTTTTTTTAATTTATGAAGCCTTGTTTTTTGGCCTAACATATGGTCTATTATCGAGAATGTTCCATGTGTTAATGAGAAGAATTATATTCTCAGGTTGTTGGGTAAAATGATTTGTAATGTCTGTTAGGTTCATTTAGTCTAAATTCTAATTTAATTCCAGTGTTTCTTTATTGATTTTCTGTTTCAATGATCTGTCTAGTGCTGTGAGTGGAGTGTTGAAGTCCCCCACTATTGTTGTATTGCTGTCTATCTCTTTCTTTAGGTAATATTCTCTAGTAATATTTGTTTTCTGAATATGGATGCTCTAATGTTGAACATACTTAGGATTGTTATATACTCTTGCTCAATTGATTTCTTATCATTATATAATGCCCTTTGCTTCTTTTCACTCTTCTTGCCTTAAAGTCTATTTTAACCTATATAAACATAGCAATTACTGCTCACTTTTGGTTTTCATTTACATAAAATATCTTTTTCCACTCCTTTATCTCCAATCTATAAGTGTCTTTAACATTAAGGTGAATTTCCAAAATAATAAGCGTCATGTATGACAAACCCATAGCCATCCTTATATTGGATGGGCAAAAGCTGGAAGCATTCCCCTTGAAAACCATTACAAAACAAAGATTCCCTTTCTCACCACTCCTATTCAACATAGTATTGAAAGTTTTAGCCAGGGCAATCAGAGAAGAGAAAGAAATAAAGGGCATTCAAATAAGAAGAGAGGAAGTCAACCTATCCCTGTTTGTGAATGACAGGCTTCTATATCTGGAAAACCCAATTGCCTCAGACCAAAAGATTGTTAAGCTGATAAGCAATTTTAGCAAAGTCTCAGGATGCAAAATCAATGTACAAATATCACAAGCATTTTTATACACCAACACAGTCAACCTGAGAGCCAAATCATAAACAAACTCCCATTTACAATTGCCACAAAAATAATAAATACTTAGGAATACAGCTAACAAAGGGGGCAAACGGTCTCCACAAGGATAACTACAAACCACTGCTCAAAGAAATTAGAGAATACACAAACAAATAGAAAAGCATTCCATGCTCATGAATAGGAAGAAATGATATCATTAAAATGGCAACACTACCCAAAGCCATTTGTAGATTATGCTATTATCATAAACTACCATTGACTTTCCTTGCAAAACTAGAGAAAACTATTTTAAAATTCATATGGAACCAAAAAAGAGCACAAATAGCCAAGGAAATCTTAAGCAAAAAGAACAAAGCTAGAGGCATTATGTTAATCAACTTCAAACTATACTACAAGGCTACAGTAATCAAAACAGCATGGTACTGGTACAGGAACAGATACATAAACCAATGGAACACAGTAAAGAGCCCAGAAATAAGACTGCACACCTACAATTATTTGATCTTTGACAAAGCTGACAAAAACAAGCAATGGGGAAAGCACTCTTTATTCAATAAATGACACTGAGATAACTGGCTAGCCATGCAGATAATTGAAACTAAACCCCTTCCTTAGAACCTTTCTATACACAAGATGGATTAAAGACTTACATGTAAAACCCAAAACCATATAAAACCTGGAAGACAACCTAGTTAATACCATCCAGGATATAGGCACGGACAAAGATTTCATGACAAACACATCAAAAGCAACTGCAACAAAGCAAAAATTGACATGTGTGATCTACTTAAACTTAACAGCTTCTGCACAGTAAAAGAAACTATCAACAGAATAGACAGACAGCCTACAGAATGATAGAAAATTTTTGCAAACTATGCATCTTACAAAGATCTAATACCCAGCATCTATAAGAAAATTAAACACATTTACAAGAAAAAAAAACTCATTAAAAAGTGGGCAAGGGGCATGAACAGACACTTCTCAAGAGAAGACATACATGCAGCCAGTAATCATTTGAAAAAAAAGCTCAATCACTGGTCACTGGGGAAATGCCAATCAAATCACGAGATACCCTCTCACACTAGTCAGAATGGCTATTGTTAACGAGTCAAAAAATAACAGATGCTGGAGAGATTGCCAAGAAAAAGGAACTCTTATACACTGTTAGTGGGGTGTAAATTAGTTCAACAATTGTGGAATAGAGTGTGGCAATTCCTCAAAGACCTAAAGACTGAAATACCATTCAACCCAGCAATCCAATTACTGGGTACATTCCCAAAGGAATATACATTGTTCTATTATAAAGACACATGCATGCATATGTTCATCACAGCACTATTCACAATAGCAAAGACATGGAATCAGTCTAAATGCCCATAAATAATAGATTGGATAAAGAAAATATGGTATATATACACTATGGAATACTATGCAGCCATAAAAAATAATGAGACCATGTTCTTTGAAGGAACATGGATGGAGCTGGAGGCCATTATCCTTAGCAAACTAACACAGGAAAGAAAACCAAATACCGTGTGTTATCACTTAGAAGTGAGAGCTACATGATGAGAACAAATGGACAGATCGAGGGAAACAACACACATGGGGGCCTATCAGTGGGTGAAGGGTGGGAGGAGTGAGAGGATCAGGAAAAATAATGTGTAACAGACTTAATACCTAGGTGATGAAATTATCTGCACAATAAACCCCCATTACACCTGTTTACCTACATAACAAACCTGAACATCTGAACATGTACCGTGAACTTAAAATAAAAGTTTAAAAAATAAATAAATACCTTTTAAAAAATTAAGGTGAGTTTCTTGTATGTAGCACATAGTTTATTTATTTACTGTTTTATCCATTCCACCAATCTGTATCTTTTAAGTGGAGGATTTAATCCATTTACATTCAAAGTTAATACTGATATGTGAAGTTTTGTTCCTATCATAATGTTGTTATCTAGTTGTTTTGTAGCTTTCTTGTTCCTTTTTTTCTCAGTCTTTTTGTCTTTGAGGTTCAGTGGAGTTTATTATTTATTCATTAGATATGGCTTTAAGTACTTATATCACACTTGCCATTTCTGAAGTCATGTGCACACTGGTTTAATAATTTTGTAAAATAAATGCCAAATCTATTTTCTCTCATCTCAGTTGAGTTCATATGTTCAAAAGTTGAAATAGTAACATAACTTTTTTCAAAAAAAGACAAAATGCAGACCAAGCATATGCAATATTTTTGTTTCTTATTTTTTCTGTATTGCCTTTTTATTGTGGGATATCTCTTAAAGAGTACTCCATATTAGTGCTTTGAGAAATACCATCTTCTATTTTTGTTTTGTTTTGCTAATAAACTTTATTTTAGACCAATTTTAGGTTCATAGAAAATAGACTGGAAAGTACATAGCTCCCATGTCTCTCCATGTCTCTACACATGCACAGCCCTCTCCACTATCAATATTCCATACCTCAGTGGTACATTGTTTAAAATCAATGAACTCACACTGACACATAATTATTACTCCAAGTCCACTGTCTACATTAAGATTTACTCTTGATATTACATTCTATGAGATTTGACAAATGCACAATGACATGTATCCACCATAATATTAAGGTACAGAGTATTTTTACTGCCCACATAATCCTCTGTGCTCAGCCAATTCATCCCCCTCTTTTTCTTCCAACCCTAGAAACCACTGGTCTTTTTACTGTCCATATAGTTTTACCTTTTCCAGAATGCCACATAGTTGAAATCACACAGTATGTAGCCTTTTCAGATCGGCTTCTTTCACATACTAATATTCACTTAAGATTCTTCTGTTTTTAAGGCTCAATAACTCATTTAATTTTACCACTGTTAATATTTCGTTGTCTGGATGTACCAAAGTTTATTTATTCCCCTCCTGAACAACAACTTGGCTGTTTCCAGTTTTAGTAATTATGAATAAAGATTCTATAAATATCAATTTTCAGGTTTTTACGTGCCCAGACGTTTTCAATTAATTTGGATAAATACAAAGGAGAATGATTTCTGAATCATATGGTAAGAGTGTATTTAGTTTTGCAATAAATTGCTAAACTGTCTTCCAAACTGACTGTACCGTTTTGTATTCGCACTAGCAGTGAATGAGAGTTCTTATTGCTCCACATCCTTGACAACGTTAGGTCTTGCCAGTATTTTGGATTTTTGACATTCTAATAGGTGTGCAGTGGTATCTCACTGTTTTAATTTGCAGTTCTCTAATGACAATATGAAGTTGAACGTCATTCATATGCTAATTTTTCATATGTTTATCTTCTTTTGTGAGGTGGTTGTTCATATAGTTTCCCTATTTTTTAAATAAGGTTATGTATTTTCTCATTATTAAATTTTGAGTGTCTTTTACCTGTTGGATAAGAGTACTTTCTATTGTGTATTGTGAAAATATTTTTTCCAGTCTGTGGCTTGTCTTCTCATACTCTTGAAATGGTTGTTTGCAAAGCAGAAGTTTTCATTTTAATAACATCCAGTTTGTTAACTTTTTTTCATGAAGCATGCCTTTGGTGGTTTATTCTGAAAACCATCACTACAATTAATAGTATCCAGATTTTATCCTATGTTATCTTCCAGGAGTTTTATAGTTTTGTATTTTGCATTTAGGATTATAACTCTTTTTAGTTAATTTTTCTGAGGGGTGTAAAGACTAAATCTAGATAATTTTTTTTTTGCATGTATCTGACCAGTTGTTCCAGCACCATATGCTGAAACACTATTGCCTTTGCTCCCTTGTCAAAAATCTGTTGGCAATATTTATGTAGGTCTATTTCTGGGCTCTCTATTCTCTTCCATTAATCTATGCAATATGTCTGTTCTGTCCCCAACACTACACTGTCTTGATTACTATAGCTTTATAGTCAGTCTTGAATCAGGGTAATGTTAGTCTTCCACTTTTCTTATCTAATATTGACTTGCCTTTTTTGCATCTTTTATCTCTCCATATAAACTTTGGAATCATTTTGTCAATATCCACAAACTAACTGCTGAGATTTTAAATGGGATTGCACGGAATCTATAGATCAAGAGGGGCAGAACTGAAGTCTTGACAATATTGTCTTCTATCCATGAACATGGAATATCTCTCCATTCTTAGTTATTTGATTTCTTTCATCACAGTTTTATAGTTTTCCTCATGTAGATCATGCGCATATTTTGTCATATTTGTTTTTGTTTTTATAAATTACAATTCTCTTAATTTTTATATTTCCAATTAGATGGGAATACATGGGAAATACAAAAACCGGACCTGGAAATCTCCCTAGAGAATATATGTGCTCTCAATCACAATGGGGTATATGAAATAGGCCCCAAACTTTTATACCAAAAAAGGCTTGAGTTTAAATTCTAATAATTATTCTTATTAGCCACAAGAATTTGGTCAAGCCACTGTCTCAATTTCTTCATCTATGATGTGGGAATAATAGCATCATACCTCTTATTTGCTGTGAACACTATATATTTTTAAATATATTTTATGAAAATAGAATTGAAATATATGGTTTTAAATGAGTGAATGAACAAATGAGGCCTAAAATTCAAATGGTCAAGTACTTGAGTCCAGGAGGAAAGGGGTAGAGACTGAAGAAACACTAACACAGAGCATAGCAAAGAATTAGATAATAAGTCTGTATCCCAGTTCAAGAATTCTAGAAAATAAGTGGCAAAAATCTGGGCTGTTATGTATTTCAGAATTTTAGAGTAAGTGTAAGAAAAATTGATTTTGAGCCAAAGACTGAGATACAGTGCTCTAAACACTTTCTAATTGTGATTTAAACTAGTCAGCATTTTGGTTATATTTGGGAGCATTACAATCTAAGCTCCAATAGGGCAATAGGTTTTTGTATTTTATTCACCATTGCATTTTCAGTATATAAGAAAGCATCTGAGAGGATTTGCTGGCAAGATCGCCAAATAGGAACAGCTCCGGTCTGCAGCTCACAGCGAGATTGACAGAGAACGTGGGTGATTTCCACATTTCCAACTGAGGTACTTGGTTCATCTCACTGGGACTGGTTGGACAGAGATTGCAGCCCACAGAGGGCAAGCCAAAGAAGGGTGGGGCATCGCCTCACCCGGGTAGCACAATGAGTTGGGGGATTTCCCTCCCCTAACTGTGAGAGACTGTACCAGGAGAAATGGTGCACTCTGGCCCAGATGCTGTGATTTTCCCACGTTCTTTGCAACCAGCAGACTGGGAGATTCCCTCAGGTGCCTACACCATCAGGGCCCTGGGTTTCAAGCACAAAACTGGGTGGCCGTTTGGGCAGACACTTAGCTAGCTGCAGAAGTTTATTTTTCATACCCCAGTGGCACCTGGAATGCCAGCAAGTCAGAACCTTTCACTCCCCTGGAAAGGGGGTTGCAGCCAGGGAGCCAAGTGGTCTGGCTGGGTGGGTCCTACCCCCACGGAGCCCAGCAAGCTAAGATTCACTGGCTTTAAATTCTCGCTGCCAGCAAATCAAGCTGAGGTAAAACGGGGATGCTTGAGCTTGGTGGCAGGAGAGGAATCCACCATTGCTGAGGCTTGAGTAGGTGGTTTTACCCTCACAGTGTAAACAAAGCAGCAGAGAAGTTCAACCTGGGTGGAGCACACTGCAGTTCAGCAAGGCTGCTGCAGCCAGATTGCCTCTCTAGATTCCTCCTCTCTGGGAAGGGCATCTCTGAAAAAAGGTAACAGCCCCACTCAGGGACTTATAGATAAAATTCCCATCTCATTGGCACAGAGCACCTGGGGGAAGGGGTGGCTATGGGCACAGCTTTAGCAGACTTAAACGGCCCTGCCTGACAGCTCTGCAGAGAGCAGATCTCCCAGCACAGGATTCAAACTCTGACAAGGGACAGACTGCCTCCTCAAGTGGGTCCCTGACCCTCGTGTATCCTGACTGGGAGACGCATCCCATTAGGGGTCGACAGACACCTCATACAGGAAAACTCTGGCTGGCATCTGGTGGGTGCCCCTCCAGGACGAAGCTTCCAGAGGAAGGAACAGACAGCAATCTTTACTGTTCTTCGGCCTCCGGGGTGATGCCCAGGCAAACAGGGTCTGGAGTGGACCTCCAGCAAACTCCAGCACACCTGCAGCAGAGGGGCCTTACAGTTACAAGAAAAACTAACAAACAGAAAGGAATACTATCAACATCAACAAAAAGGACATCCACTGACAGACCCTATCCAAAGGTCACCAACATCGAAGACAAAAGGTAGACAAATCCATGAAGATGGGAAGAAACCAGAACAAAAAGACTGAAAATTCCAAAAACCAGAACACCTCTTCTACTCCAAAAGATCACAACTCCTTGCCAGCAAGGGAACAAAACTGGATGGAGAACGAATTTGATGAATTGACAGAGGTAGGCTTCAGAAGGTGGATAATAAACTCCTCCGAGCTAGAGGAGCATGTTCTAACCCAATGCAAGGAAGCTAAGAATCTTGAAAAAAGGTTAGACAAATTGCTAACTAGAATAACCAGTTTAGAGAAGAACACAAATGACCTGATGGAGCTGAAAAACATAGCACGAGAACTTCGTGATGCATACACAAGTATCAATAGCCGAATTGATCAAGCAGAAGAAAGGATATCAGAGGTTGAAGATCGGCTCAGTGAAATAAAATGAGAAGACAAGATTAGAGAAAAAAGACTGAAAAGAAGCGAACAAAGCCTCCAAGAAACATGGGACTATGTGAAAAGACCAAATCTACATTTGATTGGTGTACCTAAAAGTGACGGGGAGAATGGAACCAAGTGGAAAAACACTCTTCAGGATATTATGGAGGAGAACTTTCCCAACCTAGCAAAACAGGCCAACATTCAAATTCAGGAAATACAGAGAACACCACAAAGATACTCCTCAAGAAGAGCAACCTCAAGACACATAATTGTCAGATTAACCAAGGTTGAAATGAAGGAAAAAATGTTAAGGGCAACCAGAAAGCTCAGGTTACCCACAAAGGGAAGCCCATCAGACTAAGAGTGGATCTCTCAGCAGAAACCCCACAAGCCAAAAGAGAGTGGTGGCCAATATTCAACATGCTTAAAGAAAATAATTTTCAACCCAGAATTTCATATCCAGCCAAACTAAGCTTCATAAGTGAGGGAGAAATCAAATCCTTCACAGACAAACCAAATGCTGAGAGTTTTTGTCATCACCAAGCCTGCCTTACAAGAGCTCCTGAAGGAAGCAGTAAACATGGAAACGAGCAACTGGTACTAACCACTGCAAAAACATACAAAATTGAAAGACCATTGACGCTATGAAGAAACTGCATCAACTAAAGGGGATAATAACCAATAATTAAAAGACACAGACTAGCAAATTGGATAGAGTCAAGACCCATCAGTGTACTGTATTCAGGAGACCCATCTCACCTGCAAAGACACACATAGGCTCAAAAATAAAGGGTTGGAGGAATATTCACCAAGCAAATGAAAGCAAAAAAAACAAGGGGTTGCAATCCTAGTTTTTGATAAAACAGACTTTAAACCAACAAAGATCAAAACAGACAAAGAAGAGCATTACGTAATGGTAAAGGGATCAATGCAACAAGAAGAGCTAACTATCCTAAATATATACGCACCCAACACAGGAGCACTCAGATTCATAAAGCAAGTCCTTAGAGATCTACAAAGAGACTTAGACTGCCACACAATAATAGTGGGAGACTTTAACACCCCTCTGTCAATATTAGACAGATCAATAAGACAGAAAATTAACAAGTATATTCAGGACTTGAACTCAGCTCTGGACCAAGTGGACCTAATAGACATCTACAGACCTCTGCACCCCAAATCAACAGAATATACATTCTTGTCAGCACCACACTGCACTGATTCTAAAATTGATCACATAATTGGAAGTAAAACACTCTTCAGCAAATGCAAAAGAATGGAAATCATAACAAACAGTCTCTCAGACTACACTACAACAAATTAAAACTCAGGATTAAGAAACTCACTCAAAATCACACAACTATATGGAAACTGAACAATCTGCTCCTGAATGACTACTGGGTAAAAAAAAAAAAAAAAAAAAAAAAAATTAAGGCAGAAATAAAGATGTTCTTCGAAACCAATGAGAACAAAGACACAATGTACCAAAATATCTGGGACACATTTAAAGCAGTGTGTAGAGGGAAATTTAGAGCACTAAATGCCCACAAGAGAAAGCAGGAAAGATCTAATATCAACACCCTATCACCACAATTAAAAGAACTAGAGAATTAAGAGCAAATAAATTCAAAACTAGCAGAAAACAAGAAATAATTAAGATCAGAGCAGAAACGAAGGAGATAGAGACATGAAAAGCTCTTCAAAAAAATCAATATATGATTTTTTGAAATCATACATGAAGTCATACATACCTGATTTTGAAATCATACATCAAAAAAACAGGAGCTTGTTTTTTTGAAAAGACCAACAAAATGGATAGACCACTAGCCAGACTAATAAAGAAGAAAAGAGAGAAGAATCAGACAGACGGAATATAAAATGATAAAGGGTATATCACCACCAATCCCATAGAAATACAGACTACCATCAGAGAATATTATAAACACACCTATGCAAATAAACTAGAAAATCTAGAATAAATGGATAAATTTCTGGACACATACACCCTTCCAAGACTAAACCAGGAAGAAGTCAAATCCCTGAATAGACCAATAAGTTCTGAAATTGAGGCAGTAATTAATAGCCTACCAACCAAAAAAAGTCCAGGACTAGACTGATTCACAGTCGATTCTACCAGAGGTACAAAAAGGAGTTGGTACCATTTCTTCTGAAACTATTCCAAACAATAGAAAAAGAGGGAATCCTCCCTAACTCATTTTATGAGGCAAGCATCATCCTGATACCAAAACCTGGCAGAGAAAAAGAACAAAAAAAGAACATTTCCAGCCAATATCCGTAATCAACATCGATGCAAAACTCCTCAATAAAATACTGGCAAACCAAATCCGGCAGCACATCAAAAAGCTTATCCACCACAATCAAGCCAGCTTCATCCCTAAGATGGAAGGCTGGTTCAACATAATTCATCACATAAACAGAACCAATGACAAAAACCACTTGATTATCTCAATAGATGCTGAGAAGGCCCTCAACAAAATTCAACAGCCCTTTATGCTAAAAACTCTCAATAAACTAGGTATTGATAGAACATATCTCAAAATAATAAGAGCTATTTATAACAAACCCACAGCCAATATCATATTGAAAGGGCAAAAACTGGAAGCATTCCCTTTGAAAACCGGCACAAGACAGGGATGCCCTCTCTCACCATTCCTATTCAACATAGTGTTGGAAGTTCTGGCTAGGGCAATCAGGTAAGAGAAAGAAATCAAGGGTATTCAGTTAGGAAAAGAAGAAGTCAAATTGTCCCTGTTTGCAGATAACATGATTGTATATTTAGAAAACCCAACGTCTCAGCCCAAAAATCTCCTTAACCTGATAAGCAACTTCAGCAAAGTCTCAGGATACAAAATCAATGTGCAAAAATCACAAACATTCCTATACACCAATAACAGACAAAGAGCCAAATCATGAGTGAACTCCCACAATTACTACAAAGAGAATAAAATACCTAGGAATCCAACTTACAAGGGATGTGAAGGACCTCTTGAAGGAGAACTACAAATCACTGCTCAAGGAAGCAAAAGAGGACACAAACAAATAGAACATTCCATGCTCATGGTTAGGAAGAATCAATATCTTGAAAATGGCCATACTGCACAAAATAATTTATAGATTCAATGCTACCCCATCAAGCTACCATTGACTTTCTTCACAGAATTGGAAAAAAACTACTTTCAATTTCATATGGAACCAATAAAGAGCCTACATAGCCAAGACAATCCTAAGCAAAAAGAACATAGCTGGAGGCATCAGGCTACCTGACTTCAAACTATACTACAAGGCTACAGTAACCAAAACAGCATGGTACTGATACCAAAACAGAGATATAGACCAATGGAACAGAACACAGGGCTCAGAAATAAATCGCACATCTACAACCAACTGGTCTTTGACAAACCTGACACAAACAAGCAATGGGGGAAGGATTCCCTATTTAATAAATGGTGTTGAGAAAACTGGCTAGCCATACGCAGAAGGCTGGAACTGGATCCCTTCCTTACACCTTATACAAAAATTAACACAAGATGGATTAAAGACTTAAATGTAAGGCCTAAAACCTAAAAACCCTAGAAGAAAACCTAGGTACTATCTTTCAGGACATAGGCATGGGAAAAGACTTGATGACTAAAACACCAAAAGCAATGGCAACAAAAGCCAAAGTTGACAAATGGGATCTAATTAAACTCAAGAGCTTCTTCTGCACAGCAAAATAATCTATCGTCAGAAAGAACAGGCAACCTACAGAATGGGAAAAAATTTTTGCAATTTTGTAATCAGACGAATAGAATCTGGCAAAGGGCTAATATCCAGAATCCACAAAGAACTTAAATAAATTTACAAGAAAAAATAAACAACCCCATGAAAAAGTGGGTGAAGGAAATGAACAGACATTTCTCAAGACATTTATGCTGCCAACAAACATACGCAAAAACGCCCATCATCACTGATTTTTAGAGAAATGCAAATCAAAAACACAATGAAATACCATCTCACTCCAGTTAGAATGGTGATAATTAAAAAGTCAGGAAACAACAGATGCTGGAGAGGATGTAGAGTAATAAGAATGCTTTTACACTGTTGGTGAGAGTGTAAATTAGTTCAATCATTGTGGAAGACAGTGTGGCGATTCCTCAGATCTAGAACCAGAAATACCATTTGGGTATTTGGGATCAAATGGGATTTGATCCAGCAATCCCATTCCTGGGTATATACCCAAAGGATTATACATTATTCTACTATAAAGACACATGCATACGTATGTTTATTGAGGAACTGTTCACAATACTAAAGACTTGGAACCAACCCAAATGTCCATCAACGATAGACTGGATAAAGAAAATGTGGCACATATACACCATGGAATACTATGCAGCCATAAAAAAGGATGAGTTCATGTCCTTTGCAGGAACATGAATGAAGCTGAAACCATCATTCTTAGCAAACTAACACAAGAACAGAAAACCAAACACTGCATATTCTCACTCATAAGTGGGAATTCAACAATGGGAACACATGGACCCAGGGAGGGGAACATTACACACTGAGGCCTCTCAGAAGATGGGGGACTGGGGGAGGGATAGCATTAGGAGAAATTCCTAATGTAGTTGACAGGTTGATGGGTGCAGCAAACCACCACAGCAGGTGTATACCTATGTAACAAACCTGAATGTTCTGCCCATGTACCCAGAACTTAAAGTATAATTAAAAAAAAAGAAAGTATCTGAAACGTATTAGGTCCTCAATGAGTACTTATTGAATAAATGAACACTCAAATTAATGAACAAGGTAACAACACCAAGTTACTTTCAAACGCTAATTTTTGTAAAATAAAATTTAACATAGAGTATATCATAAATAGGATGATACTTTATCACTCTGGGAACTTTGGCATGCTTTATCAGTATACTCAAGGATTGATGGCCCATAATCTACCTATATACCTATCTGCTATAATTTACAAGTACAGCAGTTTGAATGCGTCAGGTAAAATTAAAAAGCAGCTAGTAAGAATGATCCTATTATTTCCCCTACATGCTTCATTCAGGTCCTAGTACATTACTTGCCTTTGGCTTTTGTTTCCTTCCATTACACACAAAACTGTCTCCTTGGCTGCAAGCTAATATCTGATTAGTTCTTGCCTTTGAATAGCAATAATGGTATTGACTCCAACTTAGGATAGTGACTTTCCTACTGTTTTTTTTCTTTAATTTTCCAAATTATATTAAAAAATAGGCCATAGTTTTATAATCAAAAAGTAACACGATATTAAATACAAAAGGTATTACAAATCTTTCACAGAATGGCAAGCTGAACAGGGATATTTTCTAGAAATAATGTAGCAGAAAATCAGGGTTTTGTTAAAGGTACTAGACTAAAATGGTTTATTGTAGCTTAAAAACTCTTTTTTTTTTTTTTTTTGAGACAGACTTTTGCTCTGTCACCCAGGCTGGAGTGCAATGGTGTGATCTCGGCTCACTGAAATCTCTGCCTCTCAGGTCCAAGTGATTCTCCTGCCTCAGCCTCCCAACGAACTAGGATTACAGGCATATGCCACCACCCTCAGCCAATTTTTGTATTGTTAGTAGAAACAGGGTTTCTCTATGTTGGTCAGGCTGATCTCAAACACCCGACCTCAGGTGATCCGCCCACCTCAATCTTCCAAAGTGCTTGTGCTGGGATTACAGAGGTGAGCCACCGCGCCCGGCCAAAAACTCCTTTCTGAACAATGAATTCAACATTTTACATAAAACTAATGATTTTAAGTTATAAATATTTATTGAATCCTTATGACAATTACTTAGGTTTTTACTATATGCCTATTTTCATAGCCCATCCTTATTTCTATAGAAAGGACACTCTAATAGATTTAAAGTATTCCTAGCATCTGAGGGCAGAGGGAAGGATAAAATACTGTGCATTCAACACCATAAGACCTCCTATTATTGAACTACCAAGAAATATTTTTCATGAAAGCTTCCCCATAAGAAATCATCAGGCAAGTAAAATACTTCCCTGTGTGCACACACAGATCTAAAAACCTACAACTAAAAACTGCATGCAAAGGCTGGTCCAGATGCTTTCATTGTGTGTTGTGCTTGGTAACAGACTCAGTTTCTGATGACCCTGTGCCATTTTTCTATCACTGGGTGTATCACCAGCTATCACTTGAGTAATTTAGAAGAAGAAAATTCTTCTTGAAAGCTAAACTTGGATTCAAAAAACAGAAAATCCCAAATAAGTTCATTTAAATAGGTTGGCGGAATGCTTAAACTTTCATTATCTCTTGCAAGCCTCAACTTAGTGGCATTTAGCACATCTAATTCTCAGTCACATTATGGAAAAGTCATCATCTCTCCTGGAGTCTACTTTTAATCCTCCTTGCCCCAGTTTGGAGTCAATAATTTATATTAGAACATAATTAATGTTGATGTTAAAGACTAAGAAAGTCAAAAGTTACATAAAGAGAAAATAAGAAATGAGTTGTGTCTTCCAGGACTTCTACTATAGCATAAGAATATTAACAGGGAGAGACCAATCTGCCAGGAGTTGCAGTCCCAACCTTGCACATGGTCTTCCCCATGTCTTAGGCTCTTGCTGTTGAAAATTTGAGAATATTGAAGATATTTCCAGAACACTCTTCAATTACTTAATATAAGTATTCTCTTCTTTCTCAGAAAACAGATTTGTATGTTGGCTGCAGTTATAATTATTGTATTCTTAACTATATTTAGCTGAACAGAAACTTTGAAGATTATAAAATGTGATTATTATATAAGCTTTTATTTTTATCAACCTACACACATGGAGAAATGACTTTATTTTTTATTTCTCTTGAGAGTGTTCTTATTATTTTTCTTTTTAAATTTGTGTTTCTTTTCTATTTTAGTTCTCTAATTTTTACATGACAAAAGAACTCACACTATTTTAAACAAAATAAAATGCATTTATTGATTTACAAATCCAGTGATAGAACAGCTATGGCAAGATTTGAGGATTTAACTCTTTTATCAGTGATCAGCTATTTCTGTCTCCTAGCTCTTCTTTGATGGTGTTATTTTACTTTACAGATGGACTCTCTCCATTTGACAGGTCCCAGTAATTTCAAGCTTATGTACTCCTTACAGTTAAGGAAAGAGCATTTCTCTTGATTGTTGCTGACTTTGCTCAAAGTCATTAATTAATTGTAGAATCTTTTGTCATCTGGAGAGGCTGAAGATTTTTTAAATCATCAAGTCCTGGTTGCTTTTGTCTTAACCTTTCTTCTTTCAATTTATCTCTTTCCTCTCACATTTGACTATACTCAGCAAAAGGAACAGGCAGCACCTTCAGCACTTTACCTGGATATCTCCTTAGTTAAATAATATTTATTACTTAGGTGTTCTCCCTTAAACATAACTAAGGGAGAAATTTTACTGAGCTTTCTGCTACTGCATAACATGGGTCTCTCTTCCACAAGTACTGCCATGTTCCCCACCTTCTTTGTCACCCTCAATGAGAGTTTTCTCAAGGTCCAGATTTCTACTAAGTCAGTGCAGGGCAACTTAATCTTTCTTCATCATAGTCCTCAAAATCCTTCTAGTCTTCCCACTTCCTTGTTCCAAAGTGACTTCCACACTCTTAGGTATTGTTGCGGTAGTAACCACTGATATTGTTTGAATCATTTCCCCTGAAAAGACATTGGAGTCCAAACCCCCAGTACCTGAAGTACGACTTTATTTAGAAATAGAGTCTTTGCAGATGGTTAAGCTAATATAAGGTCCTTATGGGGGGCCCTAATACAATATGACTATCCTCTTATAAAAAGAAGAAATTTATCCACAGAAACAGACAAGCACACAGGAAGAATGCCATGAGAAAATGAAGGCAGAGATCAGGTGATACATATATAAGCCAAGAAAGGTCAAAGATTTCCAGTAAACCACCAGAAGCTAGGAGAAAATTAGAAATTTATCCACAGAAACAGACATGCACACAGGAAGAATGCCATAAGAAAATGAAGGCAGATGTCAGGTGATACATATATAAGACAAGAAAGGTCAAAGATTTCCAAAAACCACCAGAAGCGAGCATGAAACCAGCTCTCCCTCACAACCCTCAGAAGAAACCAGCATTGCCAGTACATTGGTCTTGGACTTCCAGCCTTCAGAACTGTGAGGTGATGAATTTCTGTTGTTTAAGCCATTTAGTTTAAGATATTTTGTTACAGTAGCACTAGTAAATTAATACACACACTTTCAGATATCAAAATCTGGATTAGTTATCTTTTACTGTGTAACATTACTATAAAAAATTTAGCCTCTTAAAATAACACTCATGCAACATCTACACTTTCTATGTTATCCAAACACACCTCACTGGGTCCTCTGCAAGTCTGCAAGCAGGATGTTTGCAAGGGCCGTGTTCTCGTTAGAAGTTCCACTGGAGAAGAATCTGATTCCAAGCTCAGGTGACTGTTGGCAGAATTTGGGTTCTTTCAAGCTGTAGGACTCTGAGCCTCCATTTCTTGATGGCCGTCAGCCGCAGGCTGCCCTATGTGCTGTGCTGATGGCACTCCCTCCATGGCAGCTCATAACATGGCAGCACCCTTCTTCAAAGCCAAGGAGGGAGAGAGAGTTTCCTAGCAAGCTGGACATTACAATCTTATGTACAGTAACCATGTACATGTAATAACATTCATCTGGTTACCTTTGCCATAGTCCATTGGTTAGAACAAAGCCCTGGATCCTGCTGACATTCAAGGGGAAAAGATTATACAAGGACATGACTAGAAGATGCACAAATCATGGGGACCAACTTGAAGTCTCCCAGCTACACTGTTTTTACATTTTAAACATATGACTTACAGACAGCAAATCTTTGGGTTTTGTTCTTTTTATTCATTCTAGCAACCTCTGCCTTTGATTCGAGTATTTAATGAATTACTACAAGACATAATTCCTTGTTTCAGTGGATTTGGGTATACTATTTTATTATTTATTTTATATCGGTCTTCTCTGTTGTTTCTGTGTTTCTTTTGTATTGCCTTTTTTGTAAACTTGAATACCTTTTAGAATTCCATTTTAATTTTCCTATTGACTTTTTAGCTATACTGTTTCAGTATTATTTTTAAGTAATCTTTCTAAAAATTAACATATGCGTCCTTAACTCTTCACAGTCCACTTACAGTTAACATTGTTCTACTTCATGTAATGCATGAAAATCTTACAAATGTATTGTTCCATATTGCTTCACCATTCTCTACTTTATAGTATGTATTGTATGCATATATTATATATATAACCCATATGCATAATAAATCTTTTTAAAAAATTATATGCTTTATAAATAAATAAAAAGCAAAAATAAACCAATGGTCTTCTGGCTTTTATAGTTACTAGGGAGAATTTAACAATTAATTGTATCATTGTTCCTACATATGTGATGCCTCATTTTCTTTTGTTGCTTTCAGTGAAACATAGTTCTTTCCATCCAGTGTAGAGAAAGAAACAGAAGCAAAATTAAGCTCAATAAAATAGGATAAGTGATAAGATCATTGGCAGGTTTTTTGTTGTTGTTGTGGTTAGCTCAATTTTGAAGGAAAATAATTTGCATTATCATTATTTTAAAATACTTTCTATATTTGTTTTTCAAGCACTGAGAAACAAATATGATGACCCTCAAAAATAGCTGTCCTAAAATAAACTGACAAATAGCTGTCCTAAAAGGACATACATGTGTATACCTATTTATGCGTGAGGGTATATGAAAACAAATACAGTCACCTGCCACATAATGACATTTTAGTCAATGACAGACCATATATATGACAGTGGTCCCATAAGATTATAATGGAACTAAAAAATTCCTGTTGCCTAGTGACATCACAGCCATTGTGTTACAATTGCCCTCAGTATTCAGTCCAATAACGTGCTGCACAGGTTTGCAGTCTAAGATCAATAGGCCATAACATACAGCCTAGCTGCATAGAGGCTGTGCTATTTAGGTATGTGTAAGTACGCTCTATGATGTTCACACAACAGCACAATTGCCTAACAATGCATTTCTCAGAACATATCCTTGTCTTTAAGTGACACATGACTGCATATATTTGAGAACTATATTCTGCATTTTCTTACTTTTTTTCTAAAATATATTTTTTTTTCAAAACTGCAATAAAAATACATTGCTGGCACAGATGTTCAACATGAGGTGATTCATCTTTCAGAGAAATATCCCTATACCAACTTATTATTTTATCAACTACACAACAATTTACTCAGGCAATGTGAAAAAGTGAAAAGTGCCGTAGTTTGTTGACTTGTCTAAGCAGTAAACGCTACAGTCAGTATTTTATATCATGCTCTTAAACATGTCAAAATGAATTTTTTTCAAAGCCTGTGCATAAGACCAGGATAAACTAAATAAAAATAACTATCTCGAGGACTATCTTCAATCACTTTTTCTCATCCTTTTGAAAGTATTAAGCTGCTAAAATATTATTTTATCTGAGTTGTAATTTTCTGTCTTTATCTTTCTATATAACTTTCTGTATCATAAGTCCTTATTTGCCTTATTCTTAATGTAAATCCTGTGCACAGATAGAGAGGTTGAGAGACAACATGCCAGGTAGCTTCCTGTAAGTATGTTTTATCAAAGAGGACTAATGGCCACTGTAAGAGATATATCAATGTTTCCTTTCATTTATTGTTACTGAATTAATTGTAGTGCATCCAATGCCTGTCCTTGCTTCCAACATTCTAAAGCAGACGAGGATCATAATGAGATACATGTATTAGCTCATTTGAGAGGCTTCCTTAAATGCCATTACTTTATTTTGCTATCCAATTTATCTACTTCTTTATTAAGTCTCATAAATGTGATATCTGTTATTTTGGCTAAGAATAGCGTTTTTGTGAGGTCCTACTGATTTTTCTTATATATCAGACTGCCAGCTATTATGGATATAACTTCAAACATTTCAAATTATACTTGGGAACACCACTGTGATCTGAAATTAACTTTTAAAAATGTGAAAGGAAATAAAGCACTTTCAGAGCATGAAAATTTTAGTCTGAGTCATATTCTTTTCTGCCTAAAATAATGTTTACATTATATAAATACTTCAATACTTTAATATAAATACTTCAATTTATTTTTTTAGCACATTGCTAACCTTTCCACACCAACATTTTTTAGTCTGATTATAAGCCAAAGAGTACAGGACGAAGGTTTAGCAGGCTTAATTCAAGCTCCCAGAAAAATATCATGAACATAAAATGGTTTCTGCAAGTCATGGACTTTAGGAAGGAATAGATGGTCAAAAGGGTAAACACCCGAAGAAAGAGTCAGTAGGATGAGGCCACATGTTAACAGTACCAGAGGCCAAGACAAACAAAAGTTCAAGAATCAACAAGAGGCAAACTGGTGAATCTGTTGGCCATTCACATCCAGATCTGTCTAACGCCAACACCTTGCTGCCATTTCCATTACACTACATTGCCTGATAGAGTTAACAGATATCAAGGAACCGTATATCTTCCAACAGTATTCATTTTTTCCGAAAAAAAATCTGATTTCAAACGATAGTGCAATATAATGCTAACTCCACTATGAGAAAAATGCTTAAAACATATTCTCAACCATAGGAAATATATTCTGTCTTTAGATGACAATAAAAGTTACTGAACTTTGATAAATGGGTATAGCCTTTTCAAACTCCTAAGCAAAATAATTTCATACTGACAAATGGTTATGCCAGTTATCTTTTAATATACAAACTAAGGCAAGTGACATAACAGTTGACTATCTCCTAAAACAGCACACTACAAGTGAAAATAAAATGAGCCAAGTGCCATGGTTTTGCTATTTACAAAGAAACAAGAGGCTTAAGAACTTTAAATTGGTCATTTAACTTAAAGTAGTTGACTAAATATTTTTATGTTGTACCAACATGGTGGTGTAATTTTCATTTCTTCTATTATTATTATTATTATTATACTTTAAATTCTGGGATACATGTGCAGAATGTGTAGGTTTGCTACATAGGTATACATGCACCATGGTGGTTTGCTGCACCCATCAACCAGTCATCTACATTAGGTATTTCTCCTAATGCTATCCCTCCCCTAGCCTCCCACCCACTGACAGGCTCCAGTGTGTGATGTTCCCCTCCCTATATCAATGTGTTCTCATTGTTCAACTCCCACTTATGAGTGAGAACATGCAATGCTTGGTTTTCTGTTCCTGTGTTAGTTTGCAGAGAGTTGTGGCTTCAGTCTACTGATATTATAAATCAGTTACAAAACTCAGCAAACACAATGAGTTAAAACTTAGACAAACACCCATTGACCTCAACATTTGTAAATGTGATTAAACATTGGTGGTCTCTGAACTTAAATTTTTCTCTCCACTGAAATGCAGAGAACTGACAGATGTTTTTCTCCTTCGTAATATTATATATTCAAAATAAAAAATGTTTAAAATTCTAAGAACTCAATCCATATTAAGAACCTATGCAGCATTCAGTGTTTTGTGAGGTGCTGACAGAAGTAAGGAATAGCTTTCTTAGTTTTCTGGAGCTCATATGCTAAATCAACAACACATGAACAATAGAGGAAAATTTAATACTAATCTGGTTGATTCATAATTGAGACCTATATTGACTTCTAAGGTCAGAGACCTTACGGAAGGGAAGAGTCATCTTTGTAGGAAAGATGCACATTAACATGAACATATGGGTCAGATGTCAACTAGGTCAAAGGGAGAAAATTTTTAGGTAAAAAGTAATAGGTAAAAATAATGTAAAAAAATCATAAACTCATAAAATGATGGTGATAGGGGCCCAGTGCTGCCATAAGAGAACCAAGTAGTAGCAGCATTTTTTGATTTCCCTCCTGGAGACCTTCGTCTCACCCTGATAAAGAAAGGTTGCATACTACGAGAAAAGAATTCAAACAATCAAGTAGAAGGTGGTGATTGGAGGTAAGAATCACCCAGCCTACTTCCATTCTCTGTGTTGGCTCTCTCATGCTCATCCTTTCTGAATTGTAATTTTTCTAAAGGATGAAAAAATCCTCAATAATGATGAGCACAAATCTGTATCTAATCAGACGAACAGCAACGTTAATTTAAAAGATAGTGTATGCCTCTCTCTTCTTGGGCAGAAACAGCAGACATACTACAGTCATGCACAGCACAACGTTTCAATCAACGATGGCACACAGATATGACAATGGTGTCTTAATATTATAATAGAGCTAAAACATTTCTGTTGCCTTGTGATATCATAGCTATTGTAATATCACAGTGCAATGCGTTGCTCACATGTTTATGGTGATGTTGATGTAAACAAACATATTGCACTTCCAATCATAAAGCACATACCATCATGTACAGTATATTATACTTGATAATGATAATAAATGACTATTTACTGGTTTATGTATTTACTATACTATGCTTTTATTGTTATTTTAGAGCATACGCCATCTACTTTTTTTTTTTTAAGTTAACTATAAACCAGGCTGAGGCAGGTCCTTCAGGAGGTATTCCAGAAGGCATTGTTATTATAGATAATAGCTCCTTGCATGTTATTGCCCCTGAAGACCTTCCACTAGGACAAGATGTTGAGGTGGAAGACAGTGATATTGATGATCCTGATCCTTTATAGGCCTAGGCTGTCGTGTGTGTTTATGACTTAGTTTTTGACACAGAAAATTAAAAAGTAAAAAAAAAAAAAAGAAAAGTTGAAAAGATGGACAAGTGTTTATAGAAGAAAGATAAAGAAAATGTTTTTGTGCAGTGTGCAATGTGTTAGCGTTTTAAGCTAAGTAGTATCACAAAATTGTCAAGAGTTTTACAAATTGAAGTTTATAAAGCAGATAAGTTACAGTAAGCTAATTTATTATTGAAGAAAGCAAAATATTTTTTTATAAATTTAGTGTAACCTAACTGTACAGTGTTTATAAAGCATACAGTGGTGTACAGTAAAGCCCTAGGCCTTCGCGTTCACTCACCACTCAATCACTGACTCACCAGAACAACTTCCAGTCCTACAAGCTCCGTTTATGTTAAATGTTTGTATTACTCAAGGTTTTCTAGGGCAACACAACTAGTAGGACATATGTATATATGAAAGGGAGTTTATTAAGGAGAATTGACTCACATGATCACAAGGTGAAGTCCCACAATAGGCCGTATGAAAACTTAGATGCAAGGAAACCAGTAGTAGTTCAGTCGGAGTCTCAAAACCTCAAAAGTAAGGAAGCCAACAGTGCAGCCTTCAGTCTTTGGCCAAAAGCCTGAGAGCCTCAGGCAAATCACTGGTGTAAGTCCAAGAGTTCAAAAGCAGAAGAACTTGGAGTCTTATGTTTGAGGGCAGGAAGCATCCAGCACAGGACAAAGACGAGGTTTGAAGACTCAGCAAGTCTGCCCTTTCCATCTTCCTCTGCCTGCTTTTTCTACACATGCTGGCAGCCAATTGGATGGTGCCCACCCAGATTGAGGGTGGGTCTGCCTCTCCCAGTCCACTGACTCAAATGTCAGTCTCCTCTGGCAACACCCTCAGAGACTCACCCAGAAACAATGCTTTGTATCCCTCAATCCAATCAAGTTAACACTTAATACTATCACAGAGTCCTATATAGGTATACCATTTTTTATGTTTCATAACATATTTTTACTGTACCTTTTCTATGTTTAGATATATTTAGTTACACACATACTTATGATAGTGTTACAATTGCCTACAGAATTCTGTACAGTAATATGCTGTACAGGTTTGTAGCCTAGGAGCAATAGGCCATACCATATATAGCCTACGTGTTTAGTAAGCTATACCATCTAGGTGTTTGTAAGTACATTCTATGATATTCATAAGACAACAAAATAGTCTAACGCATTTCTCAGAATACATCCCCACCATTAAGCAATGCATGACTGTATGTCTAAATTCACTAAAAATTAAAGGAAAAAGCCAGTATGATTTTCATCTGCAGCTTCCCAAATATAATTAGGTTGCATGAGCAAAGGAATATGAAGCTACTTAGTTTGAGGTACAAAGGAAGCTATGGTATTATTTTTATCTTTTTTGACACTTGTCATAGACAGTCAATTTCGATATGAGATCAAGTCTTTCTACAGTGAGACTACAGAACAAGTCAGAAAGCCTAGAAGATTAAGGGACAATAGGATTAGTAAGCACTGTGACCCGTCACGCCCCTGCTCCCCACTGGAGATATTCCAAGGTAACAAGTCACAGAGTTTGCAGAATTACAGCCACCACACTGACCAATCCTTAGGTAGAATTGCCAGGAAAAGTTTTATTTCAGAATATTACATGACAGAGCATATAAACTGAAAAATATTAGTGTGCCAATATGAAAAGAGACTGTATTTAAGATACAAGATAATAGAAAGCAATGTAATAGTGGTTGGGCAAAGGACAGACTGTAATTATATTAAATAATAATAATAATGATGATCTGTCATACTGAATATAGGAAAATTCTGAAGTTCTTTTGCAGAATCAAATCATATATTAAATATACTAGCTATACCTGTAGGAAATCTTGTGCTGGTTTTGTCCCATCTGAAGACTCTGGCACTTCTAATTTTTGTAATTATTTTCCTGCGAGTTGGATTTTTCTGCCTTTCTCTATAATATTTTTTTTCTTTCCCTTTCCCCTTTTCCCTTCTCTCTAGGGGTGTGACTCTATTGAATGCTGGGAAGGGTCTTTTGGCTTTCTTTCTAAAGCCCTATGCATTTCTTTTGCAGGTTTCATACTGGGCTGTGCGGTTTCACCTACAAACCCGTAGATGGCATTTATAGGTAAGAGCTGGCTGCAACCAGTGTGGCTGGTTTACTGGCAGAAGCTTTCTGTTACCTCTGACAATGGGTTAATTTGTGGAATGCACAGTGTTCTGAACTCCCTGCTGAGTCCCAGGTGGGGTGGGGAGGAGTGGGGAGGCACAAAGGACAGGCAGGCCAAACTGGGCATGTCCCCCTGCAAGTCCCGTGATGGCAGGCACAAGCACCAGTGCCAAGGGATAATCCAGTGAGCAGTCACTGAGTACCCAGGGGCGTGCCTAGGTACAGAGCTGAGAAAGCTCCTCAGCTCTAAGTTCTCGACACAGGGAAGGGGGGCGGTCTAAACTCTTAGATTAAGAGAGGGAGTGCTCCAGATGCCTAGAAATCTGCCTGGGTATGGAACAGAGACAGTGCCCTTGCACATTTCTCTGCACAGGAAATGTGGGGTGGCTCAGGCTGCTGAATTAGGCAAGCAGGTGCTTCAAATGCCTGGAGATGTGCCTGGTCATGGAGCAGAGAGAACCCTGCTGCACCATGATCTATGTCCAGGAAGTGCCCTGTTGCACCATGCTCCCAGGGGTGCAGGCTGGGCACCCAGCAATGACACATGCAGATCAATTCCAAGTCGCCAAGCTGACCTCGGGTGCAAGTCTGGCCACCCAGGAGAAACTGCACCTGTGGCAGCTCTCCTTCCACCCCAGGTCTGCAATGGGGGAGAACACAATTCCAGTGCCTGCTGTTGGGTGCTTTCCACCATTCTGGCTGTGGCTGTCTCACTCCAGAGGAGGTGCTACAATCTTGGGCTGGAGATTAAAATGTCCACACAGCCACACTGCCAGATCAAAATGAATTTCATTAGGCTGGATTAAAACTGCCATCCTGCTCTCAGTCCCTGGTCTGGGAGAATGTTTGCAGGTTTTCCCAATGTCTTTCCCTCACAGTATCTCAAGCCTCTCCCCAGGTTAGCCCCAAGGCTTCAGATAAAAAATCTGCTATCCCTTAGGCTGGGTTGCTCAGATTGCCAGTGGAAAGGTGAGTCACAGAAGGAGGCCCTCTGTCTCCTTCATAGACTGGGGCTTCACTCAGTTTTATCAACCGGACATCATCGTGGGGGCTGTTTGCCAGCATCCTGTCTGGGATCAGGGGTGTCCTTTACAATTCCAGTAGATTCCCTTTTCCTTCTTGAATGAAACCTCACAGAGTTGATTTTTTGCACTATGTTGCTATTTCCAAGCGGCTGCGGCATGCTGAAAGTCTTTAATCTGCCATCTTGAAAACAAAAACAAAAACAAACTTTCTTTCTTTCTGAAAGACAAAACCTCTAATTACATAAAACACAATGGAGAGAAAATGAATTCAAGACAGACCTGCAGAAAGAATGACATTTACTAAAGCAACACTACCTTCTATTTCCTAAAGATCACAGATGTCCCTCGGCGATACATGCACAAATGAAATCAAAGATTAACTTTTACTTTAAAGATTATTACATGGTCATTTTGTTTAGAGTAGTGACCAGATTTTAAAGAAAAGCAATACGCTAAACGCCAATAATACAAAACCTCAATCTTTTCCGTGCATTAAGAAGATAACTACAAATGAGAAACACATTTAATCCTTTTGCAGCATTGTGGAACATATACATGTACACATTTGACAATACATCTTAAAACCATCTTAAATTGTTTAAGAATAGATTAACATAATGCATTATGAATATTTAAGAATAGATTAACATAATGCTTACCAGGAACAACATAAATCACAACATAAATGGTAGGCAATACAAGATTAACATCTTTACTTAGCGACTAAGGTAAAACAACAGCATGTTGTGTATCAAATGAAACCCAGAGGTACATTTGGTTCCTTTATGTTTGTGTTATATGAGATTTGGGACATGTTTTGCTAGGATTCTTCATGGTGTACATGACAGAAATACAACCCAACCTGTATTAAGCAAAAGGAGAATGTATTAGCTCAAATAACTGAAAAGTACAGTTGCAGATCTCTCTAAGCCTGGCTAGATCCAGGGCTCAAGCTGGGTTTTCAGGAATTAGTGTTATTCTACCTCTTGGCTCTAGTCAGACAATGTCTCAATTTAAGGTAATATCTCTCTTCTCTGTGACACCTATCTCTGCCTATAACATTAAACCTAAATTCTGTATGAGAAGATTTTGTATGTAGAAAATTATATAGACATAGTAACACATTAAGATCAGAATATGGAATGAATAAGAAATAAGATCTGCAGTGTAATAAATGCAAATTAATAATACATACACATGAAAATATCATTTATTTAAAATGGATAAAGAAATTGTAGTGTGTGCCTATATGTATTTAGTTGGCCATGAACAACATGAGTTTGAAATGCACAGGTCCTCTTATACTCAAGTTTTTTCCTGTAAGGATTAAACTGAATATGCCTGCCTCTCCTGCCTGCCTTTCCCGTCCTCCACTTCTTCCACCTCCACCACCCCTGAGTCAGGAAGACCAATCTTCCCTCTTCCTCCTCAGCCTACTCAATGTGGGATGACAAGGATGAAGACCTTTATGATGATGCACTTCGACTTAGTGAGTAGTAAATATATGTCCTCTTCCTCATGATTTTCTTCATAATATTTTCTTCTCTATAGTTTAGTTTATTGTAAGAATACAGCATGTAATACATATAGCATACAAAATATGGGTTAATCTATTGTGTGTGTCATCAAACCAGTAAGGTTTTATGTCAAACCAGTAAGGCTTCTGGTCAACAGCTGGCTATTAGTAGTTGTTTTTGGGAAATCAAAAGTTAGGGGTAGATTTTGAGCTGCAAACAGTGACAGTGCCCCTCCTAATCCCTGCATTGTTCAAGGATAAGCTACAACACACACACACACACACACACACACACACACACAGAATGTATCCCATTATATAATAAAAATAGATGAAGAAAATTAAGTGTGTGTATATGTGTGTGTATATACACACACATATATCCATATGTACATATACACACACTCTTCATTTATACATATGTATGCACACACACACTATATTATATAAGATTCTATTACATAATGGAATATTACTCAGTCTTAAAAATTAAGGAAATCCTGCCATTTCTGACAACATGGAGGAACCTGGAGGACATTATGCTACATGAAATAAGCCAGGCACAGACAGACAAATACTGCACTATCTCATTTATATGTGGAAACTACAAAAATCAAATTTATAAAAGTAGAGAACTTAAGAAGTGGTTACCAGGAGCTGGAGGTTGGGGGGATGAGGAAGCATTGGTCAAAGGCTATAAACATTCAGTTATGCAGGATGAATACTTTCTGAAGTGCTAATGTACAGCATGGTGACTATAATTAATACTATATTATTATATTTTTAACATTTGCTAGGAGAGTAGATCTTAAATATTCTCACAACAAAAAGTGGTAACTATGTTAGGTGTATTGGTCTGTTCTCACACTGCTAATAAAGAGATACTCAAGACTGGGTAATTTAGAAAGGAAAAAGGTTTAATGGGCTCATAGTTTCACACGACTGGGGAGGCCTCACAATCATAGTGGAAGGCAAAGGAGAAGCAAAGGGACATTTACGTGGTGGCAGGCCAAAGAGCTTGTGCAGGGCAACTCCCATTTATAAAACCATCAGATCTCATGAGATTTATTCACTACCAGGAGAATAGCTTGGGGGAAACCACCCCCACGATTCAATTATCTCCACCTGGCCCCGCCCTTGACACCTGGAGATTATTACTCTTCAAAGTGAGACCTGGGTGGGGATACAGCCAAACCATATTAGTTAGGTGATGGATATGTTAATTATCTTCATTGTGGTAATCACTTCACAATGTATTTGTATAACAAAACACTATGTTGTAGACTTTGAACATGTACAATTTGGCCAGGTGCAGTGGCTCACACCTGTAATTCCAGCAATTTGGGAGGCTTATGGAGGCAGATCACTTGAGGCCAGGAGTTCAAGACCAGCCTGGCCAACATGGCAAATCCACATCTCTACTAAATAATATAAAAATTAGCCGGGTGTGGTAAGGGGCACCTGTAATCCCAACTACTTGGGAGGCTGGGGCAGGAGAATCGCTTGAACCGGGAAGTCAGAGGTTGCAGTGAGCCAAGATCGCGTCACTGCAGATCAGCCTGGGTGATAGAGCAAGATACTGTCTCCAAAAACAAAAACAAATGAACAAACAAATATGCAGTTTTATGTACCAATTATACCTCAACAAACCTTGGAAAAACGAACAGGTGCATATATAAATACATCTACCAAATACATTAGAATGAGTATCTGTGGAAAAGAGGAAAATATAAATAGAACAGAGGTAGAAACATTAAATGAAATGAAGTAAAAGAAAGTTACACAAAAACGAATCAATAATTTTGTGCAATGAACTGAAGTCAAGGGAAAGAGAGAGGGAGGAAGTGAGGGAGAAAAGGAGGAAGGAAAGGAAGAAGAAAGGGACGACAATTAAAGTTTGTGTATGGGACGATAGCAAAAGTAGTCATCCCCATCATCATCCCTCTCTAACTCATACTCAGCCGGATGCAAAGCACAGGCATCTGACACTCAAATTCAGACTGAAAATGCTCTCTAACAAAGTTGAGCAGTTTGGGGAAGCTGGCGTGAACATCAACACTCTGAAGTAGAGCTCTTCTCTTTCAACCAGTATGAGTTCCCACAGCAAGAGGGCCAGTGGGCTTACCGTAGCTTCAGTGTAAAGGTAGAGCCAGTCCACAAGCATGGTCTGCCCGACCCACATGGGATTCTCCTTCAGAATTCTTGCTCAAGAGAAATGTGTTGAAGAGACCATAAGGAAGTGCTAGAAAAGGCACTTCTGCCACAGCAAAGGAAACCCTCATTAGCAACCCGCTCCTTTCGAAAATGTGACCTGAAAACCAAGCATTACCAGATATATTAGGAAACCTAACTACATGAAAGAGAAATATCAAACTGCAAACTGACCCTTGAAAAGGAGAGATAATTAAGGATACTGAGAGAACGTTAAAACAACTCCAGTATGCTCAGAGTGATTATAGAAGTATTACATCCTTAAAAATAGACAGGATTCTGTGAAAAAGAAAAAAAGCACAGAACAAGAAGCTTTCCAAGATTAAAAACAGGATTTCTAAGAAAATAAACTACAGAAAGACTGAAAAATATCATTTAATAAAACTCACCGAATAAAGAGCAAAAATACAAAGTGCATTGGTTTCTTATTGCTGTGTAACAAACTATCACAAATGTATGGCTTAAAACAACATTAATTTATTATCTCACAGTTTCTGTACATTAGAAGTCCAGGCATTATACCTCCGGCTTCTCTGCTCAAGGTCGCATAAGTCTAAAATCAAAGTTTCAGCTGAGCTGTGTTCTCATCTAGGCTGTGGGTATTCCTCCAAGTTCATCTGGGTTGTTGGCAGTATGTAGGTTTTTGTGGTTGTAGGACGGAGGTTCCAGTTTTCTTGTTGGCCATGGATCATTCCCAGCTACTAGAGGCCTCCAGGTCTATCTACATGGCCCTCTCAGAATGGGACAACACATTCCCTCAAAGCCAGAATCTCTCCGCATGCTGCCAGGAAGGGGTCTTACATAATGCAAATACAATCACTCAATGTGACTATGCTATCAACTTTACCCTGTAAAGTAACCTAATCAAGGGAGTTATCCCATCTATTATCCCCTCTATTCACAGGTCCCACCCACACTCGACGGGAAGGAGTCATACAGGGCTTGTAAGGAGCCAGGGTGGGAAGAATTTTGGTGGCTATCCTGGAACTTTGCCTCCCACACCAATAAAGATGTTACAAGAGCCAGAGAAGACCAACCCAAGAGGCCCAGGATTGCAACCCAATAATTCCAAAGAGAAATAAAGAGAGGAAGTAGGGGAAAAGAAAAATTAAAAAAAAAATAGATAAAATTCTCTCAGAACTGTAGGGTGTAAGTCTTCAGAATTAAAAAAGTACTAAACACCAGGTGCAAAGAGAAAACAGATCCACACCTAGATACAGCATGTCATCACAGAGAAAAAAGATTCTAAAGCTTGCAAAGAGGAATCAAATTTGCCAGCTAGCTAGCATCTGACTTCATATCAGCCATGCTGAATGTCAAAAAAAAAAAAAAAAAAAAAAAAAAAACAGTGAAATAATGCTTTCAATGGTCTAAGGGGAAAATACTCGTCAACCTAGAATTCTATAGTAAGCTCAAATATCAATTGTCTGTAAAGGCAGAATGGGACTATTTTTCTCACACACTCAAAAGAATATGTTTTATATAGAATATTTTAAAGAGCTACATGAGGGTCTACTACAACAAGTAAGGGAATAAAACAAGAGCAAGAAAGATAACAAGGGATCCACCGAGGAGATTCAGGAAAGTTCCAAGATGATACCCGTGCTGGGATTCAAGCAGGAGGCCAGACAGGGATGGCTCTGAAAGAATTATTTTTGGACAAGGAAAAGAAGCAGGCTAGATAAAATAGAGTGTATAATAAAGAACCTAAAAATATTAAGCCTGTGATAAAGGTAAAATTCATAAGAGTAACAGACATGCAAGAAAGAGTAATAACCAAAAAAAATCAATTAATGGTACAGTTATGAAGCCAAACGAAATGTGGCATGATTTCAAGCAATTTGTAGAATATAAGAAAAGAGGCTGGGTGCACTGGCTCACGCCTGTAATCCCAGCACTTTGGGAGACCGAGGCGGGCAGATCACCTGAGGTCGGGAGTTCGAGACCAGCCTGGCCAATATGGTGAAACCCTGTCTCTAATAAAAATACAAAAATTAACCAGGTATCGTGGTCGGTGCCTGTAATCCCAGCTACTTGGGAGGCTGAGGCAGGAGAATCGCTTGAGCCTGGGAGGTGGAGATTGCGGTGAGCTGAGACCGTGCCACTGCTACAGAGCCACAGAATAAGACTGAGCAACAGAACAAGATTTCATATCAAAAAAACAGAAAAGAAAAAGGAAAGAAAATCCATTTGACATTATTGGTGAAAACATTCTCCGTCAAATGGTACTCTACTTGTGGAGAAGGAAATATAATATTAGCAACTACCTAACACCACAGTGCAGCAATATTTTTATGTTCATTATGTGTTAATTATAGGCATTTGAAGTTTCTTGTTAGCTATGGATAAATCCCTCAGGACCAGCTTGGGGTTTTATAATGTAAATATTGACAACCTTGACAAAGTAAACTCTGACTGACAGAAATTAAGGATAGAGAAAGAGGCAGTGAGGAAGATAGAGAGAGATGTTTAAGACACAAATACACTTTGGGAAGCCAAGGCAGGAGAATTGTTGGAGCTCAGGAGTTCAAGACCAGCCTTGGTGACACAGAGAGAACTCCTCTGTATTAAAATAAAAAATAAAAAAAAAATAGCCAGGCATGGTGACGCATGCCCGTAACCCCAGCTACTTGGGGGACTGATGCAGGAGGATCACTTGAGCCCAGAAGTTCAATGCAGCAGTTAGCCGTGATTGCACCACTACACTCCAGCCTGGGCAACAAAGCAAGACCCAGTCTCAAAAAAAAATGGAAATAGAAGAAGAAGAGGAAGAGGAAGAGGAAGGAGGAGGAGAAGAAAAACATTTTCATTTTACGAGAGGTGACCTAATAGATACTATCAAAAGTTGATCAATCAGGAATTAGAAATGCTCATACATTATTTAAACTTATACAAAATGACTAAAAATAATAAAGTAACTACTATGATTTTTGAAGCAGAGTGGAGAAGGAGAAGGTGTGAGAAAAATACCCATTTTTAAGATTACAGAGTCAATTGATATTATCAAAACTTTATTCAAGAAATAAACAAGTATATTATTTAGAGTTATGGAGAAAACAAAGGAAAACAATGTACAGCTAAAGGATTCGTTTTTAAAGAATGGCACTCATTGGAATTTGAATAGGTAGAAGGCAATGGCATTTTATCACAAACTTTTCTTTAATGTTTGATTGTGTCACTATATACATGTATTGACTTGTTTTAAAAATAATAAAGATCATTTTTGAATAATATTGTCTCTGTCCAAAAAAATACAGCACTTGAAAAATATTGTAGGTATCTGTATCGAAATTCCGTGAACAATTTAATGGACTCAAACATTAAAGTTAACAATTCAGTTCACTGGCCAGGCGTAGTGGCTCACAACTGTAATCCTAGCACTTTGGGAGGCTGAGGTGGGTGGATCACCTGAGGTCAGGAGTTCGAAACCAGCCTGGCCAACATGGTGAAACCCCGTCTCTATTAAAATACAAAAATTAACTGGTCGTGATGGGGGGTGCCTACAATTCCAGCTACTCAGGAGGGTGAGGCAGGAGAATTGCTTGAACCCAAGTGGGTGGAGGTTGCAGTGAGCCGAGATTGCGCCATTTCATTCCAACCTGGGTGAAAGAGCAAAACTCTGTCTCAAAAATTAATAAATAAAATAAAAAATAAAAACTATTCAGTTCATTAAACTTTTTTATTAGTTGTGTAATAATACTGCAAAAAGGTAACAAGTAAGTTTCATATTTATCACTATTGTATCTTTTATTTACCATAACCACACACGGCTTTATCCTTTTCCGACTTTATTGAGGTATACTTGACAAATGAAAGTTGTATACATTTAAGGTGTTGAATGTGATGTTTGCTATATGCATACATTGTAAATAATTACCATAATCAAGATAATTAATATATGCATCACTTCACATACTTACAATGTTTTATAATTAGAACTTTAAGATCTACTATCTTAGCAAATTTCAGGTATGCAAAATGATATTATTAACTATAGTCAGCATGCTGTACTTTAGATCTCCAGAACTTATTCATCCTGAATAACTAAATCTTTGTACCTGTTGACGAGCATCTCCTCATTTCTCCACCTTCTAGCCCCTGGCAAACATTATGCTACTCTCAGCTTTCAACTTCTTTTGATTCCACATATAAGTGAGATCATGCAGTATTTGTCTTTCTGTGCCTGGTTTATTTTACTTAGCATGATGTCCTCCAAGTCATCTATGTTGTCACCAATGGCAAGACTTTCTTATTTTCGAAGTCTGTTGCAATCAGGGTGTGTGTGTGTGTGTATCACAATTTCTTTATTCATCTGTCAACAGACACAGAATATTTTCATCCATTGACTATTATGAATAGTGCTGCAATAAATATGGAGTACAGATATGTCTTCAAGATACTGATATCAGCAACTTTGGATGTATACCCAGAAGTGGGTTTGCTGGATCATATGCTAGTTCTATTTTTAATTTTTTAATTATATATCTTATTTATTTATTTATTTATTTATTTATTTATTTATTTGGAGACAGAGTCTCCCTCTGTTGCCCAGGCTGGAGTGCAGTGGCACGATCTCAGCTCACTGAAACCTCGACCTCCTGGGTTCAAGTGATTCTCTGGACTCAGTTCAAGCAATACAGATACCTACAACATTTTCCTCAGGTAACTGGGACCACAGGCGCACACCATCATGCCTGGCTAATTTTTTTTATTTTTGGCAAAGGCGGCATTTCACTGTGTTTCCCAGGCTGTTCTAGAACTCCTGGCCTCAAGAGATCTGCCCACCTCCACCTCCCAAAGTGCTGAGTACAGGCTTGAGGAACAGTGACCAGCCATATTTTTAATTTTTTGAGGAACCTTCATGTTGTTCTCCATAATGGCTGTACAAATTTACATTCCCACCAACAATGTACAATGTACAAGAGTTCTCTTTTCTCCAAATCTTAACAAGACAACGCTTGTTATCCTTTATCTTTTTGATGATGGTCACAGATGATCACAGGTGTGAAGTGATATCTCATTATGGTTTTGATTAGCATTTCCCCAGTGGTTAGTGATGCTGAGCACCCTTTTATATACATACTAGCCACTTGTGTGTCTTCTTTTGAGAAATGTCTATTCAGGTCCTTAGCCCACTTTTAATCAGTTCATTGTTGTTTATGGGGCTTTTTTTTTTTTTTTGCTTTTGAGTTGCTTGAGTTTCTTGTATACTTGGATATTAACCCATTATGAGACAAATGATTGGCAGATATGTTCTTTCATTCTGTGTATTCCTTTTCAGTCTATTTTCTTCACATTTTAGCAGGTTTAACTTAGTAATTTTCAGCATCAACAGAATTTTTACATTTTTTATTGTATACACCAAATTAAAAGGGTAAAAATAAAAGACAGTAAGAAACACTTCTAAACTCATTTTATGAAGCCAGCATCACTCTCATACCAAAGTAAGACAAATAAATCACAAGAAAAGACAACTACAAGCCATTATCCCTCATGAACACAGATGCAAAAATCTTCAATAAAATACTAGCAAGCAAAATTCAGCTGCACATGTAAAAGAGTATACACCATGACCAGCTAGGATTTATCCCTGGGAGGCAAGCACATTTCAACATATGCGTATCAATGTGATACACCACATTAACAAAATAAAACAAGAGGGATAAAAGACCACACATTGGGTACCGTATACACTGCTCAGGTGATGGGTGCACTAAAATCTCAGAAATTACTACTAAATAACTTATTCACATAACCAAAAACCACTTCTTCCCCAAAAACTATTGAAATAAAAAAAAATAACATCTCAACAGACGTAGAAAGTCTTTGGCATAGTTCAGTGTTCAATATCCATGTGTGACTCAAACTCTCAACAAAATCAGTACACAAGAAACTTACCTCAACATAATAAAGGTCATATATGAAAAGTCCATGGCTAACAAAATAATTAATGGGGAAAACCCAAAGCTTTCCCTCTAAGAACCAATATACAACTTTTATTCAATATAGTCCTGGAAGAGCCATTAGACAAGAAAAAGAAATAGAAGTTATCCAAATTGGAAAGGAAGAAGTAAAATTGTCTTTGTTTGCAAAAGACATGATCATATATGTAGAAAACCCAAAAGACAACAATAACAACAACAAAAACTATTAGAACGTATAAATGGATTCAGTAAAGTTGCAGGATACAAAATCAACATATGAGAACGAGTTACATTTCTATATACAAACAACAAACTATCCAAAAAGGAAATTAAGAAAGCAATTCCATTCACAATAGCAAAAAGAAAAGCACAAAATTATTATGAATACACTTAACCAAGGAGATGAAAGACATTAGACATTGATGAAGGAAATGAAAGAAGACACACATAAATAGAATGACATCCCTTTTGAATTGGAAGAATTAAATTGTTAAAATGTTTATACTACCCAAAGAGATCTAGAGAGTCAATGCAATCCCTACCTAAATCCCAACGGCATTCTTTACACAACTAGAAAAAACAGTCCTAAAATTCATATTGAACCACAAATGATCCTAAATAGCCAAAGCAATCTTGAGCAAAAAGATCAAAATGGGAAGCATCATTCCCTGATTTGGAAACATATTTCAAAGTTACAGTAATAAAAAATAGCATGGTACTCACGTAAAAATAGACATAAAGACAAATAGAATACAATAGAGAGCCCTTTCACATGGATGCAAAGAACATACAATGGAAAAAGAATGATCTATTCAATAAACGGTGTTTGGAAAAAGGAATATTCACATACAAAGGAATGAAATTGGACCTTTATCTGGTACCATATACAATAAAAACCCTCAAAATGTAATAAAGATGTAAATATAAGACCTGAACCCAAAGAATTACTGGGGGAAAACAGAGGGAAACCTCCATGACTTTGGTCTAGTCATGACACCAAAAGCACAAGCAACAAAAGCAAAAAAAAAAAAAAAAAGAAAGGGGATTATATCAAATTATAGAACTAACTATACAGGAAATGAAACAATCAGTAAACCTTTATTTAATTATATCATTGAATTAAAATGGCATTTGTCACAGTCTATCCAAATGATAAATAATAGACTTTGTAGAAACTTCCAGAAAAATGGTAGCCCAGGAAGTCTTGTCTTCAATGCAGCTCTACTGTTCCATTGCACTCCATACTTAGATTGGAAGGAAAGGACTCACTTGTTTAAAGTCTGGAAGGGAACAAAGGCAAGAAATTTAACCTAATTTTAACTTACTTTTTTCTTGCAAATATAGGGTATACATTGCCACAGAATGTATTAGCATCCATGCTATCTTTCCAACTGGAGTCTAATAGCATTTTTTTTTTTAAAAGGACACACAGTTTGGGGGAATTAGAAATGCCCATCAAATGTGGCTGACAGCTAAGGAAGGAGAATCAGGGTAGTTCTTATAATTTTCAATTCAAGAGTAAGAGGAGCACTAAACAAATTGTAGAGGTTCATTCACATGTTATCCTGCTGACTACAAGTTGAAATTAGTTATAATAGCAAAGCAAAGTGAAGTAACATTTCTATCAACAAAAGTAAAATTCCATTTAAGAACACACACATGTGCACACTCATAACCAGCTCTAATGGCTTATCTTTTAGAACAATGCTTCTCAAATTTTAACATGAACGCCAATCACCTGGAAATCTGTTATGGGATTGAGATTTTGCATTTCTAACAAGTTCCCAGTTGGTACATAAGCGCTGATCCATGAATCACATTTTGAGTCGTAGGGACAGCTTCCAAATCTGTGTTATTTTTCCATGATAAATGAAGTGAAAACTTAATCTAATAAGAAGAGAATGACTAACAAGGAACTATAGAAGTTTGAAACCAGAAAAGACTATCTAAGGGACTAGCTTTGAATTTACATACCAACATTTATCTGTTGCAATTTGAGAATATCTCAACTGCTTAAAATGCATGAATTACATCAAGTCTAAATAATTATAATAAAGGATTAAAAGTTTATTCAAGTCAAAAGTGGGGTCTTTATTTTTGAAGCATATCTATTTTCTGTTGCACATTTCTTTAGATGGTGTCAAATTCAATAAATAAAAAGTGGGTGATTTAGAATTATTTCTGTCCGTTCTAAATGTCATGAATTACCGATCAGCAAAGGGAAACTTGTAAGACTAAATATTATAATACAGATAAAGAAGGGGAATTATTATATCCTGGAAAAGAAAGGCTTTATTTATCTCCAAAGGGATGGAATCTAGAAAAAAAAATTGTAAATCACTGAGGAATGATGAACTCTGAGCATTCTTCCCTTGAAATAGGAACACAGCTGAAAGGACAGGTAGGCTTAAAATAATTAACTACTAAATAAATTGCATGTCTTAAATCTTAGATATGATGCCAATTATAAATCTGTTTCTCAGACCTTGGCTCTTCTTTTCCTGAAAAAATGTATAATTTTTTAACACCATGCAAATACCTGTAGATTAAAGAAAAACAGGCATCTAAAACACATGTATCTACTCTTTTATTTACTGATAAAAATCTTACATTTACAACTAAAGAAAGGATACTGTCTTAATGAATCAAAATAAAAACATGTTTCCAAAGTCTGAGTCTATTTCCAAAGTGTAGCCCAAACTGGAATAAATCTTAAATAGAGTTTAGCCTTACAAAGCCAAAAAAGAAAGAAATACAAAGCTGTTGAATACATTTCTACCTTGTTTAAAATATTTAAATTAGCAAAAATATTGCTTTTGTTTCCGGAAAGACTATTGAACTGAGAAACTTCTAGGCTTTAAGATTATTAAAAAGATTGTCCAATATGTGACTGCTATGATCCCACAAAAAATCAATTTTTATTTGCCAAGTTAAATCTTCCAGCAAATTGTTGGCAGTGTGATGTTGGATACTCATATCACAATAATCCTGCCCAAATAGTCATGTTTGATTACTCCGTGTTCAGTGCTGAGAGGGAAAAGTCCAATAAATTCTCACTACTACTTTTCAAACTGTACATCAGTCACTGTAAACACCAAAGAATAAGACGAAATGAGGACCAGCATGAGCACACCTTTTGTCCTAAATGTTAGATTCTTAAAAAGGGGAAATAAATGAATGTGAAGGAAAAGTCTAAGTATAATGTGAATTTTCGATAAGCTGTATAGTAGGGACATATCAGGAAGACCCCTTACTTTTTCACTTCATATAAAAAGACACAAATATATATATGTATTTTTTAAATTAATGCAAATGAAAAAAATACTCTACATGTTTGTTAATACCAAAGCCTATTTCCCAACTGGGGAAGTTCCCAGAATGGAGAGGTTATATAACCACTGTGGAAAAATAAGCCTGTAAGTATAAGACATCATAACAAATAATTTATTCATTAAAAATATTGCTGTTGTTATCATTTCAGTTTTGATATGGGTTTAGCTGCTATAAATGAGAGATACAAAATGATATTCTTTAAAAGAGAAAATTTGTTTCCCTCACACATAAGATCTGAGCTGATATGGTGATGGTTCTGCTGCATGAAGTTGGGTGAGGCTAAGTGTCTCTCCACCTTGCTGCTCTGACATCCCCAGGATTCTATCGGTATCCAACAGTCCAGACTCATCACCATTACACATTCCAGTCGTCAAAAAAGAGGAAAGAGGCAGGGAAGAAGGCATCCTTTTGTTATAAACAAATTACTAAGAAACTGAACCTGGCATGTCTATTTTCTTTCCATTGGCCAGAACTTTAGTCACGTGAACTACATTTAGTTGTAAGGAAACCTGGGAAACAGCCCTTAATCGCCAGCCACACGCAAAGATGACAATTCTATTTGTAACTCTGCCACTGTTACTTTTGGATATCAGATTAGTTTTTTCCACCATCAAGCAAGACTCTAATAACTGCTTCATCTCCTTTGTAATAAGTAGTAAATAAAATAATATACATGAAATATTATGTAAACTGTAAAGCAATGTATACATGGAAGGTATAAATTATACTTTACACTGATATTTTACAGAACAAATGGGAAAAGATAAGAGAAAGAAGATGAAGCCGAGAAGATAGGAAATTACTTATTGATACTGTTTTCAAAGAAACATAAAGAACACTCTTTTTTAGACACAGTATGAAGGTCAATTTAGTTATTTGTGATGTGTTAGACTCTAAGTATGAGTTTGGAGTGTGAATGTTATTGCCATAATTTGAAATGCCATCTATTTGCATCAAAATATTTCAGATGGCATGTCAGTCTTCATGATTCGCTCCACAGGAACTGCTGCCACATGGACTGATATGAATCCAAGACTGTATACCAGGAACCGTGCTCAGCACAAGAGATGAAGGAAAAAGAATTGTATGTGCAGGTTTAAACAGGTAAATTTCAAAACAATGTCATACGTAAAATTATACAGATTTTTAAAAATGAAGTATGAGTGAGCAACATATAAAGGAAAGAAATGTATGTTATCAAGCACAGTATTTTGATATCATGCCAATGATGCTTTAAAATTTCCACATATCGGTGACATGATTACCTAAAGTTAAAATATTGACTAGAAACGCATTGCAGTTTTAGGAAATAATAAGTATTACTCAAAATATCTCCTATCCTGCTAAAGTCCCTGAATTCCCAGCTTAAATAAACAGAAATATAAAAACCAAATAAATCACTAAATTATCACAGATAATAAAAATGGACCTACTAAATTCATTTAACATAAGAAAATGTAAGATGAACAAACCTATATGTGAACTTATTACTTAATTACTTATTGTTTATTACATTGTTTTGCTTATATAAAATATAAATATAAGGCTGTTTCTTATATAACCATCTTTAATTGATTAGTTTCTTTGAAGGAAGAAAATATATGAAATAAAAGAAGTTTGTAGTAGCATTAATTTTTTTCTTTAAATAATTTTATCTTTGAAAACTGAACAAAACAAAGCAATCCATCAAAATATAAAATTACTTCCACTGTGAGAAATTTAAGGGTATTACTTTTAAAGGTTTTATAACTATCTCTCTATGTGTTTTCCTAGATGAATGTTTAAAGCTAGAGTGATAAAATGCTAATATTATTAGACACTAAATACTTCAGCACTACTGAGTTTGTTATTACATTTTATGTTATTATTACGTCAAAAAGCATCCAGGATGTAATTTTGTTTGGGATGCACTGCTAGCTTTGACAGTAAAATTAGAACTCTGAGGCCAACTAGAATGTCATCTTGAGGTATTGGTTTATAGTTTGATGGATGCCTTAGCATAAAACATTTGCATATTCAAGTTAATTTTGTTTGACTGTGATATATGCAACCTGAATACCTGTAAACTTTTCTATTTATAGTTAAAAAGTAATTTAAAACATTTGCTGGAATTAAAAATTTTTAGCAGAATATCTTATCATGCACTTTGTATTCTTTGGGTATTATTCTCTAGGTCATTCCTTTATAAGTAGATTCTCATAGTTATTTAGCTACTTAATGAAAATTAATTTTTTAAGTTCTTTGATTATAATTCCAGTGTTGCCTCAACTTATACAATTAAATAACTTTGAAAAATAGAGTTCTGCCATTCTTTAGATTATAAATATTTGTGTTATTAATTGAGGAGACTCAAGATCTTGGTGACCAAAAATACTTGTCCCTGCTAAAGCCTCTGAATTCCTAGCTTGAAGGCCCAGTTGTTTTTATCACAGTATAAATACAGACACCTTTAGCTTCTCTTTGTCAATGCCCACCTATTTGCTAATTATCAGTGTCATGATCAGCAGGAACTTGATATCTCAGTGCTAGCTGATAGGTAGGCTGCAATGGAATGCTGTAAAAGCACACTGCAATGATGGGGAAAGGGCATTTATGGCCACATCATGTACCTCAGTGGGAAGAATTACAAAGAAAGGATATCAGAGAGTGACTCTAGACATTCTAGAGCAAGAAGAACATGTGATGTCAAGAAAAAATAAGCTTGTAGAAAGCGAGATGCTTAAGGAAGATGGAGAAAAGCATTTTAAAGCCTGGTGAGAACATACCAAAGACAAATATGACCAATTTCACAATTTTACCAAGGACTTGGATCCCAGATACCTTCAGAGAAAATAAAGAGCTTAGAGAATAAAGTGCTTTTTAAAATATTTTCCAAGCAATGAATGCATGGAGGGGTCATCTCAGCACTCTGGCAGATTATGGGTAATCATAAAGTATCGAAGTGACTAGAAGTTGATTAGGTGGATGTTAATCCAGCAGTGTTCAAAGTGTATCATTTACTTTGGTGGTCTGATAAGATGTTCTTTTAAAAAATTGACAAATGGGGTCTAATTAAACTAAATAGCTTCTGCACAGCAAAAGAAACTATCAGAACAAAAAGGCAACTTACAGAGTGGGAGAAAATTTTTGCAATCTATCCATCTGACAGAGGTGTAATGTCCAAAATCTATGAGGAACGTAAACAAATTTACAAGAGGAAAACAAACAACTCCATTAAAAAGTGGGCAAAGGATATGAACAGGCAGTTCTTAAAAGAAGACATTCATGGAGCCAGCAAACAAATGAAAAAAAGCTCAACATCACTGATCATTAGAGAAACGCAAATCAAAACCACAATGAGATACCATCTCATGCGAGTCAGAATGGCGATCATTAAAAAGTCAAGAAACAACAGATGCTGGTGAGGTTGCAGAGAAATAGGACTGTTTTACACTGTTGGTGGGAATGTAAATTATTTCAACCACTATGGAAGACAATATAGTGATTCCTCAAAGGTATAGCACCAGAAATACCATTTGACCCAGCAATCCCTTTATTGGGTGTATACCCAAAGGAATATAAAAAATTTTACTACAAAAATACATGCACCCATATATTCATTGCACCACTATTCACAATAGCAAAGATATACAATCAACCCAAATGCCTATCAATGATAGACTGGATAAAGAAAATATACATATACACCATGGAACACTATGCAGCCATAAACAGGAATAGGATCATGTCATTTGCAGGGACATGGATGGAGCTGGAAGTCATTATCCTCAGCAAACTAATGCAGGGGCAGAAAACCAAACACCACATGTTCTCACTTATAAGTGGGAGCTGAATGATGAGAACACATAGACACAGAGGGGGGAACAACACACACTGGGGCCTGTTGGGTTGGGGTTGGGGGAGGGAGAGCAGTAGGAAAAGTAGCTAATGCATGTGGGGCTTAATACCTAGGTGACGGGTTGATAGGTGCAGCAAACTACCATGGCACACATTTACCTACGTAACAAACCTGCTCATCCTGCACATGTATCCCAGAAAGTAAAATAAAAATTAAAATATAAAGAAAAAAACCTCTGCAGTGAAACAGTTTGGGAAACTCAGCATCCTTTAATTCCCTTTTAGAGACCCAAAACTTCTATTAGCATATTATAAGCTTTGAAAAGTTTTTGAGTTGAGAAACCTTTCTGAAAACTGGCATTTCCCAGAGTTATTTGACCTCATAAGCATGTTTTTAGTAATACCTATAAATATTTTGCTGAAAATGTTGAAATGATTATAAACCCCTTCTATGCATGGCAGAGTACATTTGCGCCTGGTTACAAACTATGATCGAGGGAAGACAACTGATATATATTGTACCTAGTAATGACGGCCATAAAATTATGATTTATTAAAATACACATCTTTGTCATCAGCATGACTTTTAATGAAAATATAAAAGTCCATGATAAAAATTCATATCTTCTATATACCTTAAAAATACTGTATAAGTAATAATAAACCAAGCTTTCCCAACAGTGAGTTGATGACTGAATTAAAAATCGAGTGTAGATTTGACTGATTTAATCATCACTGCTCCACTGGGACCTTCTGGATGGTTGTTAATTGTGGTGCCATTTGCAAAGATACGGCTACCTACCTATCAGAAAATGGACTACATGATCCACAATTGACATGGGATACAGAACCAATTATTAAGAGAGTTTTGTAATTACTAATCCAAGCCAAATTTTAACAAATAATAGAACAAAATCTGCATCCTATATCTAATCTCTTCTAACTTCCCTATATCCATATCCAAAATGAGGCAACACTTCAAATATACATACAGAGTATAGAATAAGAAGATGCAAAGATAAATTATCTTGGTACTATTTCAGTGCCTAAAGTAATTTCTTCAGCATTGCCCCAAAACTCTGGACTTCTCTGTTAACCCAAGCTTCTGGTTTAAGTGGGAGCAAATAAAGCTCCTTTCTAAATATTAGAATTTGAAGATTTGTATATAACATCACTCATTTTTTTTTCCAACCTGTAGCCCAGTCTGCTTTCCCCTTTATCAGAACTTTTGAAATTATTGTTTTGGGTTACATCGAAAATGTTATCTGGTTGTCCCACTAACATATTTTCTTGGATATATTGAAATGTATCTCTCCAAATCATAAGATAACGCAATTTTGGGAACTTGAATAGGCTAGTGAGTAAATAATTTCAATTTCTGATTTTACATAAATCAGGCCTGGAACTATGAGCATTTGGACAACGAGCTGGTAAAGAAAAACAAGGGTGGAAAAAAAAGTGAGGAGATACAAAAAGAAGAATAAGACAGAAGATCAACATTTAATACTTCACAATTTTGGCCCTCTTTTGCTGCCAAGTTTGTATGAAAGTAGATACCAGAAAGCTTCTATTTTGTCATCTATGATGTTGAACTCCTCTCTTATATATATGTCATTTAGTATATAAATGTAATGTGATGTAGTGAAAGAGTACAGGCTTGGAATAGGATAGATCTGTATTCAAATCTCATGCTCTTATTTTCTGACACCAAAGCCTTAGGCATCCCTCTCATTGACATATCCTGGACAGCTAACTTGTCATCACAAATCACCACCCAGCTGTGAAGCATTAAATTCAGGCAGCCCACTCTGTAACCACCACTTCTCCCACCTTTGGACTCACCCAACTATTCCAAATATACATCTCCAAGCATTTTACTTTGTTTTGCTTTCTATTTGTTCATTTTTTAACTGATATTTGACCTTCCTTATGCATTGCATGAAAAAACTTCTTTTCTGTAGGAGGGCAGGAATTATTCTTCTCTCACTGACAATGCTAGGATAATAGACTTTTAATAAACATGATATACTGTTGAAGATTATTTAACATCTCAGATCCTCTTTTTTTACCTGTAAATGAAGACCAGAAGTAATAGAATTTTTTCAAACATTAAAAATGAGATAACTAATATATATAACTATCTTACACATACTAAGTAATCAAAAAAGGTTAATTCCATCAACCATGTCACTTTCTCTAAGATGCAGAGCCATGGAAAAGACAAGGATTGGCAGGGGAAGTAAGAGACTGGAAGTCTCTTACTGCATTATGGCCATTATTAGTGATTTCATCTAAATATTATGTAGAAAAATTTGTCACATCTTCAGCTTACTTTATTTTCTTTCTTCCAACAAACTGAAGTCAATTCATTTTCAAAAATAGATTGTATCTATTTATGCATTATTGTTTTCATATGTTCATGTGGGGTTATTCATAAATGAAGATCATCAAGAAAGGATTGTTCTCATGCAATTGACACCACACTACAGAAATTAAGGAGTGATATTTACAACCTACAAGGCAGAGAATGGGAAGAGAAAAGGAATAGTTAAGAGAGTTAAACAGGATACAGCAAGAAGTCCTTATTTCTGACTATGAGGAAATTATTTTCAGCTCAGACTCCTCTCAGAATATTAAACTTCCTGCAAAACCATATGTAAGATAAAACCCTTTCTCCTCTGAGCAATCGAGGGCCCAGGAGCAAAACCCAAAGAGCTAGAAACTCACATTAGCAGAAAAAGAAACCACTTAAAGATAAGCAATTAGGGCTGGTGTTTTACAGGGCATAATTGAAAGATGACACCTCCTGAAAAGTCCCCATTGATTAAAACTCAGTATTTAAAGTGAGCGTGGTGAACCCACATAAGCAAAGACTCACAATTTTCTGGAAATGCTGAATATGGCCCTAAATTTAAAAATGGAGATCCTACCACGAACCCTTGTGGAAAATGTACATTAAGTGATGGAAGAGAAAATAGGCAGAATTTGCCAGAAGAAGTAAAAGTGTTGAGCAAACATTCTTCTTTTAGCCATACCTGTCCAGGTGATATCATGAGAAGGAATTTGAAATTTATATCAGAAATATATAGTATAACAATTATATTATAAATAAATATGCTGAGATTTACTATATTATAAAGTATCCATGATTCTCAACTCTCGAGTGTCAGTTTATTCTCACCTATTCTTTTATCATATTAATAAAATTCTGAGACAAACCCCATTTATGTATTATTATTGATACAAAATATTTCGCATATTTGTGGAGTGCATGTGATAGTCTGTTACATGCATAGAATGTGTAATGACCAAGTCAAGGTACTTGGGGTATCCATCACCTTGAGTATTTATCATTTCTATGTGTTGGGAAACTTCAAGTCCTCTCTTCCAGCTACTTTGAAATATACAATACATTGTTGCTAACTATAGTCCCCCTACTCTACTGTGAAAAATTAGAATGTATACCTTCTATCTAACTGATATACCCATTAACCAATCTCTCTTCATCTCCCCCTCCTACCCAAATACCATTCCTAGTCTTTGGTAGCTATCATTCTACTCTCTACCTCCATGAGATCAACTTTTTCAGCTCCCACATAGGAATGAAAACATATATTTTTCTTTCTATCTCTGATTTATTTCACTTAATATAATGACCTCCAGTTCCATCTATGCTACTGCAAATGACATCATTTCACTGATTTCTTTTTTTTCTTGAATTTTTTATTGCTGTTTTTGCAATTTTTTAAATTATACTTTAAGTTCGGGATACATGTGCAGAACATACAGGTTTGTTACATAGGTACACACGTGCCGTGGTGGTTTGCTGCACTCATCAACCTGTCATCTACATTAGGTTTTTCTCCTAAGGCTATCCCTCCCCTAAACCCCCATCCCCTGACAGGCCCTGGTGTGTGATGTTGCTCTCCCTGTGTCCATGTGTTCTCATTTCACTTCTTTCTAAGGATGAATAATATTTAGTTGTGTATATATACAACATTTTCTGTATCCAATCATCTGTTGATGGACACTTGTGTTGATTGCATATCTTTGCTATTGTGAGTAGTGCTGCAACAAGCATGGGAGTGCACATATCTTTTGACATATGGATGCCTTTTCCTTTGGATATCTCTCACGTGGTGGGATTGCTGGATCTTATAATAGTACTGTTTTTCATTTTTTGAGAGATCGCCCTACTGTTTTCCATTTACATTCTTACCAATCATGTATAAGAATTCCCTTTTCTATGCATCTTTACCAACATCTGTTATTTTTTCTCTTTGTAGTAATAACCATTCTAACTGGGATGAGATCATATCTCATTGTGGTTTTAGTTTACATTTCCCTGATGATTAGTAATGTTCAGCATTTTATTTGCCTAATGGCCATTTTTATGTCCTCTTTTTGAGAAATGTCTATTTGTGTTTTTGTGCACTTTTTAATGGGATTATTATTATTTTTTTGTTTACTAAGTTGAGTTCCTTATATATTCTGGAAATTAGTCCCTTGTCAGATGAATAGTTTACAAATTTTTTTTTCATTCAACAGCTTGTCTCTGCACTCTATTGATCATTTCCCTGGATGTGCAGAAGGTTTTAGGTTTAAAACAGTCCCATTTGTCTATTTTTTAAAATTATACTTTAAGTTCTAGGGTACATTTGTACAACGTGCAGGTTTGTTGCATATGTATACTTGTGCCATGTTGGTGTGCTGCACCCATCAACTCATCAGCACCCATCAACTCGTCATTTACATCAGGTATAACTCCCAACGCAATCCCTCCCCCCTCTCCCCTCCCCGTGATAGGCCCCGGTGTGTGATGTTCCCCTTCCCGAGTCCAAGTGATCTCATTGTTCAATTCCCACCTATGAGTGAGAACATGTGGTGTTTGGTTTTCTGTTCTTGCGATAGTTTGCTGCGAATGATGGTTTCCAGCTGCATCCATGTCCCTACAAAGGACACAAACTCATCCTTTTTTATGGCTGCATAGTATTCCATGGTGTATATGTGCCACATTTTCTTAATCCAGTCTGTCACTGATGGACATTTGGGTTGATTCCAAGTCTTTGCTATTGTGAATAGTGCCACAACAAACACATGTGTGCATGTGTCTTTACAGCAGCATGATTTATAATCCTTTGGGTATATACCCAGTAATGGGATGGCTGGGTCATATGGTATTTCTAGTTCTAGATCCTTGAGGAATCGCCATACTGTTTTCCACAATGGTTGAACCAGTTTACAATCCCACCAACAGTGTAAAAGTGTTCCTATTTCTCCACATCCTCTCCAGCACCTGTTGTTTCCTGACTTTTTAATGATTGTCATTCTAACTGGTGTGAGATGGTATCTCATTGTGGTTTTGATTTGCATTTCTCTGATGGCCAGTGATGACGAGCATTTTTTCATATGCCTGTTGGCTGTATGCATGTCTTCTTTTGAGAAATGTCTGTTCATATCATTTGCCCACTTTTTGATGGGGTTGTTTGTTTTTTTCTCGTAAATTTGTTTGAGTTCTTTGTAGGTTCTGGATATTAGCCCTTTGTCAGATGAGTAGATTGCAACAATTTTCTCCCATTCTGTAGGTTGCCTGTTCACTCTGATGGTAGTTTCCCTTGCTGTGCAGAAGTTCTTTAGTTTAATTAGATCCCATTTGTCAATTTTGGCTTTTGTTGCCCTTGCTTTTGGTGTTTTAGGCATAAAGTCCTTGCCCATGCCTATGTCCTGAATGGTATTACCTAGGTTTTCTTCTAGAGTTTTTATGGTTTTAGGTGTAACATTTAAGTCTCTAATCCATCTTGAATTAATTTTCATATAAGGAGTAAGGAAAGGATCCAGTTTCAGCTTTCTACTTATGGCTAGCCAATTTTCCCAGCACCATTTATTAAATAGGGAATCCTTTCCCCATTTCTTGTTTTTGTCAGGTTTGTCAAAGATCAGATGGCTGCCGATGTGTGGTATTATTTCTGAGGGCTCTTTTCTGTTCCATTGGTCTATATCTCTGTTCTGGTACCAGTACCATGCTGTTTTGGTTACTGTAGCCTTGTAGTATAGTTTGAAGTCAGGTAGCATGATGCCTCCAGCTTTGTTCTTTTGACTTAGGATTGTCTTGGCAATGCAGGCTCTTTTTTGGTTCCATATGAACTTTAAAGCAGTTTTTTCCAATTCTGTGAAAAAAGTCATTGGTAGCTTAATGGAGATGGCATTGAATCTATAAATTATTTTGGGCAGTATGGCCATTTTCACGATATTGATTTTTCCTATCCATGAGCATGGTATGTTCTTCCATTTGTTTGTGTCCTCTTTTATTTCACTGAGCAGTGCTTTGTAGTTCTCCTTGAAGAGGTCCTTTACATCCCTTATAAGTTGGATTCCTAGGTATTTTATTCTCTTTGAAGCAATTGTGAATGGAAGTTCCTTCATGTTTTGGCTCTCTGTTTGTCTGTTACTGGTGTATAAGAATGCTTGTGATTTTTGCACATTAATTTTGTATCCTGAGACTTTGCTGAAGTTGCTTAACAGCTTAAGGAGATTTTGAGCTGAGATGATGGAGTTTTCTAAATATACAATCATGTCATCTGCAAACAGGGACAATTTGACTTCTTCTTTTCCTAACTGAATACCCTTGATTTCTTTCTCTTGCCTGATTGCCCTGGCCAGAACTTCCAACACTATGTTGAATAGGAGTGGTGAGAGAGGGTATCCTTATCTTGTGCCAGTTTTCAAAGGGAATGCTTCCAGTTTTTGCCCATTCAGTATGATATTGGCTGTGGGTTTGTCATAAATAGCTCTTATTATTCTGAGATACGTTCCATCAATACCGAATTTATTGAGAGTTTTTAGCATGAAGGGCTGTTGAATTTTGTCAAAGGCCTTTTCTGCATCTATTGAGATAATCATGTGGTTTTAGTCTTTGGTTCTGTTTATATGCTGGATTACATTTATTGATTTGCATATGTTGAACCAGCCTCGCATCCCAGGGATGAAGCCCACTTGATCATGGTGGATAAGCTTTTTGATGTGCTGCTGGATCCGGTTTGCCAGTATTGTATTGAGGATTTTTGCATCGATGTTCATCAGGGATATTGGTCTAAAATTCTCTTTTTTGGTTGTGTCTCTGCCAGGCTTTGGTATCAGGATGTAGTTGACCTCATAAAATGAGTTAGGAAGGATTCCCTCTTTCTCTATTGATTGGAACAGTTTCAGAAGGAATGGTACCAGCTCCTCCTTGTACCTCCAGTGGAATTCGGCTGTGAATCCATCTGGTCCTGGACTTTTTTTGGTTGATAGGCTATTAATTATTGCCTCAATTTCAGAGCCTGCTATTGGTCTATTCAGGGATTCAACTTCTTCCTGGTTTAGGCGTGGGAGAGTATAAGTGTCCAGGAAATTATTCATTTCTTCTAGGTTTTCTAGTTTATTTGTGTAGAGGTGTTTATAGTATTCTCTGATGGTAGTTTGTATGTCTGCGGGGTCGGTGGTGATATCTCCTTTATCATTTTTTATTGCATCTATTTGATTCTTCTTTCTTATCGTCTTTATTAGTCTTGCTAGAGGTCTATCAATTTTGTTGATCTTTCCAAAAAACTAGCTCCTGGATTCATTGATTTTTTGGAGGGTTTTTTGTGTCTCTATCTCCTTCAGTTCTGCTCTGATCTTAGTTATTTCTTTCCTTCTGCTAACTTTTTAATGTGTTTGCTCTTGCTTCTCTAGTTCTTTTAATTGTGATGTTAGGGTGTCAATTTTAGATCTTTCCTGCTTTCTCTTGTGGGCATTTAGTGCTATAAATTTCCCTCTACACACTGCTTTAAATGTGTCCCAGAGATTCTGGTATGTTGTATCTTTATTCTCATTGGATTCAAAGAACATCTTTATTTCTGTCTTCATTTCATTATGTACCCAGTAGTCATTCAGGAGCAGGTTATTCAGTTTCCATGTAGTTGAGCGGTTTTGATTGAGTTTCTTAGTCCTGAGTTCTAGTTTGATTGCACTGTGGTCTGAGAGACAGTTTGTTATAATTTCTGTTTTTTACATTTGCTGAGGAGTGCTTTACTTCCAACTATGTGGTCAATTTTGGAATAAGTGCAATGTGGTGCTGAGAAGAATGTATATTCTGTTGATTTGGGGTGGAGAGTTCTGTAGATGTCTATTAGGTCTGCTTGGTGCAGAGTTGAGTTCAATTCTTGGATATCCTTGTTAACTTTCTGTCTCGTTGATCTGTCTAATGTTGACAGTGGGGTGCTGAAGTCTCCCATTATTATTGTATGGGAGTCTAGGTCTCTTTGTAAGTCTCTAAGGACTTGCTTTATGAATCTGGGTGCTCCTGTATTGGGTGCATATATATTTAGGATAGTTAGCTCTTCCTATTGAATTCATCCCTTTACCATTATGTAATGGCCTTCTTTGTCTCTTTTGATCTTTGATGGTTTAAAGTCTGTTTTATCAGAGACTAGGATTGCAACCCCTGCTTTTATTTGTTCTCCATTTGTGTGGTAGATTTTCCTCCATCCCTTTATTTTGAGCCTATGTATGTCTCTGCATGTGAGATGGGTCTCCTGAATACAGCAAACTGATGGGTCTTGACTCTTTATCCAATTTGCCAGTCTGTGTCTTTTAATTGGACCATTTAGTCCATTTATATTTAAGGTTAACATTGTTATGTGTGAACTTGATCCTGTCATTGTGATATTAGCTGGTTATTTTGCTCGTTAGTTGATGCAGTTTCTTCCTAGCATCGATGGTCTTTACATTTTGGCATGTTTTTGCAATGGCTGGTACTGGTTGTTTCTTTCCACGTTTAATGCCTCCTTCTGGGTCTCTTGTAGGGCAGGCCTGGTGGTGACAAAATCTCTAAGCATTTGCTTGTCTGTAAAGGATTTTATTTCTCCTTCACTTATGAAACTCAGTTTGGATGGATATGAAATTCTGGGTTTAATATTCTTTTCTTTAAGAATGTTGAATATTGGGCCCCACTCTCTTCTGCCTTGTAGAATTTCTATGGAGAGATCTGCTGTTAGTCTGATGGGCTTCCTTTTGCGGGTAACCCGACCTTTCTCTCTGGCTGCCCTTAACATTTTTTCCTTCATTTCAACTTTGGTGAATCTGATAATTATGTGTCTTGGAGTTGCTCTTCTCGAGGAGTATCTTTGTGGCATTCTTTGTATTTCCTGAATTTGAATGTTGGCCTGCCTTACTAGATTGGGGAAGTTCTCCTGGATGATATCCTGAAGTGTTTTCCAACTCGGTTCCATTTTCCCCCTCACTTTCAGGCACACGAATCAGACATAGATTTGGTCTTTTCACATAATCCCGTATTTCTTGGAGGCTTTGTTCATTTCTTTTTCCTCTTTTTTCTCTAGACTTCTCGCTTCATTTCATTCATTTGATCTTCAATCATTGATATTCTTTCTTCCAGTTGATCGAGTTGGTTACTGAAGCTTGTGCATTTGTCACGTATTTCTCGTGTCATGGTTTTTATCTCTGTCAGTTCGTTTATGGCCTTCTCTGCATCGATTATTCTAGTTATCCATTCTTCCATTCTTTTTTCAAGATTTTTAGTTTCTTTGTGCTGGGTACGTAGTTCCTCCTTTAGCTCTGAGAAGTTTGATGGACTGAAGCCTTCTTCTCTCAACTCGTCAAAGTCATTCTTCATCCAGCTTTGACCCATTGCTGGCAACGAGCTGCTTTCCTTTGGAGGGGGAGATGTGCTCTGATTTTTTGAATTTCCAGCTTTTCTGACCTGCTTGTTCCCCATCTTTGTGGTTTTATCTGCCTTTGGTCTTTGATGCTGGTGATGTACTGATGGGGTTTTGGTGTGGGTGTCTTTCCTGTTTGTTAGTTTTCCTTCTAACAGTCAGGACCCTCGGCTGTAGGTCTGTTGGAGATTGCTTGAGGACCACTCCAGACCCTGTTTGCCTGGGTATTAGCAGGGGAGGCTGCAGAAGATAGAATATTGCTGAACAGCGAGTGCTGCTGTCTGATTCTTGCTCTGGAAGCTTCGTCTCAGGGGTGTACCCTGCCGTGTGAGGTATGAGGTGTCGGTCTGCACCTAGTGGGGGATGTCTCCCAGTTAGGCTACTCAGGGGTCAGGGACCCACTTGAGCAGGCAGTCTGTCCACTCTCAGATCTCAACCTCCATGCTGGGAGATCCACTGCTCTCTTCAAAGCTGTCAGACAGGGTCATTAACATCTGCAGAGGTTTCTGCTGCTTTTTGTTTAGGTATGCCCTGTCCCCAGAGGTGGAGTCTACAGAGACAGGCAGGCCTCTTTGAGCTGTGGTGGGCTCCACCCATTTCGAGCTTCCCGGAGGCTTTGTTTACTTACTTAAGTCTCAGCAATGGTGGGCGCCCCTCCCCCAGCCTCGCTGCTGCCTTTCAGTTAGATCTCAGACTGCTGTGCTAGCAATGAGGGAGGCTCCGTGGGTGTGGGACCCTCCAGGCCAGGTGTGGGATATAATCTCCTGGTGTGCCATTTGCTAAGACCCTTGGTAAAGTGCAGTATTAGGGTGGGAGTTACCTGATTTTCCAGGTGTTGTGTGTCTCAGTTTCCCTTGGCTAGGAAAAGGGATTCCCTTCCCCCTTGTGCTTCCCAGGTGAGGTGATGCCTCGCCCTGCTTCAGCTGTCACTGGTCGGGCTGCAGCAGCTGACCAGCACCGATTGTCTGGCACTCCCCAGTGAGATGAACCTGGTACCTCAGTTGAAAATGCAGAAATCACCCATCTTCTGTGTCACTCACGCTGGGAGCTAGAGGCTGGAGCTGCTCCTATTCGGCCATCTTGTTCCGGGGGCCCCATTTGTCTATTTTGTTGTTGTTGTTGTTGTATATGCTTTTGAGGTCTTAAACATAAAATCTTTTCCTAGACCAATGTCCCGAAGTATTTTGTGATGTTTCTTCCTAATAGTTTTGTAGTTTCAGGTCTTATGTTTGAGTATTAATCTACCTTGAGTTGATTTTTGTATATAATGAGAGATAGTCCAGATTCATTCTTCTGTATGTAGGTATCCAATTTTTCCAGCACCATTACTGAAGAGAACATCCTTTCTCCAATGTACATGCTTGACACTTTTGTTGAAAATCAGTTGGCTGTAAGTATGTGAGTTTATTTCTGGATTCTCTATTTTGTTCCATTGGTCTATATGTCTATTTTTATACCGATACCATGCTGTTTGGGTTACTATAGCTTTGTAATATAATTCAAAGTCAGGTATTGTGATGTCTCCAGCTTTGTTCTTTTTGCCTAGTGTTGCATTGGCTATTCAGGCTCTTTTTTCACTTCCATACAAATTTTAGGATTGTTACTTTTATTTCTGTGAGATATGATGTTGGTGTTTTGATACAGATGGCACTGAATCTGTAGATTGCTTTTAGTAGGATGGTCATTTTAATGATATTCTCTTGATGCATGAAATGTTTTTCCATTCTCTTGATGCATGAATTGTCCTTCCATTTGTTTGTGCCCTCTTCAATTTCTTTTATCACTGTTTTGTAGTTTTCCTTGTAGAGGTCTTTTGCCTCCTTGGTTAAATTTATTCCTAGGTATTTTTTACAGCTATTATAAGGGGGATTGTCTTTTTTTATTTTTTTCTCAGCTAGTTCATCATTGTTTATAGAAATGCTACTGTTTTTTGTTGTTGTTGTTGATTCTATATCCTGTGAGTTTTCTGAATTTATTTACCAGATATAAGAGGTTTTTGGTGAAATCTTTAGTTTTTTCTACATATAAAATCATGCGGCTGGGCACAGTAGCTCATGCCTGTAATCCCAGCACTTTGGGAGGCTGAGGTGGGCAGATCATGAGGTCAGGAGTTCGAGACCAGCCTGGCCAATATGGTGAAACTCCATCTCTACTAAAAAGACAAAAATTAGCCAGGCATGGTGGCGCGTGCCTGTAGTCCCAGCTACGTGGGAGGCTGAGGCAGAAGAATTGCTTGAACCCAGAAGGCAGAGGTTGCAGTAAGCCAAGATTATACCACTGCACTCCAGCCTGGGCCATAGAGTAAGTCTCCATCTTAAAAAAAAAAAAAAAAAAGAAAAAAGAAAGAAAAGAAAAGAAAAGAAAAATATGCCATCTGAAAAGAGGGACAATTTGACCTCCTTCTTTTCATTTTGCCTTCTTTTTCAATTTGAATGCTTTTAGTTTCTTGCTCCTATCTGGGTTGCTCTGGCTAGGACTTCCAGTAACATGTTAAATAGGACTGATAAAAGTGGGCATCTTTGTCTTGTGGTAGTTATTAGAAGAAAGACTTTCAGTTTTTCCCCATTCAGTATTACATTAGCTATGGGTTTTTCATATATGGCCTTTATTGTGTAGAGGTTTGTTTTTTCTGTGCCTAGTTTTTTGAGAGTTTTTATCATGAAGGATGTTTAATTTTATCAAATGCTTTTTCTGTGTCTATCGAGATGATTACATGGTTTTTGGTCTTAATTCCATTGATGCAATGTATCACATTTATTCATTTGCATGTATTGAACCATCCTTGCATCCATGGGATAAAGCTCACTTGATCATGATGTATTATTTTTTGACACGCTGTTGGATGTGAGTTGCTAGTATTTTGTTGAGAATTTTTGTATCTATATATAGCAGAGATTTTGGCCTGTAGTTTTCCTTTTTATTGTATCCTTACCTGGTTTTGTTATCAGAGTAATGCTGGCCTCATAGAGTAAGTTAAGGAGAATTCTGTCTTCTTTAATTTTTTTTTTGAATGGTTTGAGGAGAGCTAGTGTTAGTTCTTTGTAAGTTTGGTAGAATTTGGAGGTAAAGCCATCCAGTCCTAGACTTTTCTTTTTTGGAAGACTTTTTAGTACAGATTCAATCTCATTGCTCACTGTTGATCTGTTCAGGTTTTCTACTTCTTCCTAATTCAATCTTGGTAGGTCATATGTATCCAGGAATTTATCCATTTCCTCTAGGTATTCCAGTTTGTTAGTGTATAGTTGTTCATAATTGTCTTTGAAGACCTTTTGTATTTCTGTGGTATCAGTTATAATGAATTTTTTGTTTCTGATTTTGTGTATTTGTGTCTTCTCTCTTGTGTTTTATGGATCTTTTGTGTTATTTTCTTTCGTCTTAATTTCATTTAGTTCCACTCTGATCTTTATTTCTTTCCTTCTCCTCATTTTGAGTTTGGTTTCTTCTTACTTTTCAAGTTCTGTGCATCACTAAATTATTAATTTGAAATTGTTCTACTTTTTTTTGAGGCAGAGTATCACTCTGTTGCCTAGGCTGGAGTGCTGTGGTGAGATCACAGCTCACTGCAACCTCAACTTCCTAGGCTCAAGCGATCCTCCCACCTCAGCCTCCCAAGTAGCTGGGACCATAGGTATATGCCACCATGCCAAGCTAATTTTTAGATTATTTTTGGTATAGATAGAGTCTCACTATGTTGCCCAGGCTGGTCTCTAACTCCTGGGGCACAGACAGTCCTCCTACCTCAGCCTTCTAAAATACTGGGATATAGGAGTGAGCCACTGTGCCCATCCCATTCTACATTTTTTAATGCAAGCATTTATTGCTATAAACTTTCCTCTAAGCACTGTTTGACTGTAGCCCATAGGTTTTGCTATGTTGTATTTTGAACTTCATTTGTGTTTAGAAGTTTTTTTTTATTTTCTTCTTTATCCTATTGTCATTCAGGGGCATGTTTAATTTCCATGTGTTTGTACAATTTCCAAAGTTCCTGTTGGTATTGATTTCCAGTTTTATTTTACTGTGGTCTGAAAAGATACTTGATTTGACTTTAATTTTTTAAAATTTGTTGAGACTTGTTTTGTGTCCTAACATGTGGTCTATCTTAGAGAATGTTCTGTATGCTCATGAGAAAAACGCATATTCTGCAGCTTTTCAATGAAGGGTTGTGTAAATGTTAGGTCCATTTGGTCTGATGTGTACTTTAAATCCAATATTTCTTTGTTAATTTTCTTTATAGATTATCTGTCTAATATTGAAAGTGGGATATTGAAGTTCCCAAACTATTAGTGTATCAGAGTCTATTTCTCCCTTTAGATCTAATAATAATTCCTTTATATATTTGGGTGCTTCAGTGTTGGGTGCATATTTGTTTACAATTGTTATATCGTCTTCCTGAATCAATTCATCATTATTTAATGACTTTGTATCAATTTTTACTTAAGGTTTGTTTTATCGAATATAAGTGCAGCTACTCCTTCTTACTTTTGGTTTCTGTTTTCATGAATCTTTTTTCATCCTTTTACTTTCTAGTCTATATGTGTCTTGATGGTGAGGTGAATTTCTTGTATACAGCATACACTTGGGTCATGTCTTTTTTTAACCCATTCAGCTGGTCTATATAAGTGAAAAGTTTAATCCATGTACATTCAAGGTTATTATTGATATGTAAGAGCTAATTCTTATAAATTGATTTCTGATTGTTTTGTGTATGCTTTTTCCTTTCTCTCTTATTTTGTATCATTTTGGTTTGGTGGTTTTCTTTAATGGTAACATTTGAGTGTTTTTCATTTTTGTGTGTTTGTTCTACCAATGGTTTCTATATTTTCATGTGCTTTCATTATGGTAGATATTGTCCTTTTGCTTCCAAATTTAGGACTCCCTTAAGCATTCTTGGAGGACTGGTCTAGTGGTGATAGATTCCCTCAGTTTTTGTTTGTCTGGGAAAGACTTTATTTCTCTTTCATTTATAAAGGATAATTCTACTGGGGATAGTATCCTTAGCTGGCATTTTTTCTTTTTGTACTTTAAATATATCTCTTCTTGCTTCTAAGGTTTCTGCTGAGAAATCCACTTAGTCTGATAGGGATTCTTTTATAGGTGACTAGGTGCTTTTTCTCTGGCTATTTTTAGAATTCTCTTTATTCTTTGACTTTTAACAGTTTGACTATAATGTGCCATGAAAAAGATCTTTTTGACTTGTATCTATTTCGAATCTCTGTGCCTTCTGTATCTGGATGTCTATATATCTTGCTAAACTTGGAAAGGTTTTGCCTATGATTTTGTTAAATAGGCTTTTTAACCCTTTTATTTTCTCACCTTCTGGGACACCAAAAATTTGAATATTTTGTCACTTTATGGTGTTCCATATGTCACATAAGTTTTGCTCTTTTTTTTTATTCTTTTTGCTTTATTTTTATCTGACTGGATTACTTCAAAAGACTTATCTGTAAGTTCTGAGATATTTTTCTTCTGCTTGGTCTAGTCTATTGTTGAAGCTTTTGAATGTCATTTGTATTTCATGCAATGAATTCTTCAGTTCTGGAATTTATTTTGTACTTTTTTTTAGAGGTGAGATAGAGGTGGAGTCTCACTCTGTCACCCAGACTAGAGTACAGTGGCACAGTCATAGCTGACTCTTGCCTCGGATTCCTGAGCTCAAGCAATCTTCCTGCCTTACCCTCCTAAGTAGCTGGGAGTACAGGCATCTGCTACCATGCCTGGATAATTTATTTTTAAGAAACAAGGTCTTGTTATGTTGGCTGGTGTTTGGTTCTTTTTAATGATACTTTTCTCTTTTCTAAATTTCTCATTCATATCCTGAATCGATTTTCTGATATTTTTGTATTGTTTTTCAGAATTTTTTTTTTTTTGAGACAGTGTCTTGTTCTGTCACCCAGGCTGTAGTGCAGTGGCATGATCTTGGCTCACTGCAACCTCTGCTTTCCCAGTTCAAGTGATTCTCCCACCTCAGCCTCCTAAGTAGCTGGGACTACAGGCACGCATTGTCACACCCAGCTAATTTATCATAATTCTCTTGTATCTCACTGAGGTTATTTAACATCAATGTTTTAAATTCTTTTTCTGGAATTTCATAAATTTACTTTTATTGGGATCTGTTGCTGCTGAATTATTGTGTTCACTTGGAGGTGTCATATTTCCTTGCTTTTTCATGTTTCTTGTGTACTCATGTTGATATCCGCACATTTGGTATAACTTGCTTTTTTCAATTTTTCAAGTTTGTTTTTGAAGGAAAGACATTTTCCTTAAGATGTATCTGTGCTATTGGTTGGGAGTGATGGCTCATGCCTGTAATCCCAGCACTTTGGGAGGCCGAAGGGGGCAGAGTTCAAGGCCAGCCTGGCCAATATGGTAAAACCCCATCTTTACTGAAAATACAAAATTAGCCAGGTGTGGTGGCGCATGCCTGTAATCTCAGCTACTTGGAGGCTGAGGCAGTGGAATTGCTTGAACCTGGGAGGCAGAGGTTGCAGTGAGCCAAGCTGTGCCACTGCACTGCAGCCTGGGAGACAGAGCAAAACTCTGTCTAAAAAAAAAAAAAAAAAAAAAAAAAGATGTATCTATGCTATTTATTTACTAGGTCATTTTGGTTTTTATTCTGGGCCATACAGTAGTTGTAGTCTGTGTATTCCTTGGCTAAAAACAGCATCAGAATTATTTGTGATTTCCTCAGTGGCTTAGGGTGTGGTTGTTGGTGGAGGCTGTGGTGAAGTTTTGCTTGGGACTAGGATGCCAAGTGGGCCAGTGGCCAGTCTTCGAGCCCGAGTGGTGGCAATAGTGGGTTGACCATGATTGTTCTTGGGACCTATGATGGCATACACTGGCACCAGTGTTAGCAAGTCCTGGCAGACCAATTCTTGGGCCTCCAAGTGGCTGACTTAGAGTGCCAAGAATGGCAGCAATGATGTGGGTAGGTGGGCAGGTTTCCAGACCTTGAGCAACAGATGTAACATTGGGCAATAGCAGTAGAAGTGATAGGACAACCCTCTGGGATCTAAGTGGTCCACACTGATATTGGCAGTGGCTGCAATAGGCCAAGTGCGCTAGTCCCGAGATTCTCAGGTATTATGTGCAGGTGAGTGTCAGCTGTGGCAGTAAGGACAAGTTGGGTGGGCCCAACCTCAGACCCCAGGAGGAATGCTCAGGTGCCAAGAGTGGTAGACTGGGCTGGGCAATCTCTAGGGCCACGGATACGTGCTGGCACTAGTACTGGGTGTGGGCAGAGCTGGGCTGGGCAGATTTGTCCTCAGGCCCCCAAAAGGTGCATGCAGCCACTGGCTGTGGTAAGCAGGGGTGGAGTGATTCCCAGGCCACCTGTGGAATGCTCAGATGGGGGCAATATCCATTGTGTTGTGGCCCTGCAGCTAGGCGAGGTTGCTTTCAATGGGAACAGCCATGGGCAGGCTGCTGGTGGGGGTGAGAGGGGATGCATTTCGCTGGAGCTTCAGCCCCACAGAAGCCCACAGTGGCAGCAGCTTCAGACAGTGGAATTTGTCCTCAGGATTCAGGAAAATTTGAAGCCATCCCTTTGCTCACTGCCAGTGGTTCCTACCCTGCCCTCATCAGCAACTTCTGTGGGCAGGGAATATGGATGAGGCTCCAGGAATATGAGATGCAGGGACTGTTAAAAACCCCAGAGCAGGAATGAGTCTGCTGGGGGCTGGGCTTTCCAAATGGCACTGTGGTACAGCTGTTTAGGACTTGGCGGTTTGTGGGACTCAGCATGAGCTCCCACTCTGGAGGAATGTTACTGTACAGTCTCCAGGCGGCTTCCTATGTTAGTGTCAAGGTCTGTGATGACCAAGGGGCTCTCCCATAGCTAGGAATGCAGAATTTCATGGTGGGAATGTAGACTGCTGGAGATGTTTTATCTTTATGGTTTCCCTGCATGAGGAAACCTCTCCAGACTCCTAGCCAATCCCAGCAGAACAACCTGACTCAGTTCCCTCCCTTTACTTGCTTTTGGTGTTTCCTATCACTTCTGTATTGAACTCTAGTGTTTTCTTTTAGATGATCTTTTCAAAGTATGATTATTTACTCACCATTTAGTTCTTCTTTGTGGCAAGTATCAAATGCATCTAACAAGCCATCTTAAAACCTTTCCTTGTTTTATTTTGCAAATGGATAGCCTGTACATGATCGTTGCAGTCAGAATTTAAGAACCCAGGTGAGGGAAGCAGCAGGGGTTGACAGGGAGTGGAGAATAAAATCTGGTAAATAATAACATCAGTAACTTGATGTTATGTAATACAATTTACTTCTTTCTGGGCATACATCTGATTAGATCTACATAAAAAGTTATAGAAAAAGATATGAAACAATTACAGTTCCTGGATAGTCCTATGTCTAGGTTCTTTCCTACCCTTCCTTTAATTTATCCTGCATATTATTGACAGATTCAATTTCATTAAATACACATTTCCTTAATAAATGTATACTAGGCAGCGTACTGTGCACTGTGGCTATAATAATGAATGAGACCAATATAATTCCTGAGTCCACTGGGGAAACAAAAAGGAAACAAGAGACTATCTTTTAAGTAATAAACATGATGAGAGAAGGTTAAGATACTGTGGGAAGTCCAAAAAGAGCCACCTAAAACAGATTATTGTATGTAGAGAGGGCCTGCCAGGGCAAGTGATGTTCAAGATGAAACAAATGACGGTTGACCAGATGAATGGAGTGAAACAGGCACCCTAGAGGGTCACTGGAGATTTAAAAGATAAAACAAGAGAAATAAACATGAGTAAAATAGTGAATGACTTTGCAGTCTGTGTTAGGAACAGAGGGGAGACATCACCTTTCTTAAAAATACAATGAAACTTCAAAGTTAAATGTGTTTTCCATGTGCCACTTTGTGTCCATATTTCCTGCTGATGGGATGTCCCTGCCCTGTAAAAGGACCCTACAACCAGAGAATAGATTGGAGAAGAGGATATTTTGATAAAACTGAAAGCACAAAGGTCATCACTGTTGTGACAGTAATCAAGGAAAAAGATGATATTAGACAGAACTAGGCTACTGACAGTTAATCAAGAGAAAAATAGAGTGTAAAGATATTTAGGAGATAGAAACAGAAGAACCTAGTTATTGATTAAATGTGGTTTAATGTAGAAGGCAGAGGATTCAAATATAATGCAGATTTATAGCTTGAGCAACTAAATGTATGGCATTGCCATTCTTTGAGTTAGGGAACAAGAGTTGGTTTGTAGCAAGGGAAGAAGATCAAGAACTGAATGTTTTACATGTTGAAATGTATGCATTTTGTGATAGCCAAGTATAAATCTCCTGAGACAGTTGGACATACAGGCCTATACCTCAAGAAAGAGATATGTGGGAAAGGTCTAAATTTGAGGTTCACAAAGCTTTACATAATCTACACATTTGTAAGAGTTTATAAGACTCTGTATCATTTATCTTTCCCATGCCTATTTATATACTTGCCTTTGTGCTAGGATCCCATTGCCTTCTACCTGTTCTGGAATCTCATCCTATCAATCATCCATTACTCCATATCTCAATGCTCCTCCTCCCTACTGACTCCTTTTCATCATCATGTATATATGCCAAGGCTTCTCTGATAATGAATAGCAAGCAAGCCAGCATCAAAGCCCTTGTTTCCTAGCCACCATCCTATATCTCTCTCTAACCAGAATTGCTTACTCTTCCTCTTTTTGCTGGCTTCTATTCTTTCCTCCCATCTCCATCGCCATTATTCCATCAAAATTACTCTGTACCTTTTCCACCAAAATTGTACTGCTCACTTTTCTGTGAAATTAAACAACTCTTCACAGTCCTCATCTTCAGAGGCTTCTGAGCACTACCTGACACTATTTACCATGTGCTCCTTCTAAAAGCCCTTACCAGACTTTGTGACCATCTATTCTCCTTGTTACTGCCCCTGGGTCTCCTCTACAAGGTCCTCTCCTGTTCTTCGAAAGCTGACTCGCTTCCCTTACTCTACACGTATCCTTATATGATGTAATCTATTCCTGTTGATTATTATTTTGCAGTAGTGATTCCCGAGTCTATATTTTTGGCACAGAATTCTCACTAAAAAGAGTGTATGGTAACAAGATGAAATTCTGTCTCCTTAGCTAGGCATCCTGGTTTGCCAGTCCTTTGTAATGCTGCCAATCTAACTTGTTTACTGAGTATTCCATGGAACACCACAATTGAGGGCCACTGTGTTCTTCCTTTGTACTTGTTTCCTAGATTCCCTATTCCCTTATTCTATTAACTTATGTTTTATCACTCTTTTAAGGACATCTCAAAACTTACATCTCTAGTAGACATTTCTGTATTGGATTTATATATTGCTATACCACTCCCTTGGCACAGGAATGCTTATAGGTTCCATGTTGAATACAAATGCTGATTCACAGGTAAAGTCTACCTAGAGTTCAAGGCCATAAAAGATTCACTCTTTTCCATGTCCACACACAGCAGGAAAACAGCTATTGAATATCAATGTCTACCATGAACACTACAGGGACAGACAGGCCAACCTCAGGCCACATACTTGCCATCTATGGCAGAGCTCTTAAGATATGCTACTTTGAATTGTCATTTGCCTTGATTATAAATGCTATGTCCCTAAAACCACATTTTAAATCACAAGTTAAGGACTGGATCTTATTCTTCTTCATATTCCCTTGCAACAAAAAATTAATGATCAATAAATGTTTGATGATGAAGAGGAGGAGGTGCCAGTAGAATAAATTTTAAAACTGGAAACCAATGTGGTGTACAGAAAAAGTAAGCTTTCTAAAAGAAGAAATTGATGACTTATTACCTATTCTCTAAAGATACAGTCTAAAATTAAATCACCTTACTCTTTATGAACCCAGATGGGATAATAATATTTTTAGAAAACACGTTTTCCTTTTGAATCTTATGTAATCTCCTTTTAAATTCTATCAGTTTGTAAGTATTTTCTGTAGTCGAAATGCCTTCTTCAATACTATGCATGGCCTTTGTTAAATCCAAAGTCAAGCTCCACTGTTAAATATTCTTCTTTATTTTCCATTTTAGTAAGACAATAGCTTAAGATGCAGGATGAATTCATATCTCTAAACATATTTTAGAAGAATATGTTTTAGAAGAAATGAGATATGTAGATGATGTTATACTAAAACAGTGCTACAAAAATGAAAAATGACATGGGCAAAAAATATCTAAAAAAGGAATTTTCTCTCCCACCATTCCTATTCTGTCATCTCCCATTACTCATCCCGTTGCACATACTTTTAGAAAATGCCCTCATAGTTATGACAACATATAAAATATATGCTTCATAGAATAAGTCAAGGAGAGCTCTAGACATGTTGAAAAACTGAATTTGTGAGTCAGATATTTAAATATTTCAGATTTAATTGTTTCCTAGTTCAAATTCATTTTTGTCCTTAATGTCTTTGGTATGGTTTTATCTTATTAATGGTTGATGCACTAAAATCACTTCATAGTTTTAAACTGAAAATTCATAATATCTATAATTTCCAATTTAGCTTTTTAATTTACTCCTCTTTTGTTACCTGACATACTACTTTGCTGTAGATGAGAAAATATGTTGCCACACTGGAAAAGAAGCATTGTCTTCTGTAGACGTGATTCTGAATTAATAGCATGAAAACTAGTATCGAAAATACTATGCCTGCTTGACTGAACAGTGGAGAAAACATAGCTTTTAGAATCAGGCAGGCCAGATTTTCAATCACTCTCCATTACTTACTTCGTTATCTCGCGCAAGTTGTTTTACCTCCATGTGACTTTGAGCAAGTGTCTCATCTGCAAAATGGGAATATCAATACCTATCACGTAGCAATAGAACATAGTCAAATAGAGTATTGTTTAAAGAACACAATACCTATAACATAAAAACCAACAAACAGATGCTTGATATGAATATTGATTTCCTTTCAATTGATTAAAAATAAAATTACAAGCTGAAAATCTGGATTCAAATGCATTTATTACTGATTTTCTTTATAGCATTCATGAAAGTATTTGTTTGACTAAAATGGGAAAAGGCAACACCAAATTTTAAATATAAACAAATTTCTCTAGTAGAAGTGGAAGTATTAAAGTATATGATCTGTCACCTTGGCTGGGTTGGTATAGTTTTCTTCCCTTTTCTTGCTGCTTTATAGTTAACAAGTAAATAATCTAGTAGCTCCTAACATAATCTGCCACACACTATTATAAGTAATATGTGTGTCAATAATTTAATGGTACAACAGATAGTATGTAAGAGTATTACTTATGGAAAAAATGCCATTTATTTTCAAAACATGTTCATAAAGAGAATAACAATGCTTAAAACTTTATTCTATCTTCATGACTTTTGACACTTCTGAAGTTTCTTTTGTCTTCTGCTCACAAATTAGTAAGTAGGAAGAGCATATTGATACAGAGTGGATCTATCTTGCAGTTTTGTCTAAAAGAGAAAGACCTTTGTACTTCTATAAGAGGTTCTAATAGTCTCCTCATTTGTGCTGCCACTAACAGGAGATCTTGATACCAAGATCTGTAAATAGCCTGAGAAACAACGAAAAATATGTGGAAGCCACTGAGGCAATCTGGCACACTGTGGCATTCTTTGTGCCACTTGTCTCTTTGAGAACAAGAGGGAGATTTTACAGAGTTTTTTTTTTTTTTGTTATCTTGATACCAGTTTTGGCAAGATTCATTACGTAATGAAGATGTGAAGACTCCCACGACACAGTAAAGGCTTAAGAGTGGAAAAGTTAATTTACATTCCCACCAACAGTGTAAAAGCGTTCCTATTCTTCCACAGTCCTGCTAGCATCTATTGTTTCTTGACTTTCTAATAATCTCCATTCTGACTGGCGTGAGATGGCATCTCACTGCGGTTTTGATTTGCATTTCTTTAACGATTAGTGATGTTGAGCTTTTTTTCATATGTTTATTGGTGCATAAATGTCTTCTTTTGAGAAATGTGTTTATATCTTTTGCCCACTTTTTGATGGGGTTGTTTGTTTCTTTCTCGTAAATGTGTGTAAGTTCCTTGTAGATTCTGGATATTAGGCCTCTGTTAGATGGGTAGATTGCAAAAATTTTCTCCCATTCTGTAGGTTGCCTGTTCACTCTGATGATGGTTTTTTTTTTGCTGTGCAGAAGCTCTTTAGTTTCATTAGATCCCATTTGTCAATTCTGGCTTTTGTTGCAATTGCTTTTGGCATTTTCATCATGAAGTCTTTGCCCATGCCTATGTCTGAATGGTACTGCCTAGGTTTTCCTCCAGGGTTTTTATGGCTTTGGGTTTTACATTTAAGTCTTTAACCCATGTTGGGCTAATTTTTATATGAGGTGTAATGAAGGGGACAGTGTGGTGATTCCTCAAGGATCTAAAACCAGAAATACCATTTACCCAACAATCCTATAACTGGGTATATACCCAAAGGAATATAAATAATTCTACTATAAAGACACATGCACATGTATGTTTATTGCAGCACTGTTTACCACAGCAAAGACATGGAACCAACCCAAATGTCCATCAGTGATAGACCGGATAAAGGAAATATGGTACACAAACACCACTGAATACTATACAGCCATAAAAAAGAATAAGGTCATGTCCTTTGCAGGGACGTGGATGAAGCTGGAAGCCATCATCCTCAGCAAACTAACACAGGAACATAAAACCATAGACTGCATGTTCTCACTCACAAGTGGGAGTTGAACAATGAGAACACACGGACACAAGGAGGGGAACAACACATTCCACGGCCTGTTGCAAGGTAGTGGGGAGGGGAGGGAAGCTAGGTGACGGGTCAATAGGCATAGCAAGTTGCAATGGCACATGAATACCTATGTAACAAACCTGTAATCTGCACATGTATCCCAGAACTTAAAGTAAAAGAAAAAATAGAGTAGGAAAGCAAGAGGCAGACAGTATTGTCTCAAAAAATCTCAATAAGAGATTTTTGCACCCCAGTGGGTGCAGTGTCTCATGCCTGTAATCGCAGCACTTTGGGAAGCCAAGGAAGATGGATTGCTTGAGCCCAGGAGTTGAGACCAGCCTGGGAAACCTGGCAAAACTCTGTCACCACAAAAAATACAAAAGTTAGCCAGCTGTAGTGATGTGCACCTGTAGTCCCACCTACTCAAGAGGCTGAGGTGGGAGGATTTCTGAAGCCTGGGAAGTCAAGGCTTTGGCGAGCCAAGGTCCCACCATTGCACTCCAGCCTGGACAACAGAGTGAGACCCTCTATATTAGTCTGTTCTTGCATTGCTATAAATAATTGCCTGAGACTGGGCAATTTATGAAGAAAAGAGACTTAATTGGTTCATGGTTCTAGAGACTGCACAAGAGGCATGGCTGGGGAGGCCTCAAGAAACTTCTAATCATGGAGAAAGGCGAAGGGGAGGCAGGCATGTCTTACATGGCAGGAGCAGGAGAAAGAGAGTGAAATGGGAGGTGCTACATGCTTTTAAACAACCAGATCTCATGAGAATTAATTCACTATCACAAGAATTGCAAGGGGGAAATCTGTCCCCGTGATCTAATCACCTCCCACCTGGCTCCTCCTCCAAAACTGGGGATTCAATTTGATATGAGATTTGGCCAGGGACGCAAATGCAAACCATATCACCCTGCCAAAAAAAAAAAAAACACACAGTCAATAAAATGGAAGCCGAAAAGATAGAATAAATAAAAGAAAAGGCAAAGCAAGGATTAGAGTTCTTAAAAACTTATAATTCCATAATCTATACATAAGATAAATTTTGGAGATTCAGAATGTGTATTTGAGAAGCTTTCTATATCCCTTTGGGGGCTCAGAAACAATAACCTCATATTATTAGCAGTTCAGAGACAAATAATTTTCTTTGTTTTAATGTGCTCCAGAGTAAGTCATATCTTTGATATTATTGGTTAACTTTACTGTTGCCTGGCCCATGTAAGAAAAATCGCCATGTTCTAGGTGGTAGAATAATAGCTTGGGAGGATAAAGTGTTGCAATAAATAACTGATCATCAGCCCCCATAGAATTTGGTCATTTACTGAGCATTAATTCTCAAGCAAATCACAAGCATTAGGTTCATTCCGTTAAGTGACAATAGTGATCGTGATCTCAAAATACTATTATAGGAATTAATGTAGCAGCACACTGCAAACCTCTCAAATGATAGGTTTTATGTAAGACCAAAAATAGTAATAATACGTTAAACACCTGAAAACTGCTCTTGGAGGTAAAAGACAGAATTTTCTGTATAAAAATAATACCGTATTATACTTTCTGAAGCTGCAAGTTGGGAGGGTGAAATTTTATTTTCTCAGATGTTCCAATGACACATAATTCTATGAAAAAAAAACCAGATCTAGATATGAAATAGAGGACACCTGGAGACAGATGAATTGGAAAGCTAAATTCAAAATGAATCATTGAGCTAATGCGTAAAAAGTATGGGTTTAAATATTTTACTCATGCTTCCTTTGCTAATTGTATTTGCTTCCTGCTGCTGCTCTTATTGTCATGACGTTTTTAATACTAAATTTGTGTATGAAGAATGAGGCCTGTTACCTTTCATGATGAGAGCTCTTGGAGAACTGTGGCCTATATTTAGTTCAATGGTGAAAAGACGTATGACTGGATGGTGCTTATGTACCTATCACTTGCTAAGCCACTTTTTATCAATCTGAGGAAAAACTGACAGGCTTGATCAGAGAATTAAGATATCCTTTCCTCTTCCCCCTATAAGATCTTCTAACGTAGACAAGTAGTCTTAACATCTAAACTATATTTGTAATTAAGGTCTACGTATTCATCATCAACTCTAAGTGTCAATGGTATGTCATCCAATTCTGAGGTTACATGAAGGAAAACAAAAATCATACTGTCATTAATAGCTATTTGAAAAATCTGTGCTATAATGTGTAACATTTGTATTATCCCACAGTAGCATTAATTCTTAGAAACAAAATAATTGGGAAACTGAATATTTGAGGTAATTAAACTTACTGTCTAACTAGTCAACTAGTATAATCAGTGTGACCAATGTCCTATGTTCTTTACATGGAAGATAGAACTGAATTGCACTGGTGTTAAATCTACTGGAATTTTTTAAAATAAATATTTGGCTTAATCTCCATTTTTATCTCCTTTTCCTCAAAAATATTCAAAATAAGACATAAACAAAAATGTCTATCCAGAGTAAATGTTTCCAAAAATTGAATTTTAGTTTGCATCTTCCTGCAATAAAAAATCAAACAAGAGTCTTCAAGTGTATTTGTTATTTTCAATTAGAAGAAATATTATGATGATCAAGTCAAGAGTTTAATATATCTCCTCGCAGTTCCTGCAATTTAATTCAGTACAGCTATAATTAACATGCTATTTCAATGTCCTGAAAGAGGTCAATCTACTCTCACAAGGGACCCAGACACCTCTCAAATGCTTGAATAATGGAAATCTAATACCCTGAGCAATCTATAAATTGATAGTTATTTTTATTATTTTTATCTTTGTCTTTATCTCCTCTTATACACCATTCTATACTAAATGCATGTTTCCTTACACAAGTTTCACAGTTCTATTATATAGGTTGTGAATCCCACACTTTATGATTTATCATAAGCATGAAATAATCTAAAACTGTGAACCAGAAGTTTAATATATCTTTCTTTCACACATGAAAAAATATGAAATTATGCTTTTAGGAACTATAAGCCCATTATTTTGCATATAGTAAATGTTCCATATGTGCCTGTTGGTGATAAAAGCTTCTAAAGTATTAATTGGCATCTATCTTAAATAATACATCTAAGAGCCTGAGAATATGTAAAACCCATGTGCTATTAATATTAACATGATTAATATATTAATATTAATATTTATTATTACTAATATAATATTAAATTAAATACTATGAAAAATTTGACCTTGTTATATTCCTATCCTATTGATGCTTATCACATAATAGGACTCAACTGTTTCTTAACAAGCAAGTAAACAAATGAGTTAATTGTTCACAGAATGTTAAAAGTGAAATACATTCACATATTCAGCAAAACATTTTTGTTGCAAACTCCATTTACTGGTTTTTTAAATGTTTGAATGAAAGATATTTTATCTGTCAGAGTCCCAGCAGAAAACAGGCGATGCCCTCATGTAGGACAATTGCTTCATTTCTAAAAGGGATTTTTATAGTAGTGTAGTTAGAGTAGTTAGCATCAACACAGCCAACAGGAAATGATGCAGAACCTGGACTAGCAATAGCGGAGAACCATGATTCCCGAGATCTGAAGACAAAAGGGAGCCAGTGGTTGCTGGAACCCAGGAAGAAAATGTACGGGCATCCCAACAGAAACTGTGTATCCTTCAAAATAGGGACACAGCCACTTCGTGACAGGGAAAGAGCTAGGGAATACACCCCCTGCCTGAACTCACCCTCCTCTCACTTTTCAGAGCTTCTGTTGGTACCTACCAATGGCTCAACCCTACCAGCAGCCAGACAACAAGGGGACCTGTGACGCAGGCCATAGAGGGCCATCTCATGGTGCACAGAGCAGTATGTAGGGGTGTAGAAGATATCTCTAGAAGGGCAAACCAAAAACTGCCTGGATAGCTAAGATGAAAGCCACTTTAAATACCACAGAATAAGGAAGAGATTTGCTTAGCCAATTAACCATAAAAATAAGATGTAAACAAGATAATTAAAAACACTTAAAGAGAATTGATCACTTAAAGCATCTTTCTCCTTAGGAAACTATTATTTAGGGAAAAAAATCCGAATTCTAAAGCATTGTTCAAAATATAACGATTCTCTCATGAAACCTAGTAAGACCACACATTTTTTTGTGTGATTATTATCACAAATACAGAAGAGAAATAAAACTGCTTTTTTAAATAAATGTTTTACAATCCATAAATTTAGTTAGTACAGATTCGTTTCTCACTCAATTTACCTGAAGTAGTGAGGGTTTAACATACATCAAAAATATGTAAAAGTAACCAATGTGGCCGGGCGCGGTGGCTCACCTCTGTAATCCCAGCACTTTAGGAGGCCGAGGCGGGCGGATCATGAGGTCAGGAGATCAAGACCATCCTGGCTAACACGGTGAAACCCTGTTTCTACCAAAAATGCAAAAAATTAGCCGGGTGAGGCGGTGGGCCCCTGTAGTCCCAGCTACTCTGGAGGCGAGGCAGGAGAATGGCGGGAACCCGGGAGGCGGAGCTTGCAGTGAGCCGAGATCGCGCCACTGCACTCCAGCCTGGGCGACAGAGCGAGGCTCCGTCTCAGAAAAAAAAAAAAAAAAAAAAAAGGGAACCAAACTTAACTTGAACCCTTAAACCCCCTCACCAACCAAAAAATATCCCCCTTGGCAAAAGAAACACCCCCAAAAAAAAAAAAAAAAAAAAAAAAACCCCAAACTGAATTTTCAGCTATGATAGGATGGGAGGTTAGACACGCCTTGTTATACCTTCTCCCTTTGTGGTTTAGACATAACCAGTGACCAACATTAATGATAAAATCAAGATCATAAGATTGACAAAACAGACTCTTGGTGGCAATCAGACAAATTTATAAACAGGACCTAAAGCCATGCCAGGCGAGAGATAGGTCACACACCGCTGCACTTGAAGAATCAACTATGTTGTAACTGCTACACGGGTTTTCTTTTTCTCTAGCAGCTAAACAAGCAATGGCCTCAAAATAAGTAATATTTGAAATAATTTGCAGCTCCGCCAAGCACTAACCGACCTCCCAGCCCCTGTTCCACCAGCCATAACTACAGCTTTGATTGGACAAGAGAGTGATTTCAGCAACTTTCTCCTGATAAGCAGACCATGGACTGTGGTTCTGGCTGGTTTAGAAACTGCACACTCTCAAGCCTTCATGTCCTGAAAAGTCCTTTTCACATATAGGGTCTAATAGTAATACATTTAATTGTTAAGTCTCTACCCCAAAGTGAACATGGGTCAAGTGTCAGGATCACCTCATGAATATTCATACCTCCTCCTGTAATCTGTTGAATATGCATGTTTGGCCAACCCTTTCAGCATAAAGCTCCTACCCAAATCCCTCCTCCTTCCAATTACCTATCTCTGGGCTTCAGCCAGAGACTGTGCTTCCCAGGCTGCAGGATGACCGTCTTGCAGGCTGTAACCCTTTATAAAAAAGAAAGTCTCCTTTTCTCTTGTTCTAAGTTTGTATGTTGTAATTTTTTAAAGTTAACATATCATATCAAAATTTTTCAAAGAAAAAAATTTTTTTGAGACAGGGTCTCACTCCGTCACCCAGGCTGGAGTACAGTGGCAATCATAGCTCACTGAATCATCCACCTTTCTGACTCAAGCAATCCTCCTACCTCAGCCCCCAAGGATCTGGGACTACAGGTTTGTGTCACCACATCTGAGTAATTTTTATGTTTTATATTTTTTCAGAGACGGAAGTCTCACTATGTTGCCCAGACTGGCCTCAAACTCCTGGTCTCAAGCAATCCTGCCTCCTTGGCCTCCCAAAGTGCTGAGATTTACAGGCATGAGCTATGGAGCCCAGCCTTTCCAGATTTTTTATCTGATTTCACAGTGCGCTGTCCTGATTATCTAGTAGTCTGCAGCATGAACTCTTGGCTATAGAAAAACTTTATCATTTATATTTTTTCTCTGCTACCATACACCTGTTAATTCATTTGCCTGGAATGATATTTCTGCAATTTTCCTCTACCTTACATCATTTTCCTATTTTAAAGCTCATCATTCTCATTCTCTTTATTTCAACCTACACAGGTTCTTTTCTTATAGGTACTCTTATAATAGTCCACAACTTCTCATATGTTCTCTACTGTATTGTTTTCCAATTTTTATTGTTTCATATATTATTAAATCTTCAGTCAGACAAGATATTGCTTTAAGTGAAAAGAGCTACATTTTTTGTAAACATTCCACAACACCCCATTAATATTAAATTTACATATATCTCATTTGGAACATTGCATTAATGAGGAAGTCATGTCTATTTTATCTATTCTCTCATGATGACGTGTATGTTTAAGTAGCTTAACGAAAGCTTGTTTCAAAAAGTCGTCTAAGAAATATAACACTAAAATATCTTAAATTCTTCGAATTAGTAATTTAAATAAAGTTTTGCAGGCTGGGCAGGCCAGCTCACACTTGTAATTTCAACACTTTGGGAGGCCGAAGAGGCAGGATCGCTTGAGGCCAAGGGTTCAAAACCAGCCTGGTCAACATAGTGAGACTCCCCCATCTCTATAAAAGAAAAATTTAAAAATTAGTCAGTGTGGTGGCATGTCCTGTCGTTCCATCTACTGGGGAGGCTGAGGCAGGAGGATCACTTGAGCCCAGGAGTTTAAGACTGCAGTGAGCCATGGTTGGGCCACTGTACCCCAGCCTGGGCAATAAATAAATACATAAACGAATAATGCATTTAACCTTAGTGAAGACTGAGAATGTCTATAGTAAAAAAAAAAAAAAAAAATCTGTTTAACTGTCTTAAAAAATAAATAAATAAATAAATAATCGTTCTCCAGAAGAACTGTGATACAGTGTGGGGAGTTATAAGATTCTCTGCAAAATAGGATTTTTTTTAATCTTAATGTGTTTTAGGGGCTCCCAGGAGAAATCATTTTAGCACCTAGACCCTCAAATCAAATACCACTCTCCCACTTCCCTTCTCTGGTGAACAAACTGTTCTCTAAATTACCTGAAGTATATAGGCTTTAAATGTTAAACAACTGCTGCGACTTATCTCTAATAGCGTAATTTGGATTTAGGTACAAATGTTGTGTTTGAAATGTTAAGAGCAGGATGTCTTTTAACAGCATGTTTTAAAAGGTCTGTAGCCATGTTTGTGTCTTGCCACTGCAGAAAGTCACAGCTCAGCCCAGGTGGCCCCGTAGATGAAAAGGTTCAGATGGCCAGTTCCCTGGCCATGCTGTTGCTCCAGCAGAGACTCGCTGAGAGCAGAGTTGACTCTTGAGACAGGTGAAAAAGGTCTGTGCAAACCAGATGACGGGTAAGAACAATCTCACCCCGCCCCACTATCTGCTGTTAGGCTAACACTTCTTTACTGGGTATTTCACAAGTCTTCCTTTAAATCAGATTTTAAACAACTCTATTTGTTTGTGTGTCTTGAGAAATGCTGATGTCAATAAATATAAAAAATAAAAAGAGGAAACATCCCACAACCATATAAATTACGTGAGAGTGTGTGTGTGTGTGTGTGTGTTTCTTTATAATGCATTTACCTTAGTGAAGACTGAGAATTTCTATAGTAAGAAAAAAATCTATTTAACTTAGATTAACCTAGGGATTTCCCAACTAATTTGAGGTTTTTTTTTTTTTTCTCAGAATATCTGTGAACATTTCTTAGTATCTTAGTGTTTCATAAGACACATTTAAGAAGAACTGATGGCCAGGCACGATGGCTTATGCCTGTAATCCCAGCACTTTGGGAGGCCGAGGCAGGCAAATCACAAGGTCAGGAGTTCGAGACCAGCCTGGCCAACATTGTGAAACCTCGTCTCTACTAAAAATACAAAAATTAGCCGGGCATGGTGGCATGCGCCTGTAGTACCAGCTACTCGGGAGGCTGAGGCAGGAGAGTCGCTTGAACCCAGGAGGCAGAGGTTGCAGCAAACTGAGATCATGCCACTGCACACCAGCCTGGGCAACAGTGTAAGACTTCATCTCAAAAAAAAAAAAAAAGCATTGATAAGTCATAACAAGATTTAACTACTTTGTATCATATTGGAAATATGACCCAGGTCTAATAAGATTTATCAAAACATTTACCTATATCCCTTTTTCTAATTAAATATTTTAGTAGCTTCCCTTCATATATTCATATTCTTTATAAATTTTCTTCATTAAATTGAAGGGTGATAGATAAGAATTATTCTTTTCTTTTATTAAAGAATAATTTTAAAAGGCACAACATATGATACAACAAACCTAAGTGTACCTCATGGGGCACAGCAGGAAGGCATTGTGGGTTTGAGTTGTTGTGAAAGATCTGAATGTATGGCTGTCCTAAGAACAAAATCAACATATCAAGATAGTAACAGCTAAAGTTAAATCAACAAAAGTCTGCAATTTGTCTGTATCAAGACCGCTGATAATAGCAGTCTTAGCTTCCAAATGAAGTCTTCTAGAAAGTAAGAAATCTAGAAAGATTACTCATCCCTTATTACTCATTATCCGCATTTAAAAGATCAGCCTTGACAGCCAATCAATCACTGAGAGCAATTTTATTTAATTTGTAATAATAAAGAGCATTAACTGATGAAGACACTAAACAATTGATCTGATAGGAATATATGATTTTAACAACTAAAATTAAATTTGCATAAAATATTTTATTACTGTACAAAATGAAGTCTCATTGTATTAAATGATAACAACCTGACTCAAAGCAATTAATGACAGCAGTAGGAATAATACCTATGTTTGTTTGGTCACTGTTATGGGCTGAGCACTGTAGTACATAGGCTACCTGATTTATTTCTTAAAGTAGCCCTACTCTTATGAGGAAAACAATGCTCAAAGAAGTTAAACAACTTTTCCAAATTCACATGTCTGTTAAATGATGACTGAAAGAGATGAATGCATATAAATTTGGGACAGTTCTGCAGAAACTGGGATATGGTGGTTGTCCTAGGAAAAAGGCCACATAACACATTTTCTTTCCAAGGGATAGTGTAAGAAATCAAATTATACCAACTTAGGCCCTTTGGCTTTTTATAATCAATAAGATTTTAAGAAGACAAAAGATATTAAAATGATAGGTTTTTTTGCTCAACGAAGTCATTATATATGATCACTATAAGTGTAACACTTTAATTGGCTTACAATGATACAGAACATTCTTTCTTAAAAGACCACAAAACCTTCAATGACTGCTACAGTGTCTGGGTCCATTCCCTTCCTAAACACCTGCAACAGCCTCAGCCCACAACATCCACCCACCATTGTCCCCACTTCTCCTTCATCAACTTCCACCTACAGGCATGTCTGATAGCCTTTTCTCACCAACAAGAAAATGAATAACTAAAGAAAAAATAGAACTCATAGCGTGTTATGTCACCAGAGCCCCCAAATAGTAAATCATTAAAAATAAGTTTTAAAGAGCAACCAAAAGAAAAAGTAATGCAAAGAGAAAGAAGTGAGATGGGAAGAAGATTGAGAAGGAAAGAAAGAAAAAAGAAAGGAAAAAAGGCAAGCACTACATTTTCCATTAAAAATAAAAATGCATCTTAAATTGTTAAAACAGCTCTTTAAAATAACTTTTCTATGCATATTTCTAAGGGCAAATATCAATAAAATCAATTCATATCTAAAGTTAATAAGTAAAAACACTAATTTTTTTAACATCTAGTTTATATTATAAAGATTTATATTATAAAGATTTCTTCAAAATCTAAAGAAATGTAAAGATTTAATGCAGAATGCATAATGACATCAAATCTAATGGGAGATACTATAATATTTGTAAAAGCTAAAAAAAAAAAAATTTTTTTTTTTTTTTTGTTTTTTTTTTTTTTTTAGACAGAATCTTGCTCTGTAGCCCAGGCTGGAGTGCAGTGGCGTGATCTTGGCTCACTGCTACCTCCACCTCCCAGGTCCTCGTTCAAGTAATTCTTCTGCCTCAACCTCCCAAGTAGCTGGAATTACAGGCACATGCCACCATGCCTAGCTTATTATTTTTTTTTTTTTCAATAGAGACAGGGTTTCACCATGTTGGCCAGGCTGCTCTTGAACTCCTGACCACGTGATCCACCCACCTCAGCTTCCCAAAGGGCTGGGATTATAGGCGTGAGCCACCATGCCTGGCCTTGTTTTGTAATTTTAAACTGATTTGTGTGACCTTGGCAGCTTTGACTAAATACATTATCATTTGAATTAATAATTGTCTTTTAATGATATGTGGAACTTTTCGTAGTATTAAAAAATTCTTTAAAAGTGAGTCTTTGTGTATCTGGTTTTAGCTTGATAGCACGCAAAACATGAAATGCAATGATCAATCTTTATAACAAGGAGTTACAAATAGAAAACTCTTCTTAATTACTATGTAAAATTTAAATTTAAATTAAAATTTAATGTTTAAATTATACACAGCCATTCTGCTTAGATTATGAATTATAAGAACTTAATAAAGACACTATTACATTATGTTGGTGCAAACATAATGCGGTTTTTGCATTGTTGAAATTTGCCATTTGATATTGGAACACATTCTTAAATAAATGTGGTTATATTATACATCATTTTAATACATATTTCTCACTTTATGGCTTTTTTGATAATGACTCGTTATTTGCTCTTTATTTTGTATTTGTTTTAGACTATGGAAATAATGTTAGACAGAAAGCAAATTCGAGTGATTGGTGTTCAAAATGGGTCATAAAGCAGCAGAGACAACTCGCAACATCAACAACGCATTTGGCCCAGGAACTGCTAACGAAAGTACAGTGCAGTGATCATTCAAGAAGTTTTGCAAAGGAGACAAGAGCCTTGAAGATGAGGAGCATAGTGGCCAGCCATCGGAAGTTGACAATGACCAATTGAGAGCAATCATCGAAGCTGATCCTCTTACAACTACATGAGCAGTTGCCGAAGAAGTTAATATTGACCGTTCCACAGTAGTTCGCCACTTCAAGCAAATTGGAAGGGTGAAAAAGCTCGATAAGTGGTTGCCTTATGAGCTGGGCGAAAATTTAAAACATCTTCTTTTTGAAGTGTTGTTTTCTCTTATTCTATGCAACAACAACGAACCATTTCTTGATCGGATTGTTACATGCCATGAAAAATGGATTTTGTATGACAACCAGCCACAACCATCTCAGTGATTAGATCAAGAAGAAGCTCCAAAGCCCTTCCCAAAGTCAAACTTGCATCAAAAAAAAAGTCAAGGTCACTTTCTGGTGGTCTGCTGCTAGTCTCATCCACTACAGCTTTCTGAATCCTGGTGAAACTATTACATCTGAGAAGTATGCTCAGCAAATCAATGAGATGCACCAAAAACTGCAATGCCTGCAGCTAGCATTGGTCAACAGAAAGGGCCCAATTCTTCACAATGCCCGACCGCACGTCACACAACCAATGCTTCAAAAGTTGAATGAATTGGGCTACGAAGTTTTGCCTCATTTGCCATATTCACCTAACCTCTTGCCAACTAACTACCACTTCTTCAGGCATCACGACAACTTTTTGCCGGGCAAACACTTCCACAACCAGCAGCATGCAGAAAATGCTTTCTAAGTATTTGTCGAATCTTGAAGCACAGATTTTTACCCTACTGGGATACACAAACTTATTTCTTGTTGGCAAAAATGTGTTGATTGTAATGGCTCCTATTGTGATTAATGAAGATGTGTTTGAGCCTAGTTATAATGATTTAAAATTCACAGTCCAAAACTGCAATTACTTTTGCACCAACCTAAAATGTTTAATTTTAAGTTTTACCATAGAATAATAAATACCATAAAAGACTACATGTCTAAAGTAGACAATTTAATAAGCTTTGACCTATGTATACAGCCATAAAATCATCACCATAATCAAATAAACGAATATATCTGTCATACCCTGAAGTGTCCTCATATTCCTTGAAATCCCTCCTTCCCATCCCTCCTCTTTATCCCCTCATTATCATCAATCTGCTATCATCATAGATTTTTTTGCATTTTCTAGAATGTTATATAAATGAAATCATACAGTAAGGGCTTTTTTTCTAGCATTTTTCATTCAGCTTAATCAATGTGAAGTGTGTCCATGTTATTGCACATCAATAGTCCACCTTTCAAATTGCTAAATATTATTTCATTGTATGGATATGCCACAATTTGCTTATCCATCCACTTGTTGATAAACATTTTGTTTCTAATTTTAGCATAATAAAAATAAAGCTGCTATGAGCGTCCTTGTACAAATCCTTATGTTCATATGTGTTTTTTAAAAACTTTGGTTACTACATAGCAAAGGCATGGCGAAAACCTATGAAAGGTGTATGATTAGCTTCTTAAGAAACTGCAAAGCCTTTTTCCAAAATGCTCGTACCATTGTACACTCCCACCAGCAGTCTATGAGAGATCCAGTTGCTCTAACATGCTCACTAACATTTGGTATGGCCAATCCTTAGAGATTCTAACAGGGATGTAATGTCATCTCATTGTGGTTTTTGTTTGCAATCCCCTAATGGCTAATGAGCATCTCTTTATGTCATCCCTTTATGTGTTTGTCTGCCACTCATTGTCTTCTTTGGTGACAGAAAGTGTCTGAATAAAGTTCTACCCATCTTTCCTTATTATTAAGTTTTAAGAGTTATTTATATATTCTGTATAGAAACCCTTTATCAGTTATATGTCTTGCAAATATTTTCTGCCAATCTGTGGCTTTTCTTTTTATCTTATGTGTCTTTAAAGCACAAACATTTTTAGTTTTACTGAAGCCCAATTTATCAATTTTGTTTTCTTTCATGGCTTGCACTTTTGGTGTGATAGCTAGAAATCTCTTTCTACCCCAAGATCACAAAGATTTTTCTCCTATGTTTACTTTTAAAGATTTTATGTTTTAGATTTTACATTTAGGTGGATAATTCATTTTTAGTTTATTTTATAATAAAAAAATCAAAGTTCATTTTTTGCATTCTTTCAACATCATTTGTTGATATCTTTAATATATTTCATATTACAGATTATTATGATGAGTGTAGGTTAATAATGAAAACCTCTAGCAGTTTTTTAAATTAAATACACACACACACACACACACACACACACACACACACAGGTACAGAATAGCATTTACCTGGTATTTTTTCTCTTATTCCATACATTCTTCCCTGAAAGTTCATCTGAAAATAGACAGTAATAAAGTAATAAAGTTAGATTAATGTTTTATGTAAATATATCCCAAAATATTTAAATAATTATATAGCTCATTCTTTTATGGCCCAGATTTAATTATTAAAAGAAATGTATTTAGTCCAGAATGTACAAATTAGAAAAGTTAAGAATCAATTGTTGATTTTTTAATAGTGCAAACCAACTTGGCCAACTTCCAGAGCATATTTCTATTTCAAAGCTGCTCTTTCCTTTCCCCTTTCTGATGGCAAACAGAGAAATGGAAACCACATTCAGGGATGGGTTCCTGGGTGATCTTGAAAGTCAGAGCTCCCCACCTGGTTTTATACCCTCCTGTGTATGAACCAGTACATAAGAGAAATACTTGTCCCATCTCATTTGAGACTCTTGGTCTCTGTTAGAGCATCTTGGTCTATTCTCTATCACAAAAATTGATACTGGATACTTGGCACTTCCCTAAATAAAACTTAAAATATATGGCAACAGTGTAATAATGTGGGCAGGAAGCTGGTGACTTCATTGTGGTCATGCCATAATGAAAATTTGCAAAACTATTACATTGATAACTTAGAAGATAGGCCTGATACACTAAGACCATGGTCCTAGCAACATAGTTTAAAAATGTCCGGGTATTTGTGCATGCTGTTCACTGTCTATGCCATGTAACAAGTACTAAAAAAGAAAGAAGTAGATATTAACAGCTTCACATTTCCAAAGCAGAGAACCAAAGAGAGGAACTTTGGCTAGGGGGAGTTCTCTGTCAATTTGCTGAGTAGTTTCAAATGTGAGCCAGTCAGTGGCAAAAGCAGTTTAAGAGTTGTCTTCTCACCAATGCCCATAGTTTCAAATGTCCTCAAAGTAGCAAGGGTTAAATTAAGGAAAACAGGGATGGTCAAGAACAGCAACTGATGAATAAATGAGAGTCTATACACCACAAAACCAAGATAGGAAGATATTTTTGACCATGTTATTCTCAAATTAAACTAACTGGAAGCACTTGGCTAAAAGTCTGCATGCTGGAGATAAGTCAGTACTAAAGAGCATGGCTTCCTGGGCCCAAGTCACTTTCACAGCCTACTTCCCTAGGGGCAGAGGCTAAAAGCCCTGGTGAATGACTTAAGGGTCAATAAATCACCCCCTAAAGCTTAGACCACCCAGGCTTGTGGCTTCTCTTCTTTAGCAACTAAAGTACTTCAAAATATTGGTAAGAAATATCTCCCAAAAGACAAACCTGTGAGTCAAAGAGAATAATAAACAGGGCAATTCCTCAGAGAGTGGATCCAGAGTAAGAACAAGGAATTTTCTACATGGTCACAACAAAATCTTTACAACGTCTGACCTACAGAATTTCACTATTGCAATAGACCCGTGTATTAATCCATTCTCACACTGCTATAAAGAACTGCCCAAGACTGGGTAATTTATAAATAAAATAGGTTTATTCATCCCACATGGATGAGGAGGTCTCAGGAAACTTACAATCATGGTGGAAGGGGAACAGGCACATCCTATATGGCAGCAGTTGAGAGAGAGTGTGTGTGAAGGAGGAGCAATCAGACATTTATAAAACCATCATATCTCATGAGAACTCACTTAGTATTACGAGAACAGCATGGGGGACACCGCCTTCATGATCTCATCACCTCCTGCCAGTCTCCCTCAACAAGTGGGGATTATGGGGATTACAATTCAAGATGAGATTTGGTTGGGAACAAAGCCTAACAATATCAACCAGTGACTTCTGTGTTTTTCCCCATCTTCCATTTACCAAATAAAAAATTTTATTGAGACTATTTTGATCAGATTACCCCATTCTTTATTGGATGTGGCCTGAGAGGTCAAAAATGATTTTCTTATAGATCACAGACCATCAAGGAGTCACTTGTGAACATGGCAGAATGCACAGCCCACAGATCCTGAACTTTGGGTTGGATACAGTAACTGCATGGGACTTTGGTCCTTCTTGCTTGGGGTTCAGGTTAGTGTGTCCTCTGTGAGAAGAAGGATGCACAACACAGATTGGGCCACAGCTGTGGACTGGGGCAACAGCAGTTGTCTGTTAAATGCTATTCTTCTTTTCTTCCTTTAACAGAACTATCCATTGAGTTGTAGCTGGGCATGTGGCTGGATATTCCAGCCTAACTTATATCGATTTCCTTTATTCCTATAAATGTCAAGTTTATTTATTGCACTTAAATAAACATTAAGATGCCATTCTCAAAGCACCACCAAAGCAGAAATCGTTGATATATGAAGCTGTTTTCAGGCACGGTAGAATGAAAAGTATAAAAATTATTTGGGTCAGACTGAAATAACAACATGTAAAAAAAGACAACACTTTATTTGACAGTATTCAACAAATAATTATCCATTTAATTTCTCTTTGAAACAATCACCTTATTAATATTGCATCGGCCTCAATAAGTGTGAGCACTGGTCATATTTGTGGAAATAATGGTCACTTAGAGATCGGAAAAATATGTGGCTTTCTCAGCATATCTAAATTTATGTTAGATCTGGCTTAATGTGTACCCATGTATGCATATATATATTAGAGTTATGTACGTTACATGTGTATATGTATACTAGAGTTGGAATTATTGTTTGAAAGCCAGCAAAATTTTAACTAGAAAAAGATAGTTAATATCTAATCATAGTTGACATGTCAACTAAAATAAGTAGCTATTATGAAGAGGAAAAAGGTGATTTCAAGTTGATTCATAAGAACTCGCCCAGCAACTAAGATTGTATGCTTTCCTTTTTTAAAAAAACACTGAGGTTCCAAGATGGCCGAAAAGAAATAGCTCCAGTTTACAGCTCCCAGCATGATCGATGCAGAAGACAGGTGATTTCTGCATTTCCAACTGAGGTACCTGGTTCATCTCATTGGGACTGGTTGGACATTGGGTGCAGCCCATGGAGGGTGAGCAGAAGCAGGGTGGGGCATTGCCTCACCCGGGAAGTGCAAGAGGTCAGGGGATTTCCCTTTCCTAGCCAAGGTGAGCTGTGACAGACAGTGCCTAGAAAAACGGGACATTCCCACCCAAATACTGCGCTTTTCCAATGGTCTTAGCAAACAGCACACCAGGAGATTATATCCCACACCTGGCTCAGTGGGTCCCATGCCCAGGGAGCCTTGCTCACTGCTAGCACAGCAGTCTGAGATGGACTTGCAAGGCAGCAGCCTGGCAGGGGGAGGGGCATCCAACATTGCTGAGGCTTGAGTAGGTAAACAAAGCAACTGGGGAAGCTCAAACTGGGCAAAGCCCACTGCAGCTCAGCAAGGCCTGCTGCCTTTGTAGACTCCACCTCTGGGGGCAGGGCATAGCTGAACAAAAGACAGCAGAAACTTCTGCAGACTTAAATGTCCCTGTCTGACAGCTCTGAAAAGAGCAGTGGTTCTCCCATGACGGTGTTTGAGCTCAGAGAACGGATAGACTGTCTCCTCAAGTAGGTCCCTGACCCCCATGTATCCTAACTGGGAGAAATCTCCCAGTAGGGGCCAACTGACATCTCATACAGGTGGGTGCCCCTACGGGATGAAGCTTCCAGAGGGAGGATGAGGCAGCAATATTTGCTGTTCTGCAACGTTTGCTATTCTGCAGCCTCCGCTAGTGATTCCCAGGCAAAGAGGGAATGGACCTCCAGCAGTGGAGCTCCAGCAAACTCCAACAGACCTACAGCTGAGGGACCTGACTGTTAGAAGGAAAGCTAAAAAACAGAAAGGAATAGCATCAACATTGCTGATCTGCAATATTGGCTGTTCTGCAGCCTCTACTAAAAACCTTCAAAAAGATTAGACCTTTTGTCTAACTAGAATAAACAGTGTAGATAAGACCTTAAATGACCTGACGGAGCTGAAAACCATGGCATGAGAACTAGGTGATGCACGCACAAGCTTCAAGAGCCATTTCCATCAAGTGGAAGAAAGGATATCAGTGATTGGCGTTCAAATTAATGAAATAAAGCGAAAAGACAAGTTTAGAGAAAAAAGAGTAAAAAGAAACAAACAAAGCCTCCAAGAAACATGGGACTATGTGAAAAGACAAAATCTAGGTTTGATTAGGGTACCTGAAAGTAACACGGAGATGGGAACAAAGTTGGAAAACACTCTTCAGGATATTATCCAGGAGAACTTCCCCAATCTAGCAAGTCAGGCCAACATTCAAATTCAGGAAATACAGAGATTGCCACAAAGATACTCCTCGAGAAAAACAACCTCAAGACACATAATTGTCAGATTCACCAAGGTTGAAGTGAAGGAAAATATGTTAAAGGCAGCCAGAGAGAAAGGTCAGGTTACCCACAAAGGAAAGCCCATCAGACTAACAGCAGATATCTCAGCAGAAACTCTACCAGCCAGAAGAGAGGGGGGCCAATATTTAACATTCTTAAAGAAAAGAATTTTCAACCCAGAATTTCATATCCAGCCAAACTAAGTTTCTTAAGTGAAGGAGAAATAAAATCCTTTACAAACAAATACTGAGAGATTTTGTCACCACCAGGCCTACCTTACAAGAGCTCTGGAGGGAAGCACCAAACACGGAAAGGAAGAGCCAGTACCAGCCACTGCAAAACATGCCAAATTGTAAAGACCATCAATGCTAAGGAAGAAACTGCATCAACTAATGGGCAAAATAACCAGCTAACATCATAATGACAGAATCAAATTCACACATAACAATATTAACCTTAAATGTAAACGGGCTAAATGCCCCAATTAAAAGACACAGACTGGGTAAAGAGTCAAGATCCATCAGTGTGCTGTATTCAGGAGACCCGTCTCATGTGCAGAGACACACATAGGCTCAAAATAAAGGGATGGAGGAAGATATACCAAGCAAATGGAAAGCAAAAAAAGAAGGGGTTGCAATACTAGTCTCTGACAAAACAGACTTTAAAGCAACAAAGATCAAAAGAGACAAAGAAGGCCATTACATAGTGGTAAAGGGATCAATTCAACAAGAAGAGCTAACTATCCTGAAGATATATGCACCCAATTTAGGAGCACTCAGATTCATAAAACAAGTCCTTAGAGACCTACAAAGAGATGTAGACTAACACACAATAATAATGGGAGACTTTAACACTCCACTGTCAATATTAAATAGATCAATGAGACAGAAGGTTAACAAGTATATCCAGGACTTGAACTCAGCTCTGCACCAAGCAGACCTAATAGACATCTACAGAATTTTCCACCCCAAATCAACAGCATATATATTTGTCTCAGCACCACTTTGCAATTATTGCAAAATTGACCACACAGTTGGAAGTAAAGCACTCCTCAGCAAATGTAAAAGAATAGAAATTACAACAAATTGTCTCTCAGACCACAGTGCAATCAAATTAGAACTCAGGATTAAGAAACTTACCCAAAACCACACAACCGCATGGAAACTGAACTTGCTCCTGAGTGACTACTGGGTAAATAATGAAATTAAGGCAGAAATAAAGATGTTCTTTGAAACCAATGAGAACAAAGACACAATGTACCAGAATCTCTGGGACACATTTAAAGCAGTGTGTAGAGGGAAATTTATAGCACTAAATGCCCACAAGAGAAAGCAGGAAAGATCTAAAATCGACACCCTAACATCACAATTAAAAGAACTAGAGAAGCAACAGCAAACAAATTCAAAAGCTAGCAGAAGACAAGAAATAACTAAAATCAGAGCAGAACAGAAGGAGATAGAGACACAAAAAAAAACCTTCAAAAAAAATCAATGAATCCAGGAGCTGGTTTTTTGAGAAGATCAACAAAATAGACTGCTAGCAAGACTAATAAAGAAGAAAAGAGAGAAGAATCAACTAGATGCAATAAAAAATGATAAAGGGGATATGACCCCCAATCCCACAGAAATGCAAACTACCATCAGATAATACTATAAACACCTCTATGCAAAAAAACTAGAAAATCTAGAAGAAATGGATAAATTCCTGGACACATATACCCTCCCAAGACTAAAGCAGGAAGAACTTGAATATCTGAACAGACCAATAACACGCTCTGAAATTCAGACAATAATTAATAGCCTACCAACCAAAAAAAGTCCAGGACCAGATGTATTCACAGCTGAATTCTATCAGAGGTACAAAGAGGAGCTGGTATCATTCCTTCTGAAACTATTCCAATAGATAGAAAAAGAGGGAGTCCTCCCTAACTCATTTTATAAGGCCAGCATCATCCTGATACCAAAGCCTGGCAGAGACACAACAAAAAAAGAGAATTTTAGACCAATACCCCTGATGAACATCAATGTGAAAATCCTCAGTTAAGTACTGGCAAACCAAAACCGGCAGCACATCAAAAAGCTTATCCACCATGATCAAGTTGGCTTCATCCCTGGGGTGCAAGGCTGGTTCAACATATGCAAATCAATAAACGTAATTCAGCATATAAACAGAACCAAAGACAAAAACCACATGATTATCTCAATAGATGCAGAAAAGTCCTTTGAGAAAATTCAACAGCCCTTCATGCTAAAAACTCTCGATAAACTAGGTATTGATGGAACATATCTCAAAATAATAAGAGCTATTTATGACAAACCCACAGCCAATATCATACTGAATGGGCAAAAACTGGAAGCATTCCCCTTGAAAACTGGCACAAGACAGGGATGCCCTCTCTCACTATTCCTATTCAACATAGTGTTGGAAGTTCTGGCCAGGGTAATCAGGCAAGAGAAAGAAATAAATTAGGAAAAAAGGAAGTCAAATTGTCCCTGTTTGCAGATAACATGATTGTATATTTAGAAAACCCAACGTCTCAGCCCAAAAAATCTCTTTAACCTGATAAGCAACTTCAGCAAAGTCTCAAGATACAAAATCAATGTGCAAAAATCACAACCATTCCTATACGTCAATAGTAGACAAACAGAGAACCAACTCATGAATGAACTCCCATTCACAATCGCTTCAAAGAGAATAAAAGACCTAGGAATCCAACTTAAAAGGGATGTGAAGGACCTCTTCAAGGAGAACTACAAACTACTGCTCAATGAAATACAAGAGGACACAAACAAACGGAAAAAACATTCCATGCTCATGGATAGGAAGAATCAATATCACGAAAATGGCCATACTGTTCAAGGTAATTTATAGATTCAATGCCATCCCCATCAAGCTACCAATGACTTTCTTCAAAGAATTGGAAAAAACTACTTTAAAGTTCATATGGAACCAAAAAAGAGCCCACATTGCCAAGACAATCCTAAGCCAAAAGTACAAAGCTAGAGGCATCATGCTACCTGACTTCAAACTATAGTACAAGGCTGCAGTAATCAAAACAGCATGGTACTGGTGCCAAAACAGAGATATAGACAAATGGAACAGAACACAGCCTTCAGAAATAACACCACACATCTACAACCATCTGATCTTTGACAAACCTGACAAAAACAAGAAATAGGGAAAGGATTCCCTATTTAATAAATGGTGCTGGGAAAACTGGCTAGACATATGTAGAAAGCTGAAACTGGATCCCTTCCTGACACCTTATACAAAAATTAATTCAAGATGGATTAAAGACTTAAATGTTAGATATAAAACCATAAATACCCTAGAAGATAACCTAGGCAATACCATTCAGGACGTAGGCATGGCAAGGAGTTCATGACTAAAACACCAAAAGCAATGGCAACAAAAGCCAAAATAGACAAATAGGATCGAATTAAGCTAAAAAGCTTATGCACAGCAAAAGAAACTACAATCAGAGTGAAAAGGCTACCTACAGAATGGGAGAAAATTTTTACAATCTATCCATCTGACAAAGGGCTAATACCCAGAATCTACCAAGAACTTACAAATTTACAAGAAATAAACAAACAACCCCATCAAAAAGTGGGCAAAGGATATGAATAGACACTTCTTAAAAGAAGACATTTATGCAGCCAACAGACATGAAAAAAGCTCACCATCACTGGTCATCAGAGAAATGCAAATCAAAACTACCATGAGATACGATCTCACACCTGTTAAAATGGTGATCATTAAAAAGTCAGGAAACAACAGATGCTGGAGAGGATGTGGAGAAATAGAAATGCATTTACACTATTGGTGGGAGTGTAAACTAGTTCAACCATTGTGGAAGAGAGTGTGGCAATTCCTCAAGAATCTAGAACTAGAAATACCATTTGACCCAGCCATCCCATTACTGGGTATATTCCCAAAGGATTATAAATCATGCTACTACAAAGACACATGCACGTGTATGTTTATTGAGGCACTATTCACAGTAGTAAAGACTTGGAACCAACCCAAATGTCCATCAATGATAGACTGGATTAAGAAAATGTGGCATATATATACCCTGGAATACTATGCAGCCATAAAAAAGGATGAGTTCATGTCCTTTGCAGGGACATGGATGCAGCTGGAAACTATCATTCTGAGCAAACTATCACAAGGACAGAAAACCAAACACTGCATGTTCTCACTCATAGGTGGGAACTGAACAATGAGAACACTGGAACACAGGGCAGGGAACATCACATGCCGGGGCCTGTCATGGGTTGGGGGGTAGGGGGAGGGATAGCATTAGGAGAAATACCTAATGGAAATGATGAGTTAATGGGTGCAGTAAACCATCATGGCACATGTATACCTGTGTAACAAACCTGCATGTTGTGCACATGTACCCTAGAACTTAAAGCATAATAAAAAAAAATTGAGTGGATATGTGTCATGTCACAATGAAACACAGAAATTAAAACTAACAATTGATGTTACCATTAAAGCAACATTAAATAGTTTGGGGGAAGAATAAAGAAGCCAAGAAGATGGCATCTGCACAGTTAAGATGCTCATGTAATTTTATATATTTAAAGTGCAGAGCAGCCTGAGACCCATGCCTGCACAATGCTGAAAGAGCTAATCAGTGTTATATATTCAGTCTTAGATGAAATTGTGCATTTCTTAAAACACTAGTGTGCATTGTTTTAAAAATGTATAAAGTAACAGTTAAGAATTAAAGAACCATAAGAACGCAGCTAAATAGGAAAAAGATTTGCAATGCCATAACTTTTATGATGAAACAAATACATTTTTATCATATTTTATGCATAATATGTACTAATACCTTTTGAATTCAATGAAATGTAGAAGTGTTTTGTGATTCTGATCTTACTAAAGCAATTGTTTCATAAACAAAGAAAACAATTCAGGACTGCAGAGATGGTAAACGATTAAAAAGATCTGTCATTTAAAGTTTCCTTTTGTTAAATATCGCATTATATTTATTTCTTCCCAGAAATTCAAGATAGGGTATGAGGGCCATTTCTAAAACTGATTGGGTATTAAATAATTCAACACCCAAGAGTTGTGATCAAACAGATCTGTAGGCATATATAAGTACCACTGAGGTGAAAGTGCCAACCAAAGCAATTAGATTGAAAATTAATGTCTGGAGGTAATCAATGGAAGAAGTGGCTGTGGACCTTCCCATCTGCATCATCTTTGTTTATTGCTGTAGCTGGGTATCACAGAAAAACCAACTCATTTCTCAAAGACAGACAAAGGATGCTTCCTTCAATGCAGACATTTCTAAATTAAATTGGAATCTATAGGAAGTGATTCTATTCTCAGATCTTAAGCTGATTTTTATTAATGTTGCTGGCCAGTAATGAAGATAAATAGTAGGCACATTCCACTGAAGCCAGGAACTGCAAATACAAGGTTGGGAGACTTGGGAGTGATTAATTATAGTCTCTCTGCAAGGGATCAAGGGGATCTGGGGTTACCTTTCTCTCTAATGATGTCCCTTACTCTGACATTAGCATCACTGATGTAGGATTTGGATATTTGACACTCTTTTTTTTTTTTTTTTTTTTTGAAATGGAGTCTTGCTTTGATGCCCAGGCTGGAGTGCAGTGGCGAGATCTTGGCTCACTGCAACCTCTGCCTTCTGGGTTCAAGCAATTTTCCTGCCTTAGCCTCCTGAGTAGCTGGAATTACAGGTGCACGCCACAATGCCTGGCTAAATTTTTTGTATTTTTAGTAGAGACGGGGTTTCACCATGTTGGCCAGGCTGGTCTTGAACTCCTGACCTCAGGTGATCTGCATTCTCTTAAGTGTCCAATTGTGACTTAGAGGCATCATAATAAATGCTTCAAGGTGAGCCCATCTTGGGCACGTTCTTTACATTTTACAATGCGTGTTATACCAGCTAATACAAATCTCAACAGGACCCATTTTAGATGGTACTTTATGTAAGGGAACTTCTGGAAACTTCTCATAAACAGAATTTTCTGGATAACTGATCATTTAAATAGAAAAAAAAATTGTTTTGTTTCAACCTAAGTGGCTGAAAATGATCTTTACAAAATGTATTAGTCCACTTCACAGCCTAGCTAAGTATGGTATACTAAAGCTAATTTAATATTTCTTTTATGATTGATGACTCTGCAGTGCTTCCGGGTCACCGTGAATTGTTGTTGAGGTAATAAGCTGTAGTATATTGAACACTGAATCTAAACTGAACAGATATTGGCTTATTTCATTGTGCCTTGATTCTTTCTCCCTAAAGCAGAGAACAGAAAATAAATTTACTGGTGTTATGGTCCCAGTTAGAGCTGTTACTGTGTATGTGTGTCATACATTGTGGTTCTTAGGACAAGTGTGGGATGTAAAACATCAAAAGTTTTCAATGGTCCTGACACGTAGTCTTCGATGGACACTTCCACAAACCTGTTCCTGAATGTGATCAACTGCTACCAGCCTCAATCAATTTACAGGTACCTCAGTGCTTTCACGTCTTCTGAAGTTGCCATGATACCAATCACAAAAGTAATTGGACTGTCAGTATTGCTAACTGCTTCATGGTGAAATTGGCAGGCATGACAATTGTGCTCTGAATCCTGATCTTTTAATAAAGAGATAATAATAACAATTTACTGACAAATTATGCCATCACTATAAAATTCCATTCCATATAACTTGCCTGAGTGCAAGTCTACAGAATTACACAAGATTTTTCATTTTATTTGGGGAACATTATAGAAACATAGCACCCAGTGCTTTTCCTAGAACTTCTCTTCAGGATGTAAAGAGAATCTGGCCCCATCACTCTCTTTCTGTTTCTGTTTTAGGATCTTTTCACTTTGTTCAGACAAAGAAACCACAATTCTGAAAAAACCCTTGGGTAACAAATACAGAAACTGTGTAATGGGATAAGACTCTTCAGGAATATGATTTGTAAGAGCTGAAGGACTAGCTCTTGCTGTACCATTGAAAATACAAGGCTGGAGATGCCCATGGGAAATTAAAGAATACTGCATGGTAATGGTGATGGGAGATGGGTGAAGGTTATCCCCAATGCCCCCATAAGTTTTCTAACCTAAAGACCCAAAGTCCTTAAGCTTTCATTTTGCTAAAGTTTCCACAACTGCACAACACACTCACTGCACAACACACTCAAGAACTGGAGAACTTTTGGAAATATCTCTTTTGAAAGAACAAGGAAATTACTCCTTTGTTACATCAAGGAATGATATGTAAAAAAAAAGGTGGGAGGAATAAAGGATAAAATCATTTATGGAGCACCTACACTGTGAAGATGCTTACATAAGAGCTTCACACATATAATTTAATCCACTTTTTACTCGTATGCATAAATCAATGTTGATCCCATTTATAAATGAAAAAAGTGAGATGTAATGCTATTAAATAATGAGCCACAGGAATAATAACGTTTACAATGGTAACAATAATAACTACCAATAGTCAATGCTTATGGAAAGTCTAGTATATCTCAGGCATTGTTCTAAATTTTTTGCATACATTAAGTAATTTAATTTTCACCAAAACCACATACAGTAAATGTTACTTACTTTTTGCAGAAGCAGAAATGGGGGCTCAAAGAATACCAGTGACTCCCAATGTCAAAATAAAAGGCAGTTGGGATTTAAATTTAGGCCTGTCTGGGTCCAAAACCTATGTTCTTTCCACTATACCCAACTTAAATAGGAAAATCTATGCACCGTGGTTCCCACACGTATTGGATAGTCATTGTAGATCCAATTAGGGTGGGCACAAATAGGAAGTTTGTTCATCAACTAAACAAATGAGATTTTCAGAATATGTAAGGCAAAATTTTAGGCATTAAAAGGGTTTCTAAAATGCAAACAACATAATCTGTCTTCTAGGAATTTATAGTGTGTAAAATACCCCCCCAAAAAACTAAAATGGCAGTTTATTATATATATCAAGTGGCTGCTAATAATGGCAAATATTTATGAGCACTTAGGTGCCACACATTATAAGCTTCGTATATATTAGTAACTTTTTCTTATAAGCAATACATATAGGTAATATCATTACCTCCCATTTTACATAAGAGGAAACCTTACAACATAGCCTGTAAAGATATCCTAAGGACAGTGAGATCGGTTTCTCCTGGAGGCATTTGTAAATATTTTTTAGAAGGCATAAAGGAGATGGGTAGGGCTTTGTTAAGGTTTCAAAATGGATAGTGTTTTACACAGCAATAAAAATTGCATTGATTTTAATATCTTGTTAAGCCCTTCAGTAACAGTGGGGATTTACATAATGGAATATTTTTTATATCTTTATATAGAAATGGACAATAACAAGGAGGCAACAAGAATAGAGAGTTTATATTATAATCACTCAAACTTCTACATATATATTTAGGCAAAGAACATAGACAAAAATGTCCCATTTTTATTTCAATTTTAAAGGAATTATGGAAAAAGGCTTAATAAAAAAAGACTGAACTTTTGGTTAACATAACTGAAAAAAAGGTGGGAGGAGGAGAATATAGATAACTTGAGATCATAATAAAATTAACATCATTTAAAAATTATCCAAAGGCAGATTTAAAGAAGAAACAGAAATGTTATTGTTAGAACTAGGCCATAGGGGAGGGTAAGGAATGGCAGTGGCAATGGGAGATGGAACTCCCAAACACCACCCCACTTTAAATAGAGTACCTTAGTCCCATCCCAGTTTGTTAAACAGCCTGGAGCAAAGCTGGGAATGAATCAGGATTACTCTGCTTTGCCTAATTTTACTGAGTTTCATTGAAGAGCCAAGAACCACATTTCATCTAATATAAAAAGCCATCCATTGAAAACACATCATTAGTTTAAACGTCATGAAGAAAGAAAAAATTAAACTATCATAATCAACCTATGACAAATACTTTCTTATCATCCATTATAAGACAATGTTCATTTCAAAGAAGTTAAAATGTGAACAAATGAGTATAATATAATCAATTAAATATTACACAATCTAATTATTGGACTTTAACCTTAGTATACAGATCTATTCTAGATAAGTAAAAATCTGATTCTATGACTAAGCATAAATTAAGGCTGGAAAAGTTGAATTGATAATCTACTTTTAAGGCATAATATAACTGGAAAGAAATAGCAAATTGTTATGGAAAGCTCATGGGTTTTTTAATTAAGGATACTTGGGTTTTAACCCTGGCCCCATGCCATAGATATATACTATGAGAAAAAATTATTTAATCTTTAATCTTAAATTGTCCAGTCTATACAGGGGGTAATATCTCCTGGGTGTTCTTGTGAGGGTTAAATAAGAGTGTGTGTGTGTAACACATACTACAATTTCAGGCACAGGGAACAATTCACTGAACAGACCTTCACCTGAATAAGTGATCTGCAGGCTATTGAATCACACAACCAGGTGCAATATTAATATTAATATTAAAGGCACAAGATTCTTTTCAATCTCATAAGTAAATTCACTGCCTCTTCCTTTCTAACTGATATCATCATATATTTCTCTAGTAATAACCTACCAAGGTATGGAATCAATGGAAATAAACATTGAACAAAATAATAAATTAATTTTAAGCTAGTTTCTAGATTGACTTCTTTAAATGTATGTATTATAACACAAATGAAAGCAAAATGGAGTGTAAAATATTATTATAATTGATTAAATGAATCAAAGTTTCATTGATAATATGTGGTGTCACATTCAAGGGGAAAGGGAATATTGGTGGCCACAAATTTTAACGTATTGGTTTTTCTAAGGAATAATTTGTTGTAAAAATGGATTTGGTTTGTTTTCTTGTTTTAATTCTTTCTTTATGTCTCTTACAGTTATAATGATCTTTAGACTTAGATTTTGTTTCTCCCTAAGGTTATGATAAATTAAACTTTCCTATATTGTGTCTGATTATATTTCCCTACATTAAACTCATCTGATCTCTATTGTATGTGATTGTAGCTTAGAAATGCTCTGGTGGACTTAGTTTTTTTCCCTTTTTCCTTCAGTAATATGTGCTGTCATATTGACTTGTAGCCACCATGAAGAATAAGTTTAGAAAAATCAGACCAACAATATTCTGGGATGTCTAAAGGACATTAAGCAAGCAAATTTCCCTCTCAAAGAAAATGCTTTTATGAGAATTTGTTGAACCTAGGATTAAAAAAAAAAAAAGACTCCTGACAATTTTAAAGAAATGCCTTATTTTCAATTATACCACTGAAGCAAGATTTAAGAATAATATTTTATATCATTAAAATTAACAGCTAGCTAGAAACCTGAATATATATTTAAGGTTCTAATATGGGGAAAAGCTTACATTGTTGTGTTTAGAAGTCATCATAGTAATTTTGTTTGCATAAAGTAAGATCAGGGCTAGGCATAATGGCTATCTCAAGCTCCTATTTAAACCAGACAATTAATTAAAACCAAATCAATCTAAGCCAAGTAAAGTAGATTACTTAAACTAGCAGGCAGTATGATCTAAATAACAATTCCATATAGCCACATCCAGAGCCTTTGCAAGAAGTATATGAATTAAAATTAAAGTAACTACAATCAGGCAGAAATCACCAAAGGATTTCATTGCTTATGATTTTTGTTGTAATCATTAAATATTTGACACGTGTAAATAAAACCGATTTAAGATCATGATTAAACTCTGAATTTTGGATTTGATATGATGATCAAATCAGTGCTTTCGAAAGGAACAAAGAAACATCATAAAACCACAGAGGAAATTCCAGTCCTTGTAGGCCAAATGTGTATATATGAGCTTCGTGCCCACAGGTACATGAGGAAAGGAAGATCGGTTAGTGAAGATCTCTTAAACAAGAGGTAACCTGAGTTTCTGTGAGAAAATTCTTAAGGAATTTGAGGAAATCTAGTACACAGTTTCTTACTTTATTTTTCAAAGTTCCTCCATGATTGAAAATTGTCAGGCAAGGAGGTTGCCTCTCCCTCCTCTGCCGGGGGGTAGCCATAAGATTTTGCTGGAATTACTCTCTGGAATGGGCCAGGAACTAGTTTTCACCAATTAGGATAATCTGTATCTCTCGCAGCCATATGGACGGGTGAATATGTGTCCTAAAATGCTCCCTGTCAGGTATTTTCTTCTGTGGACATGATCGAGAAAACCCATAGCCTTCATTGGTGCTAGTGGTGCTATCATTCATGATAAAAGCCACCTGAGGACAAAGCCAACTCGCAGTAGAAGAAAGATCTAAAAGTGTCAGAGAGAAGTAAGAACATGCCTGAATTCTCTTCCATCCCTGAACGTTTTCGTTACATGGCTCAATAAATCCCCTTTATTATTTAAGCCAATACACTTTCACTCAACGCATCCTAACCGAAGCAGGGAAGTGGGCTGACCTGTTCATGCAGAACCTGGCTAGAGTCAGTGGGCATATTTTCTATTTCCCAAGAGATAAGAATTAGTGACCCAGAATGTGTTGTGCCTTGACAGGAGCAAACATTCTGGTTTGTCATTCTACTAGAAAATTTGGACAACAGCTGCCTATTTGTGTCCTCCCAGCTTTAGTCGCCTAAGCAGACATCAGCTTTAGGTTGGCCCATAAAGCTATTGCAGTGAAACAATGTCCCTTCATATCTGAACAAATCTAGATATGTTGCATATTGGAGTTTTAAATTTTATGTGAGATAATGACATTATAGTTTCAGACTTAGGTAATTGAGAGGCACTCAAAGACTGGTTTTTTTTGTTTTTTTTTGTTTTTGTTTTTAACCTAAAAGCAATCAGAAAAACCTATGGAAATGACCAAGTTTCCATTTGGAACACTGGGGAGGTAAAAACTTCCCTTTCTGAATACAACTTTAAAAGGGATAATGGAGGCCAATATAAAGTTATTTAATAGTTTTGTTAAATTGGTTATTGAGGACTTTAAAATATATTCACATGATAAGATTCTTGTAAACAGGAAAGATTTTTCTGTTGAGAACATCTTGGCAATACAAAGAGGTGAAGAAGTAACTGAGAAAAGGCACTTGGAGGCAAAAGGTTGTTCTTTATCTGATGGGTAAAAAAGCTGCGCACTCTTCAACAGAGAAATCATTCTTAGAGCAGACAGTACAATTTGTATATCGGCAGGATGCAAAGATCTGGAAGCTTTGTTGAATATGTGAACAATCTTTTATGTATAATGCCCATGCCTTTGAAGTCTGTTATAGCCTAAATGTTTCCTTATAGTAGTACAATTGGATATCGTTAACAGTGAAACCTCACTAATGTATAAAGGTAATGTATGTTTGTTTACTACTACAACAATCCAACATTTTTAACAATATTCATTGTAACTCTACAGCTCATGTTTCCTCCAAAGAACTCAAACCAAAACAATTACCTCAGGTGCCTCTGTGACATAGGTGAGAGAGCTCATTATCATGAAAATAAATAAGGCACAAATGATTTTCCCAAATTCCCACCATGAAATGACTCATGGCAGCTAAAACTAACTGCCTTTATATTGATTTCTAGTTCAGCACTCAAAAGCATTAGCATATCTCTTACCATTTTCTTGTTAAAACCTTAAAAATCAAATCAAATCACAATGAGATACCATCTCACATCCATTAGAGTGGTGATCATTAAAAACTCAGGAAACAACAGATGCTGGAGAGGCTGTGGAGAAATAGGAACGCTTTTACACTGTTGGTCGGAGTGTAAATTAATTCAATCATTGTGAAGACCGTGGTGATTCCTCAAGGATCCAGAGTTAGAAATACCATTTGATCCAGCAATCCCATTACTGGGTATATACCCAAAGGATTATAAATCATTCTACTATAAAGACACATACACATGTATGTTTATTGTGGCACAATTCACAATAGCAAAGACTTGGAACCAACCCAAATGCCCATCATTGATAGACTGGATTAAGAAAATGTGGCACATATACACCAAGGAATACTATGCAGCCATAAAAAAGGATGAGTTCATGTCCATTGCAGGGATGTGGATGAAGCTTGAAACCATCATTCTCAGCAAACTAACACAAGAACAGAAAACCATACACCGCATGTTCTCACTCATAAATGGGAATTGAACAATGAGAACACATGGACACAGAGGGGAACATCACACAGTGGGGCCTGTCAGGGGGTTGGGGGCTAGGGGAGGGATAGCATTAGGAGAAATACCTAACATAGATGACAGGTTGCTGGGTGCAGCAAACCACCATGGCATGTGTGTACTTATGTAACAAATCTGCACATTCTGCATATGTACCCCTGAACTTAAAGTATAATAAAAAATAAAAAAAGGATAGTCTGAATTTGTATTCATTAAGTCAACAAATGTTTATTTGGTGCCTACTTTTCCAGAAGTCACACGGTTTTAATTATTATAAACTGGCAAAACAGTCATACATACTAGGAATATTAATAATTGTGAAAGATATAATTACGTGATTTAATTTTGTTACTAACACAAATATTTCCGTTTTGCTTTTCCTAGCAATGCAAGAAGAAAAAATTGAGTCATGAAAGATTTTGGCTGAGTCACTTTCAAGTTACATCCAGCCAACAGAGACTTTATCTCGCTAATTAGAAACAACAACAACAAAAAATTTTTATTTTGGATATTAAGGGCCTATTTTGTTTTCAAATATTCAAATATTTAATTCTTTATTTACTTGTATTACATTACTTTTGCTTTTTGTTATTGTTTGTAATACATTATTCTGTTTTGTTTTTTTTTTTTTGTATTACTATAAGAAGTCAAGATATGACTCTTTCTATACCTTTTTTTTTTTTTCTTACCACAGAAGTATGTTAGCAAAAATCAATCTTAGAATGGATGCATGCAGGCTCTGGTGGCTCTTGTTTGGCATTAGTTGAAACAGAAACTTTTTGTCAACATCTACTGTGTAGCTTGCCAATAAAGATATAAATACATAAATATCCGTTGTTCTCATAGAAGTACATAATAGAATAGCGGTTATCAGAGATGAGAGGAATGGTGAGAGACTGATCAATGGGTACAAAGCTAAGTGAGATAGGAAGAATAAATTCTGGTGTTCTATTGCACAGTAGTTTGCCTAGAGTTAGCAATATTATATTGCATATTTTGAAATAGTTAAAAGAGGCTTCTGAACACTCTCATTATAAAGAAATGACAAATGTTTAAGATAATGGATATGCTAATCACTCTGATTTGATCATTGCACAATGTATATATGTATTGAAATACCATATGGAAACCCATAAATACGTATGCTAATAATGTGTCAATTATAAATAAAAATAAATAAAAACACAAATACCCACAAGTGTTCCCTTTTATACCAAGTCATTTAAGAAAACAAATACACAATCTAGGTTAGAAAGGTTCATTATGTTGCCTGCACCTAACATAGCTCTCTATGCTGTCTGTGAAAACCAAGATCACTTCCTTACTTTGACCTTCTATATTGTCAGAGGCTGGAAACTGCATTTCTCAGAATCCCTCGCTAATTGGATTCCAAATTCTATTTTGCCAGTGAGAGGCATTTGTGAGATATTTGAAAGGTGGAAAAGGGAAAGCAGAAGTCATATTATTGCTCTTATGTCAGTGGTGAGCAGAAAGGTGTTCTTTAGCAGATTTCAGTTTTGCATTGATAGCCAGTAAATCACTACGTTAGGCTGTTTTTGTGTTGCTATAAAGAAACACATGAGACTGGGTAATTTATAAAGAAAATAGATTTAATCAGCTCAGGGTTCTGCAGGATGTACAAGCATGGCACCAACATCTGCTTGGCTTCTGGTAAGGACCACCAGAAGCTTACAATCATGGTGGAAGATGAAGCAGGAGCAGGCACATCACATGGCAAGAACAAGAGCAAGAGAGAGAAGGAGGAGGTGTCAAACATTTTTAAACAATTCGATCCCCCTTGAACTAACTAAGCAAGAATTCACTTATCACCAAGGGATGATGCTAAACAATTCATGAGGGACCTACCCCCATGATCCAACCACCTCCCACCAGGCCCCACTTCCAACATTGGGAATTACATTTCAACATGAGATTTGGAGGGAACAAACATCCAAATTATATCATTCCACCCTTGGCCCTAATATTTCATGTCTTTCTCACATTGCAAAATAAAATAATTCCTTCACAATAGTCCTTCAAATTCTTAAATTATTCTAACATCAACTCAATCAAAAGTCCCAAGTCCAAATCCAAAGTCTCATCTGGAGATGAGTTTGTTTCAACTATGAGCCTGTGAAACCAAAGGCAAATAATTTCCTTCCAAGATACAATGGTGGTACAAGCATTGGAAAAACATTCCCATTCCAAAAGGGAAAAATTGGCTGAAAAAGTGGGTCAATAGACACCGTGCAAGTCTTAAACTCAGTAGGGATGCCATTAAATCTTAAATGTCCAAAATAATCTCCATTGACTCCATGTCCCACATCCAGGGCACACTGGTGCAAGGGTGAGCTCCCAAGGCCTTGGGCAGCACACTCCTGGGGCTTTGCAGGGTGCAGGCCCCATGGTTCCTCTCACAGGTTAGAGTTGAGTCTCTGTGGCTTTTCTACACTGATGTTGCAAGCTGCCAATTGTTCTATCATTCTTGGGTCTGGAGGGTGGTGGCCTTTTTCCCATAGCTCCTCTAGGCAGTGTCCCAGTGGAGACTGTGTGTGTGGTCTTCAATTCCACATGTCCCCTCAGCACTGCCCTAGTACAGTTTCTCTGTGGGGGCTGCACTCCTGCAGCAGGCTTCTGCCTGGGCACCCAGGCTTTTCCATACATCCTCTGAAATCTTGGGAGAAGCTGCCAAGCCTCCATCACTTTTGCACTGTGCACACCTTCATGCTGAACACCATATGGAAGCTACAAAAGCCTACAGCTTGTACCCTCTGGAGAGGCAGTCCAAGCTGTATCTGGGCTTCTTTGAGCCACAGCTGAAATTGGAGCAGCTGGAATGTGGGGAGCAATGTCCTGAGGCTGCACAGGGTAGTAGGGCCCTGGGCCTAGCCCATAAAACTATTCTTTCCTCCTACGCCTCTGGGCCTGTGATGGGAGGGGCTGCCAAGGAGATCTTTGAAATGCCTTAAAGGCCTTTTTCGCATTGTCTTGGATATTAGCACCTGACCCCATTTTAGTCATGCAAATCTCTAGCAAGTGGCTGCTCTACAGCCTGCTTGTATTCCTCTCCTGTAACACCCTTTTTTTCTCTGCCATGTGGCTAGGGTGCAAATTTCCAAAACATTTACACTCTCCTTCCCTTTGAAATGTAAGTCCCAAACTTGTCACTTCTTTGTTTGCTTATCTCACCATAGGCTGTTTAAAGCACCCATGCCACTTCTTGAATTCTTTGCTGCTTAGAAATTTCTTCTGCCAGATACACCAACTGATCATTTTTAAGTTCAAACTTCCACAAATCGTTAGAACATAAACACAATGCAGCCAAGTTCTTTGCTAAGGCATAATGAAGAGACATCATTGTCTGGGGTATATACCTGGGGTTTGTTGTCTCATGCCAAGAAGATTAAGGACATACACCCAGTTCCTATCACAGAAGCAGTATCCTGTCCCCCAAGCAGCTCTCGTAGGCCTAAAGCCTATCATTTCTCACCTCCTTGCCAGTCACCTACTCCGCCCAACAGACTCCCCTTTTAACACACCAATTCTGCCTGTCAAAAAGCCAGATGGAACTTATCACTTAGTCCAGGGCCTCAGGCTCATTAACCAAGCTGTCCAGTAATTCCTAACCCATACAATTTACTTTCTGCAGTTCCCTCCAATGCCACCCATTTTTCTGTCCTAGACCTAAAGGATGCTGTTTTTCACAATTCCTTTATACCCTGATTCCCAAAACCTCTTTGCCTTTATGTGGGAAAACGCCAACAACCACCTTTCACATCAGCTCATCTGGTGCATACTGCCTCAAGGTTTCAGAGACAGCCCCCACCTTTTTGAGCAGGCCCTTGCTCATGACCTCTGTACCTTATCCCTAAAACTGCCCACTCTCCTTTAATAGTTTACTGATCTACTCCTGTGTAGTCCTTCTCAAAGAGACTGCAACGTCCATACTATCTCTCTCTTAAATCTCTTGGCAGAACGAGGGTATTGGGTCTCCCCTAAGAAAGCACAAATATGTACCCCCTTGTCACCTATCTAGGCCTAGTTCTTACCTTGTGAACACGAGGGCTCACAACAAACCGCATATCCCTCCTCCTGTACCTCCTGCCTCCGCAAACTAAGAAAGAAATATTTCAGGCTCTGGGTTCCCTCCTTCGCTCTACTTGCCAAACCTTTATACCAAGGCATTAAAGACCTTCTCCATGAGCCTTTAAACTCTGCACAGCCTAGTACCCAACATTTCTGTCTACTCCAGAAGGCTCTCACCTCAGCCCCCGACCTCATGCTCCCAGACTTCACCAAACCATTTTCCCTCTATACTAACGAATGGCACAGAGTTAGGTGTTCTAATCCAGTGTAAGTGACCCACCTTCCAGGTTGTTGCCTACCTCTCTAAACAGCTTGAGCCACATTTCTCGGATGACCTGCCTGCCTCTGAACATTGATGGCAGCTACTTTCCTCACCATTGAAAGCCTAAAACTATCTCTCCATGCCAACCTAACAGTTTATTCAACCCATAACATCAAAGACATGCTAGCTCACCGCAGTGTACTAAGTCTCATGTCTGCCCCACGGCTCCTCTAACTGTATGCTCTATTCACAGAAACTCCCCCATATCACCGTGCTAACCAGCTCTCATCTAAACCTGGCCATGCTCTTACCTGAAGCCCAAGCCCACACATATTTCTGTGTGAACACTGTTCACACCTGTCTTATACCTTTTCCAAACCTAACAGACCAATCCCTTCCAGACAATCACTATCCTCCTAAATCTCCACAACTCTTTCCATGTCGGTTACAAAACATCTCTTACAACTTCTCCATCCTGTTCTCACTTGTCCTCACCTTTCCAGCTGTGCTTGAGAAATCACCCAGTCCTGCTCTACCTGCCACTCAGTGTCATCCCAGGGCTCCCTCTGGCCACTGCCTTTTCCTACCCACCAAGCCTGGGGCCAGGTACCCGGGCAAGACTGGCAAGTAGACTTCAATCACATGCCACCCAATAAATGGCTCTGCTATCTTCTAGTCTTTGTCTGTACTTTCTCCAGGCGGGCAGAAGCATTCACAACAACTTCAGAAGGTGCAAATGTCATCACACAAATTCTCATCATGCATATAACTTCCCATTTCAGACTCCCAACATCCATCCAGTCCAATAACGGGCCTGCCTTCATCAGCCAAATTAACCACGGTGTCTACGTCCTTAGGTATAAAATGGGTTCTCCACACACCCTACAGGCCTCAATCTTAGGCAAAGTTGAAAAAATTAACTCTGTTCTTAAAGCCCAACTCACCAAGCTTGCTCTAGAAACCCGCCAGTCGTGAACAAAATAAATCTCCTTTTTGCCCTCATAAGACTCTGTGCAACACCAAAGGCCCCCTTTTTTTATAGTCCCTTTGAAATCATATATGGCTGAAATTTTGTCTTAGGGCCTCCACCGTTACCAGTCTCTGAGCCACTTGGGAATTACCTCCCCTCCTTAATCCAGACAAGTCTTTCATTCGTGAAGCAGCAAATGAGGCCATGCCCGTCCCCATCAACACCTCCTTGTCCTCTCAACATAACCGTCTTGCAGACACAGACACGTTTATCTGCCAACTTGACCCTCACAAAAACCTACAACCAAAGCAAACAGGCCCCTATACTGTGATACTCAGCACGCCAACTGCAGTGAGAGTCCAAGGACTCCCCCACTGGATGCATCGCACCAGGGTCAAGCTCACTCCCAAGGCTACTCCTTCCTCCAAAACATTAACAATGGGCAATACTCTCAGAGTCCCTGTATATAGTAACTTAAACAGCAACAAAAAAACAATCCTTAAAGGTAGGAAGAAGCCAAAGATGGCAACAGAACAAATGGCCTCTGCAATGGATCATCAAATATTACGGTCCTGCCACTTGGGCTGAGGATGGTTCATGGGGTTATCGCACTCCTATATATATGCTAAGTAGAATAATTAGGCTACAGGCGATTCTAGAGATAATCACTAACCAAACCGCCTCAGCCCTGGAAGTGCTCGCACAATAATAAAACCAAATGTGTGTGGCAATTTATCAAAACAGGCTAGCACTAAACTACTTATTAGCAGAAGAAGGTGGGGTCTGTGGTAAGTGTAATATCTCTAATTGCTGTCTTAACATAGATGATGACGGAAACGTGGCTCTAGAAATTGCTTCAAACATCAGAAAAGTAGCCCATATACCAGTCCAAACCTGGAAGGGATGGGACCCAACAAACCTTCTAGGAGGGTGGTTCTCTAATTTAGGAGGATTTAAAACGCTGGTAGGGACAGTAATCTTCATCATTGGGTTCCTCCTGTTTCTCCGGTGTATTATTTCACTAATAATAAAAGCCATTAAAATTCTTGTTGAAACTACCGTTAGCCGCCAGACAATCGAGACGATGCTCCTGATACAATGACAGGATGAATACCAACCCATCTCTCAAGAATACCCCCAAAATTAAGTTTTTCTTTTTCCAGGGTGCCCACGCCACCCCCTATGTCATGCCTGAAGTAGTTATTGAGAAAGTCATCCCTTTTCCCTTTTTATAACCAAATAGACAGGAATGAAAGATTCTCCCCAGGGCCTGAAAGCTTAAGGGAACGAGTTATTCCTCCCTTCTCAGGCTCAGTCCCAAGATGCAAGACCACTTGCGCCAGCAGCGTGTGTCAGCAAGATAGCAGACGCAGGAAGGGAGCCGGCCGGAAGACACGTACCCCCTGAAGACCGAGAGAGAGGACATCTGGCTACTGCATAGCGGTACATCAGACTGAGACACTTTCTGTTTACAGGAGACTATAAAGCCCCTGCCCCATTCTCATTTGGTGCTGATGCCATTTAGGGCCTCAGTCCACCTGCACCCAGGCGCTCTTTAAAACAGTGTGTTGCTCCACACTGCCTCGTGTTGTTTGTGGGTGCGTTCTCTGGGTCCGAAGCGATATAAGAGCCTTGCAGGTACAATGGCCAGCATTTACCCATGCAAGCTTCCAGCTTGCTTGTCTGTCTGCAGCTCGATTTTACAGTCTGCTCTTTGTTAGAAAGCAAAATGATTTGGGGGCTGTTTTTCATTAAAAGGAAAAACCTTATCGAGAACTTCCTTGCCCTCACTGTCTGCCTAAATGATTCCTTTTTAACTCCTATATCAATAACAAGAATGACTTTTGCTCCAGTTCCCAATAACTTTCTCATTTCCATCTGAAATCTTGTTGGCTGACCTTTACTGTCCTTATTTGTATCAGCATTTTGGTCTCAACCACTTAACAAGTCTCTAAGAATTTCCAAATCCCCCGTCTTCTTGTCTTCTTCTGAGACCTCCAACCTCTGCCTATTACTCAGTTCCAAAACCATTTCCACTTTTTCAGGTGTCTTGACAGCAATGTCCCCACTCCTCATTACCAATTTTCTGCATTAGGTCATTTTTGTGTTGCCATAACGAAGTACCTGAGACTGGGTAGTGTATAAAGAAAAAAGGTTTAATTGGTTCACAGTTCTGCAGTATGTACAAGCATGGCACCAACATGTTCTTGGCTTCTGGTAAGGGCCTCAGGAAGGTTACAATCATAGTGGAAGGCAAAGGAGAGCAGGCACTCTACATGGTGAGAGTGGGAGCCAGAGAGAGAGAGAGAGAAGGGGGAGGTCGTAGATTCTTTTAGACAACCAGATCTTGTATGAACTGAGCAAGAACTCACTCATCACCCAGGGGATAGTACTAAGCCATTCATGAGGGATCTGCCCCATGATCTAATCACATCCCACCAGGCTCCATGTCCAACATTGGGAACCACATTTCAACATAATATTAAGAGGGGACAAATATCCAACCTATATCAATCACCTACTTTTGTTCTGTAGACAGTTGTGATCACTACCAGTAGTTTTCTGTGGCTTTAGAAATTCCCTGCCCTAAAGATAAGAAATAACAAAAATCAGAGCTGAGCTGAAGGAGACACACACACACAAAAACATTCAAAAGATCAAAGAAACAGGAGTTTGCTTTTTGAAAGAATTAATAAAATAGACTGCTAGCTAGACTACTAAAGAAGAAAAGAGAGAAAATCCAAATAAACACAGTTAGTAACAATAAGGGGGATGTTACCACTGACCCCACAGAAATACAAATAACCATCAGATAATATTATGAACACTTCTATGCCCACAAGCTAGAAAATCTAGAGGAAATAGATAAATTCCTGGACACATACACCCTACCAAGACTGATCCAGGAAGAAATTGAATCCTTGAACAGACCAATAGCAGCTCTAAAACTGAATCAATAATAGCTTATCAACAACAACAACAACAAAAGACCATTACCAGATGGATTCACAGTCAAATTCTACCAGATGTACAAAGAACTGGTACCGTTCCTACTGAAACTACTCCAAAAAGTTGAGGAAGAGGGACTCCTCTATAACTCATTCTATGAGGCCAGCAAGAATTTATAAACGAATATACAAGAAAAAAATAAACAACTTCATTAAAAAGTGGACAAAGGACATGAACAGACACTTTTCAAAAGAAGACACACATGGGGCCAACAATCGTATGAAAAAAAGCTCAACATCACTGATCATTAGAGAAATGCCAATCAAAACAATAATGAAATACCATCTCACACCGGTCAGAATGGCTATTATTAGGTATTACTAAAAAGTCAAAAAATAACATGCTGGTGAGGTTGCAGACAAAAGGCAACACGTATACACTGTTGGTGGGAGTGTAAATTAGTTCAACTATTGTGGAAAACAGTGTGGCAATTCCTCAAAGGCCTTAAAACAGAACTCCCATTCAACCTAGCAATCTCATTATGGGGTATATACCCAGAGAGATATATCATTCTTTCATAAAGACACATGCACGCATAAGTTCATTGGACCACTATTCAGAATAGCAAAGACATGGTATCAGCCTAAATGCCCATCAGTGGTAGACTGGATAAAGAAAATGTGGTACGTATACACCAAAGAATTCTATGCATCCATAAAAAAGAATGAGATCCTGTCTTTTGCAGGAACATGGATGGAACTGGAGGCCATCATCTTCAACAAACAGGAACAGAAAATCAAATGCAACATGTTCTCACTTATAAGTGGGATCTAAATGATGAGAACACATGGACACAGAAAGGAGAACAACAGACACTGGGGCTTATCAGAAGGTGGAGGGTGGGAAGAGGGAGAGGATTAGGAAAAGTAACCAGTGGATACTAGACTTAATACCTAGGTGATGAAATTATCTGTACAGCACACGCCCATGACACAAGTTTAACAAACCTACACATGTACCTATGAACTTAAAATAAGTTTAAAAAAAAAGAAAAAGAGAGAGAGAGAAGAAAGAAGAAAGAAAGAAGGAAGGACGGAAGGAAGGAAGGAAGGAAGGAAGGAAGGAAGGAAGGAAGGAAGGAAGGAAGGAAGGAAGGAAAGAAAGAAAAAAAGAGAGAGAGAGAGAAAGAAAGAAAGAGAGAGAGAGAAAGAAAGAAAGAAAGAAAGAAAGAAAGAAAGAAAGAAAGAAAGAAAGAAAGAAAGAAAGAAAGAAAGAGAAAGGAAGAAAGGGAGAAGGAAGGAAAAGAAAGAAATTTCCTACCCCTCAGTAAGATAGTGGTAAATTTAAGAGTTAACAGAGATCTTCAATAAATGACGTTTGCTTCTTTGGGCATTCCAGAAATGAAGAAAGAATCTAATACCTTCTATTAAGTCATCTCCTATCTGATAAGCAGTTGTGCTTATCCAGGTAGGATTTTCTGAGAACGTTTTTGGCACTGAACATGGTCCTAAGAAACAGTTTTTGAAAATGAAGAGGATCTGGGGTAGCTTATATGCTTAGTTAAGATTATAGATGGCTGGACACAGTGGGTCCCATCTGTAATCCCAGCACTTTGGGAGGCCAAGACAGGTGGATTACCTGAGGTCAGGAGTTTGAGACTAGCCTTGCCAACATGGTGAAACCCCATCTCTACTAAAAATACAAAAATTAACTGGGCACGATGACAGGTGCCTGTAATTTCAGCTACTTGGGAGGCTGAGGGAGAAGAATTGCTTGAACTTGGGAGGTGTAGGTGACAGCGAGCTAAGATCATGCCATTGCACTCCAGCCTGGGTGACAGAGCAAGACTCCATTTCAAAACAAAACAAAAAAAAAAGATTAGAGATAAAAGATTAATATCAGTGCCAGTAAAGAATGGAATATCTGTATATCTGTGATGTTCAAAGATTTTTGTTTAAAATATTTAATTATTAATGTAAATACATAATGTAATACAATTATTAAATAAAGGACCTATTAAAGACAAGGATTTGGAAAATAAAGAGGTTGCTATAATAAAACATTCTATTACAAATAACCACGAGGACTTTGAGGTAGACTATTTCTAACTGCACCACTTCTTCCCAACAAAGACAACTTAAAGAGCTCAGGATTCTAAATGTTGAGCTCAAGACATGATAAGAAAGCAAAAGAGTTTCCTAAAATGTATCTTACTTTCATAGCCAAATATGAGACCAATGTATTTGAAAACTAGACTCAAAGTCTGATGCTTCGTATTGCAGAATTATAAAACTTGGTATCTTATGTAAAAGTTGAGGCATTTGTTGAGAAAGAATGGGGACTTTTGGATGGATCCTGATGGATCCGAACCTCCAAATTTCACTGAACCTCCGTGTAAGTAGAAGAAACCTTTCCTAATCCATCTGAAGCAGCTGTAAGGGCCATACTTTAAGCATTTACCTTCCTTGGTGTTACTGATTCTCCACAAGATTTGCCCCATCACCTTGTCTTGCTTCCAGACCCATTCCTAGAATCAAATCACAGCAGGATGGGTACAAAGGCTGACTTGGGAGGAGATAGTTTACACATACAAAGAATTGAAAGGTTTTGCTAATTTATATTGGCAGAAACTTGGCAAGGAATAGTAGGAATGGATTTTAGGGACCTAGACCAGGGAGGAAAAAAAGAGAGGCTTGTATCAAGCCACATTTATTAATGTAATTGCACTATTCAGATACTCTGGATTCAAAATGTATGATACTTGAGTATACGCTTGTGGCTCACCAGATTAGGTGTTCAGTAGACTGAAACCTGGACTCCATGTTGGTCAAGGCTAAATAAAATTGAGGTGTCAGAACTTTCAGGAAATAATGTAGAGGAAGGTACACGAAAAAAGACAGAAGTCTACTGTTGGTGTATCATATGTGACCTGCTTTACATCCCCTCACTGTGTTATTTGGGAAGGCCCAGAGGACCTCCCTTCACCAAAGCACTAGGAAATAACACTGAGGTGGCCAAAGTCAACCACAGGAAGTTATCCCCATTGAAAGGGGCTTTCAAAATTCAGTGAGTATAATGGGATCATGGACAGTGGCAGAAACTAAGTGATTGCACTTTAGTGTGAAAGCCAGAAACAAGGTGGGCATCATTCCCAATGTGGGCAGCAGGTTAAAGCAGGGATCAAAAAGGCTTATGCCTCAGGAGTCATTGGTGATGGCTAATAGATCATAGCATCCCCTGTACTGAAAGGAACTGTGCCTATTAGCTACTTGGATTTCATAACTTAAAACATCATAGGTCTCATTATTAGAGTTTTGCTACAATAAAGAATTATGGCCTCTTACTAATCTCCAGATTCAGGGCCCTGGAATGAAAAGTATACTAGTTCCTTAGAGGAAGTGCCTTGTGTCTTTGCCAAAATAATAAATTCTAAACAATCCTAGAGATTCTGCAAAGGAACCTGCGGTCATTGACCAGGGTGACTGTGCATTTTATAAAATGAGGTGATTTTCTCACTTTTTGAATGTACACAGTGGGCAAAAATACACTCTGCCGATGCCAGAATACCCATATTAGTTCTTTAACCCATGAGATATTAGGAAGGGATGCTTCTTAGCCCCTTGAACTGCCTTTTTCCTCCAAATGGTGAACTGAATTGGGAATGACACAAATTAGTGCCACCAAGAAATAGACTAGATGTGTGCAGATGTAAGATTCTTGTCATATCCATATTTAACTAATTATTTGACCAGGCTGAAAATAGATGGCCTTAAAGAAAGATGGTGGATTATTACAAACATAATCAGGAAGTAACTCTAATTGCAGCCACTTTGCAGATGTGGTCTCTCTTTTTGAAACTAGTCAACATATCACTGAGATCTGTTATACAGACATCGATCAGAGGCCGGGCTCAGTGGCTCACACCTGTAATTCCAGCACTTTGGGAGGCCAAACCAGGAGGATCACTTGAGGGCGGGAGTTCGAGACCAGCCTGACCAATATGGAGATACCCTGTCTCTACTAAAAATACGAAATTAGCCAGGCTTGGTGGAGCATGCCTGTAATCCCAGCTACTTGGGAGGCTGAGGCAGGAGAATCACTTGAACCCAGGAGGCGGAGGTTGTGGTGAGCTGAGTTTGTGCCATTGCACTCCAGCCTGGGTAACAAGAGGGAAACTCCATCTCAAAAAAAAAAAAAAAAAAAATTGATCAGACAAATGCTTTTTCTATATGCTATTAGGGAAAAAAGTACAGTAAAGATCTTTGATTTCCCCTCATGAGGACAACAGTATATCTTCACTTTACTTCACCTCAGGACTGGGTCAACTGTCTGCCCCTCTGTCATAATCTAATCCACAGGGGTTGATTATTTAGCCATCTCACAGAATATTTTGCTAATCCGCTGCATTGGTGACTGTGGCAGATTTCATTTTCCAAGATGGATGATGGTCTGCATAGGTTTCTTTTAATCTCTGATGAATCCTACCCAAGACATGTGTCTCTTTTGTTTGAGAAAACACTGAAACGGGACTTTTTGATATGAAACATAACATGCTGGGTACTAAGAGGAGACTAAGCTAAATTATTTTGGCCCTTTAAAATCAATTTTCCATTTTATTTTGATAGCTCAAGGGAGAAAAGTTGTAGAAAAGTCCCTGGACTTGGAGGAAAGAGATGCCAGAGAAAGACCTCAATAGTGACAGTGAGAGCAGGAGTCAATCCCAAGGCACAAGGCTAGGCCCTCAGAAGAAAGGCAGCCCCCATGAAGGGAATCCCCGTGGCTTAAGAAATCATGACATCTGATACTGATAGGCAGGAGCAAATGGCTTATTGCTTCCGGGTGCAACCCTAGTTCATTAGCTCCCTACATTTTAGAAAACCTCCATACACAGTAGAAATTACAACAGTAAACTAAGCTGATTTTTTTCAGTGCTGTTTTGTAAAACATCAGCTGCCACATATTAGTGCTCAATATGAAAAAAATTGATAAATTGAATGGGTTAATGGTGGTTTTAAAAATGTCTACAAGATGTTCTGTCTGTGCTTTGGATGAAGTGTGAGGAGTACAGAATGGGAGTGCACAGATGAAACAACAACATGAGTGTAGGGGCCATGATTTGGAGTTCAGAGTAAGAAGTGTGGACAATACCACGTATTAGGCACATATACTCTGCACCCATGGAAGAATCCCTAGAATAGTGAGGAAGCCGTTGGTCTTCCATCAGTTACTCGGAATGGAGGCTCATGTATCAGAGAAACAGTTGACTTCAAGAGGCTGAAAGATGTGGGGACATTAGGTAACACATAATAGATTCATTTCAGCTAAATCTCATAAATGTGCACTCAGCTTTGGTGAGAGTTATAAATTACTGACATAGATCTTGTCAGCATAGGGAAAATGCAAAAAGCAAAGATGCACAATTCAATTTTGGGCCAAACCAGTGCGAAATTGAAGAGCCAAACCCTACCAGCTGTCTAAGTAAAGATGCCATCTGACGGGCTCTTACTTTTTACACTGGACCCTTGAAAAGAGAGGCTCCCACTTCACTGGAGACTGAACATTGTTATTTGCTGTGGGTGCGTGAGGTCCCTGAGCGAATCATAAAAGGGACACTAAGTCTGTTCGTGCAGGGGCCCAGATGGAGAACTGGGAATGTGGGAGTAGTGTTCCAAGCACACAGATGTTCTGCCTTCTCATAGTTCTCAGAAGGGCTATCCACTCAGACATAGCTCCTATTTTCTCTGTTCTTTGAAGAGGCCCAGAGGATGAGTAGTACAAGGATGGTGCTGGGGCTATAGAAACATCTTACTTCTGGGCAGTTTAAAAAGCACAATGCTGCCAGGTGCATTGGCTCACCTCTGTAATCACAGAACTTTGAGAGGCTGAGGTGGGAGGATCTCTTGAGGCCAGAAGTTCGAAACCAGTCTGAGCAACACAGCAGGACCCTGTCTCTACAAAAAACTAAAAACTGCAAAAGATTTAGAAGAAAGATTTAGTGTAACAAAGCACAAAAACATCCTTTCGGGATGTTTCCTTTCCTGGAGTCCTAAACTTGTATTTAACATTTAGTTCAGCATTTGTTCTAATATTTAGTACAAACTGTACTAAACTTAGTACAGACTGGATACTAATTTTCATAGTAATAAATAAGACTTAGGTGTGTACCTGGTCAATTTTTTTTCTCTTCAACTGGACTGAATTTAGCCCTCAAGCCCTAATTTCTGCTGTTGGTAAATTTTTGTGGCAGTCAAGTTTCCCTCACTTAAACTGGTGATTACTTAGTACTTTTGGGTGTAAACACAGTCTATTTTGGGTGACTTCTCAGTCTATCAGGATGTGTTTTCTCTTCCTCTCTCACTTCCCTCCAGGGGCCATTTAAGTTCTGGGTATGTGTGCAGAAGGGTGGCAAGCAGGGTGTGGTACCATCTTAGACTATTTGGTCTAGGACAGTGCTTTTCAAAGTGAGATCCTTGGCCAGCAATGTCAGACCTGCCTAAGAAATTGTTAGAAATGCAAATCCTCAGGCTCCACCCCAGACCCACTGAATCAGAAACTCTGGCCGGCCGAAGGGTCCAGTCATCTGCACTTCAACAAGGCCTCCAGGTGATTATGATGCCTTTGGAGAAGCACTGGTCTGAAAGCATCAGCATCCACCCACCTTGGTTTCAGAGGAGATGTACTGGCATTGCTGAGCTTCGGTTTTGTGCTCCCAACTCATCCTGTCCACGGCTGGAATGTCCTCTCCTGCTCACCAGTCATCTCTCTGGTCATCCTGCTCCCTCCTTAGCCTGACCACAGTGCCTGGTTTCCCACTGTCTTGTGCCTGCTCAGAGCTTGGGATACTCTGGATGCTCTTTTCCAGCCACTTGGACTTTGCTGTCTATGTTCCATGGCCGACACAGTTTCCTTAAAGGCTTGGATTCTTTCTACTACTGACTGGAACCTGGGTAATGCATCTTTTTTCTCAATTCCCCCCAACTGCATGGAGTTTCAATCATCTTTACTTACCAGAAATCGATCTTAGGAGTGGGCAGGGTGGTAGGTCAAGTTTTCAGGCCCCTGAGCCATTACTTATTACACAATTTTTTTTTTTTTTGAGATGGAGTTTTTGCTCTTGCCCAGACTGGAGTGCAGTGGCACAACCTCAGCTCACTACCACCTCCGCCTCCTGGGTTCAAGTGATTCTCCTGCCTCAACCTCCCAAGTAGCTGGGATTACAGGTGCCTGCCACCATGCCCAGCTAATTTTTGTATTTATAATGGAGATGGGGTTGCAACATGTTGATCAGGCTGGTCTCGAACTCCTGAACTCAAGTGATCCGCCTGCCTCGGCCTCCCAAAGTTCTGGAATTACAGGCATGAGCCACCACACCCAGCCTACACACAGACTTCTAAACCTACTATTTTTGAAAAGACCCCTGCTTTTTTGTACAAATCTTTTTTTCTCTAAGAATGACCATGCTTGTCATTAAAACCCCCTTAGCTTGCAAGACTATTGACTCTTAACAAGTTTCAAAATCTGTTTTCCATCTCAAAAACTTAACATTGAAGGTTCTTTGCAACTCCGCCTTAGTCATCCTAATTTTCCTTAAAACCTCTGACGCAATAGAGGAAGATGAAATAGAAGGATGTGTAGAAAAGCCAACACAGTTAAAATTTCAAAATATTATTATGCCGCACCTGAATGGAAACACTGTAACAGTCTCCTGAGTGTACTCCCTGATTATAATCACCAAAATCATTCTACTACTAAAGAATTCTCATAAAATGTCCCTCTAACGTGATTTTCCTCTTTGGGTTCTTTCAACAGGTGTCTCTTTTCAACTTCACGTGTAGATAATTCCTTACTCTAAAATTCACATTTTCATGCACAATGACAATGCTCGAAAATGAATGAATGAATTCCAAACCATTCCTGACCTGGTCTTGCCTCTTGTATTAAACCTCATTTCTAGCATATTACTTACTCCCATTACACTCAGCCTAACTGACATCATAAAGAGATACATATTAAAACTGTAGAACTTTTGTTATAGAATTCCATCTTCTGACAATGCATCCCCACTGGATCCCCATTTGTGGGCTCAGCCAGTCTCCAGGATCTAGCGTCAATTTTCTCTTTGACAAGGAATATTTAAGCAATGTCAGACCAAATGTCTGGACTCAGAAACAAGTTACCCTGTATCTCACCTGGTCCTGTTATAAATAAGGTTTTGATTTTACTCTCAGGAATTGCCCCTTGCCATATTCCCAGTTATTACTTGTTTAGTTTTCTTTTTAACTGAAATTTAACAGATATAGTACATATTTTAGCTGTTTTAATTCATTGAGTTGTTTACATTTTCATGGGTACTATGAAAGGATTTCCATTGCCATTTGCAAAATCAAAACTTCCTTCCACTTACTGCAGTATTACTACTATGCTATGACTCAGAACGTGTTCCATTCATGAGGATTTCACAGGCCTGAAAGATTGAGCCCTCTTTAATAATTTATTCTGACACATTGGATTCAATTAAATAGTCATATCTAAATTCACAGTAACTAATCATAATTTATGCACTTGTATAATGTAATATTTAGCTGAAAGGTTTTTTCCATTAAATGTGATATATAAAAGTTGAAATGGCAGTTTCTACTTTATATTTCTAGTCTTATATTTCTAATATTTCATATTTCACTGTGATGTGAATATCTGAAAAATAATGAAGGGAGCTATAATAATTCTTTAAAAATTCCTCACCAGCAGACATAGTCATACTTCCTACAGTTTTGGTGTTCTATTTGATGACAAAATCATTTCCAACTGTCTTCCCAGGTATTATAGAGTATTTTATTGCAACGATGTGTCCTCTCTGTTCCATATCACCAACTCTCAATGCACTTCTGTAAGGAGATTGTGGCAATACAGAAGTGCTTCGTGATTATTTTGCGGTTCTCTATGACTGCTTTTGAAACCCTCTTTTTCTCACTCCCTCTTTGTCCTGGCAGCCTTTCAGGTTGGAGAAAGATCCACTTGTTCAAAATTACCCATATAGCCATGCGTTGAATTAGTTATAGAGAAAGGATCTCTGTTAAAATCGAAGGGCTCCATGATAGCCACATTCTGGTCTCCCAGAGAGCTGCATAGAAAATGAAAGACACAGATTAGCCACGATTCTTTTAAAATACAATTTATGAAATGCACATTCAACTATGCTTACCTAATATATTCCTATTATGGGCACCTAATTCTACTGAGTTGTTTTTTAAAATTTGAAATAAAAGTATTACAATATCTAAAATATAAACAACTCAGATTTCAAGTCACAGAATAACTATTTTGAGTGTACATACTATTTTCGAGTATTAGTATCATTGGGTATGGAAAAGAATCAAGTCCTTTTTAAAGTATGTAAAATACTATACCTATAGGGAAGCTAATGTGAGTCCATTTTTAACCTACAATGATTTTTACAGCCAAATAATAGAGCTTTGAATAACAGAACTACTATAATTAACTCAGGTGTCAATGAAGGTAATTTTTCCAGGGCATCCATTCATACTTTTAAATATTTCTAAATACTCTAGACTTTTGTCATTACTAAACCATTATAGAAAAGAACACTTGCCTGGGCCTGAATCTTTTTGTTAATCCTCCATTTAAAAAACAATTAAAATTGTTTCTCTGATGGGTTTTTAAGAAAATAGGAACATGTAACTAATATCGTGACAAGAACTTTTGGAGAAATTGGTGGCTTTTTATTTGCAAAACCAAAGCAAAATTATAACTCTTCTATGTCAACAAAAACCATTTCATTGTGTAGCTTAAATTGCTGTCTGAGTCCGAGCAGTGTCTGACCCAAAGGCCTTTATATTTATTATTTCTGCTCTAAGAAAAAAAACGCTACAGCAAAATATTTTACTTAAATTTAAAAGCAACAATCACATTTAGTAGATTCACCAGTTCTAGAAAAACTCATTTAATCTTGTTAACTATAAATTACACTATACATAGGATTATTTAATAAGTCTTAGACTAATAGATTAATTTAATAAAAATGTCTTTATAAGGTAGGCAAATACATCTTTCCCTTTCTTAAATAGTTATTTTCTTTAATTGTCTTGAAAAAGCAAAATGAGGTATTTATAGAAGTAAAGGGAAATATAAAAGTACAAAAGTATACAGATGCTCCTTAACCTATGAAGGGGTTACATCCCAATAAACACACTGTGAGTAGAAAATACTGTAAGTCAGAAATGGACTTAATACATCTAACCTATTAACATCATAACTTAGCCTACCTTAAAAGTGTTTAGAACACTTACATTAGTGAGTGGTTGGGTAAAATCATCTAACACAAAGCTAATTTATTATAAAATAACATTGAATACTTTATGTAATTTATTAAACACTGTACTGAAAGTGAATAATAGGATGATTGTGTGGATATTGGAAGTATGGTTTCTACTAAATGCATACCACTTTTGCACCATTGTAAAGTCAAAAGACATCTAAGTCAAACTATCCTAAACCAGGGACTGTCTGTATTCTAAAAAGATTGTGATAATTTACATGAAAACTACCTAAGTCTTCAAGTCTTCTTTTTTTCTTTTTTTCTATGTTGCCCAGGCTGGCCCTGAATTCTTGGGCTCAAGCGATCCTCCTGCCTGAGCCTCCCAAAGTGCTGGAATTACAGGCATGAGCCACAGTGCTGGGCCTCAAGCCCTCAAAGAAAACAAACAAAACAAAACCTAGCAGGCCTTGATAAGATAAAGCCTTCTTCAGACTCTGCCAGCAAGAAAAAGCTTGGTTGTTTTTAGCCTTACATTCCTCAGAAATGGAGCTGGAATGGATTAGGCAAGGGAGATCACAAAGTAAGAGTGTGCAGAGGGCAGAGCAGGAGCTTAGGACACTAGCGCTGTGCCTCCTGACATACCACAACTCCACTGCTAGACTCACAATACTGCGGAAGAGACCTGGTGACCACAGAATTGGTGGAAACCCCGGACAGGTGAGGAGAGCTTTCCAGGGAGGCCTCAGCAGGAGCCAGGAAAGCAGGAATGCACTCCAGATATGGCAGAGAAGGTGGTGCTAAATGGAACAATACCATGAGCCTCTAGTGGGGAAATAAGCAAGCAGTTCAAAAAAAAGCAAGCAGTCCAGATTTCAAAAATAAATCTCTGCACACCAACTAAAAAGCATTTCTGTTAAGTGAATGCAAGAACGTTTCACTTCACTCCAAATATTTAGCATCTTGTGAAAATCTGTTGATCAAAGGTCATGATCAGAAAATAGCAGGTAGTTTGGGTTCAGTATGTTCCTGAAAGAAAAGAGTCTGGCTCAAAGATTTGACCCTCAAAACTTCCCCGTTTCCTCTGATGTATGTGAATAGCAGGAAAAACAACCGTGGAAATAATTAGGTTGGTGGCAATTTTTCCATCTTTATGTTCTTAAAGGGCACATCAAATCTTTTTGATCGTACTAGACTTAAAAATATATTATTATTTTCTAACCAAATTCAAGGGTCACTGATCCTCATTTAATCTTTAAAGGACATGCTTACCACCATGAGGCCTTGTCTTTACTGCAAAGAGATTTTATGAAAAAAGACTGTATGGGGAGATTAATGTTACTCCCCTGACAATTTTGCTATACTGATTTCTACCACATTATGAAGTACATGTCTTCTGTGAAAGTTAGCTATGTAGTAGAATTTCCCAGATATCAGATGGCAAACGAGTTCCCTTTGTGGCAAATTTTTACTAATTCACAAAACGTGCATTTCTGAAACAGGCTTCTGCCGAAATCAACCGGTGCAAACTTGTGGGTCTCCTGCCACTGGCCCGAAAAGCCCTAGTGGTCATGCAATAAGATCCAGATCTCTGTCACCAAGGACTCAGGTCTCTGCCCCTCCCCAGTACCACTCCCTCCCTCCTCAACAACCCTTCCTTTTCCTGTCTGCCTAAGATTTCCAGGTGCCTCATTCGACATGGATAGTCTAGTTTCTGTGCTTTAAGTTTATCCAACATTGGTCACAGGCTTATTCTGAGCCAGTTACTGCCCAAGGCACCAAGAGTCTCAAAGTAAGTAAGAAACCAGCTCTGCTCTCGAAGAACTTAGGATAAATTGAGGTAGTGAAACACTAACAGATGAGGGAAAGCTCTTCACAGGCAGGAAGGTGCCATGTAACTCCAGAGCTTGTAGCTTCACCTAAGGACTCAGTCAAGGCTTCCTGGCAGGGATGACCCTTCAACTAGTCTTGACAGATGAAGGCAAGTTGTCTATTTAAGGAAAAGTGGGAAGGGCTTTTCAGCCTAGGTTATAGTATGAATGAAGTCTTCAAGGGTTATAGCACTGCAATGTATGCCTCCAAAATTCCCATGTTGAAGCCCTAATCCTAATGTGACTGTATTTGGAGATAGTGTTTTTAGGGGGTATGTATAAGGGTGGAGTCCTAATCCAATAGAATTGTAACTTTATAAGAAGAGACAGAGATCTACACCCATATATCATGATAAGGCCATGGAAGAGCACAGAAGAAAGGTCGCCATCTGTAAGCCAGCAGGAGGGCCCTCACCAGAACTCCATCGTGCTGGCACTCCATTCTCAGACTTCTAGTCTCTGGAACCGTGAGAAAAGAAATTTCTGTTGTTTAAGTCACTTAGTCAATTGTATTTTGCTCTGGCAGCCCGTGAAGACTTAGATAAGTATCCTCCTGGATTTTGGGTTACTTTAAAAACTACACTTGTTAGACTTGTAAAGTTTGAGGCCTGCAGTGAGTAAAACAGTACTGGAGATTCAAGGAAGTAAGAGGGGAAAAGAAGGGAACAGGTAATAGAAACATACACTGCTCCCAATAGAAGCTTTGGATAAGGGGAAAAGAAAAGATTATTCCTAGGACTCTTGGAAGCATGTTATTAATTTTGCATTTGCGGAGCCTGGGAGGTCAAGCCTGCAGTGAGCAGTGATCCTGCCACTGCACTTCAGCCCGGGCAACAGAAAGAGACCCTTTTACCCGTTCTTTTTCTTCATCTTTTTATTTTTTTGAGAGGGAGTCTCACTCTGTCGCCCAGGCTGGAGTGTGGAGTGCAGTGGTACAATCTCAGCTCACTGCAACCTCCACCTCACAGGCTCAAGGGATTCTCCTATCTCAGCCTCCCAAGTAGCTGTGATTACAGGCATATGCCACCACACCCAGCTAATTTTTGTATTTTTTATAGAGATGGGGTTTTGCCATGTTGGCCAGGCTGGTCTCGAACCCCTGACCTCAAGTGATCCACTGGCCTCGGCCTCCCAAAGTGCTGGGATTACAGACATGAGCCACTGCACTCAGCCCTCATCATTCTGCCTACTGTGTGCGGAGGGGTTAATTTTACTCCCTTTGGCTGGCTGCCCACATTCAGTGGAATTCTGATTCACTTCTACCTTAGCTCTAAAACACGAAGAAATGAGAATTTAGGAACAATTCTCTTGGCCTTCAACTTGTGACAGTACCGTTTCTACAGCCACTCCAAACAATGACTACAGAGAATAAAACTAATGCTGAAAACTCAAAATAATTGGCATTATTAGGGTAATACAAATGCAACCACTTAAAAACTCCAATTTCTTGAAAAGAGAAATATGTATAGGTGTATTAATGACAAAGTTTATGTAACCAGATTGATTATTAAAGACTGAGAAAGATATGGTAAAGGAAGTACAATTAATAAACAAGAGTCTTCTTGTTGCTATTTTGATTAATAAACAAATAGTTATGAATGTATCTTAATAATTATGAGATTACCACAAGCAGAATTAAACACCGGACGTCTGTGTTCTGAAGTAGTGAGAAGACAAAGTGAACAAACAGCCTACGGAAGAGAGGCCAAATGGTGAGGAAACAAAAAAGCAGACAACAGCCTGGGCACGGTGGCTCATGCCTGTAATCCCAGCACTTTGAGAGGCTGACGTGGGTGAATAGATTGAGCTGAGGAGTTCAAGCCTAGCTTTGGCACCATGGCAAAACCCTGTCTCTACAAAGAATACAAAAATTGGCCAGGCATGGTGGTGCCCACCTGTAGTCCCAGCAACTCAGGAGGCTGAG